>NW_027281125.1:0-368947 GCF_046629955.1 Centroberyx affinis | reverse complement strand
CCTTGTAGATCATAAGCCATAAGTCTTGTATTTCATAGGTCAGTGAACCACATGGGATGCTGTGACATTTTGAAATCAAACAGGCATTTGTTGCACTGTGGGTAAAAAGGTATTGGTATTTTAGTTAAATCCATAGAGAATCCATAAATGATGGGTATGCATACACACAGACTTTAAAATGTTTCATTACATCATTTATGGGTATAATCTGAAGAGTAGAACATGCTGATTAACATTTGCCATTTCCTCCCAAGTGACTGGAGAAGGAAAACAGCAAACTATGCCCCATATATGAACTACGCAATTACATTATGCGTAATTTAAAGTTATTGAATATCAGCTAAAATACTGGCAGCTTCAATCCAAAAAATATCAGTATTGGCCTTCAAAAACCCATATCGGCAGAACCCCAATGCTGTCATATTCAGTTGCTAGGTATTGATTCACTTCCTCTTCTCCTTTATTGCAGCTATGCCTGTCAATTAAACAATAATTTCACACTGACTTTATCCATCCTGGACATGGCTAATATTGACACACTGCTGCCAAAGAATGAGGAATCTATTCCATTCAGTCATGAGGGAGTTATGAAACTGAATATTTACAAGAAGTATTGACCATGATTGTCCATACAATGTGACCAGATAATTGGAATTAATGTGTAGTGTGTGTGTGTGTGTGTGTGTGTGTATGTACAACCACATGTGTGTTAGTATGCATGCAGACATGAGTGTGTATTCATATAGAGAAGTGCGTGCGTATTCAGTTCCAGTCTATCCTCTTCTCATCTGCATGTCTCTTTGTCTATTTGTGAACACATGCAGTTAGATGCGAGCCGAGGAGGAGACAAAAGCTTGTACAGCCTGCTGTGCCAATCACGGCACTTAAACAGACAAAACACACTACAACTGAAGGCAAGCAATGAGGATACACTCTAAATGATTGCCATCACATACTGTATCTAGAGTTAGGTTGTGGAGCAACAACCTTATTTGAGTTTCATATGCCTGCATCCTTTTATACCCTTTCACAGAGCACTGATCCCTCTGGATTCCAATCTGATATTGAGATACAGTGCTATAGCCAAGAATATTTCTTCCTAATGTCAGAGGTCGTATACAGGTATTAGACAAGTCAACACTTCTCTTCAGAATGGATAAAAGGCTGTGTTTCATACAGCCTGCTTACAAATCAGCTGTAGATTGCAAAAAAATAGCAGTGAATGAATTCGAAATGGTGATTAACTTAAATTTGGTGAACGGTCGCCCCTCCAAACTCAGTGAGTCAAACCAATGAATATTTGCCGTTCTGCAGTTCAGCATTTTGGATGCAAATGAGAGCTATATACAGTATCAACAAGTTCTTGAAGAGATCTAGTTAAAAGTCTTTGTATGTGTGTTCATGTGATGATATCAAAAGATACATACAACAGTTGATCAAAGTTAGGTCCACTGTTTTGTTTCACAATATTCTCAGACTCCATCTATCTAGAACTAAGTTTGTTCAAGGTTGGCCATTAAGATTTTCACTATGTTGAATTTAGGGTATTTAGAGAATTTAGAGAGGTGGTTTCCCAAAAGCCCTGACAGAGTTACGAACAAACCTCCACCCCTTTTTCCCCCTCGTAAACCCTGTCACTCACACTCGGAATAGCACTAACCAAGGTAGAAGAATACAAACTATGCTGCTTGCCAGGCTGGCTACCAGACTTCATTTTTGTCAGGTTTTTGTCTTTTAGCAGAGAAGCAAAGGAGTCACCAGTCAGCAAAAAGAAACGATTTTACTACAGGACATGCAGAAGCCAAAATATCCAGTTGAAGTGTTCACTCTTCAAAGGTCAGAGCCGGTCCAAGCTTCTGATAGTGTGTCAAGATTCAGACTTTAAGGCCATGGCATACCACCACATGTTGTTTGTTTCATATGCTCACAGTGAACATACAAAAACAAACAAACAAGGAAATGCCTGATAATGCACAACATAAATAAGAAATTATGTTAAAAAACTCCAAAATGTGTAACTCTTTTATGCATTTACACAGAGCGCATTTATACAAAATTAACTCTATGCTCAAAAATGAACTCCAAACTATACATTTATGTTCCAAAATTAACTGCATCAGTAAATATAAACCCACTGGCAGTGAGATGCTTTTTTTTAACAATATTTGAACTGGCAGGTTGAGGCCACCCAGGCTTATGGAAAATTAAATAGATAACCCTTGAGGAGACTCAACTATTGTTGACAAATTGCCATGATATATTTTCCCTTCATGGATGGCTGCAGATTACTGCAGAATGTACAAAGCTGCTCTTTAGTAACCTCTCAGTTGTTTACTGCGATGTATGTCCAAATACCGCCTGTCATGGAGCAAATTCTCTCCTCTGAGGGCAAATACACCAAGTTAACCCCAGCCAATACCTGGAGTTACAAGGGTATCCATACACATGGTTGTGGTTGTTTGTACTCAGAGTGAACTGCCTTCAGAATCCTTACCAAGCCAGAAATCACAACTATATTATTGTGCTTTTTAATGAATGGTCAGGTGCCTGTAGGAGGTGCTGTGGGAATATGGCCTGCTGGTGCAAGCCATTCTGTCCTTATACAATCGGAGAGAGAGTTGTTCTTGACATTAAGTCAAGCTTGTTCAAAGCGGGCGTCGAACTCCAACAAGGGTGCTCCTTGTCCCCCTCAGGTTCATGATATTCATGGACAAGATATCAAGGCACAGCTGAGATCTGGAGAGTGTCCACCTTTATCTGTTATCTGCCGGTCCATTCCTGCATCTTTAATTCTACCAGCTAAGTCCCAGCGGCCTTTATGTACGACTTGGCAGGAAGTCAACTGTGCCTTTATCTCTTCTTGTTCAGAATATTGTAACTATCTATCTCGTTTCTGATTCAAAAGTTTCTCACCCATCTACGACTTGTCAGAAATACTTCAGCAAGCTGAAGGAGCTATAACCCCTATTTTAGCATCTAAGATATGATAAGATGGAACTTTAATTATCCTTGTTGGTAAATTGGGTTGTTGCAGCAGCGACATGTAATAAGAAGAATGGGATATAAATAAAAATATAGCAATATAAACATAATGCAACCAACAATTCCAACACGTAACCATGTTAAGTGTGAATGAAAAATATGAGAGAAAATTACAGTAGTGAGGCTGAGGGTGTGCAAAATGACAGCAGTAAAACATATGCAATCAAAGGAAAAATGAATGTAGTATGATTACATACAATATGAAAATATACCAAAAAAACCCAAACATTTCGTATGAAATAAGCAAACCATTTAATTCCCTTTGAGCTGCAGCCTGAAATCCTCTGGCAGCATTATTCATCATTGAAAACAAAATGTGAGCGGGTGTTTCCCATCAGCCGTTAGAGCAGCCTGGTTGAAAAGATGATGCCAGTGTGTGTTATGTGTGCTGTGTCATCCCCAGTAACAGCACATGTATTGGTCTGTACATGGGTTATGTTTGGCCTTGAAGCCTGTGTGATTAATGTATGCCAGGCTACAGTTACAGGGATCTGCTGTGTGTGTTGGCTCAGAACATTCATGGTGGCTGGCTATTCTCTCCTTGTTGTTGCTCAACAATCCAGTTTTTTAGACGATAGCCTTTCTGAGCTCAGGAGGCATAATGAATCACATCTGACTCACTATAGATAGTGACTATATGACGTAGATGAGAGGGACAATAATGTGCCTTACTTCAATAACAGCAACATCATATGCCATGTATTATGGCTGCAACAAATATTTGATTTTCCATTTCAAAAAATGGAAAACACTTTTTTATCATAAAAAAAATAACATTTTCGATTTATCTTTAACTTGGTTATTTGCCATAAACGGCCTCTATGGGAAATCTGCCATTAATTTAGAAAGTAAGAAGAATGGCTACTATGGATGGTTTAAGTAAGCAGTGGCAAGATCAATGAACCTGCATGCTATTGCACTACCACTAAATACACTATTTTATTTTACTTCTTAAAAAACTTGGGCTATCATATTCAGTTGACAGATTATACCATATGGAACAAATCTGCTGACCTGTAAAGTAAAATAGAGTTTTAGACAAGTAAATCATGCATTTTATCTTACTGTTACTTTTTTGCTTTTTTTTATATTTTTATATAGATGATATGAGCTTGGATGGAAGAAAAATAACGCAAATCAAAAAGAATCTGTACTGTAAAGGGAAAACTGTCATACAAAAGATTCTACATTCATGAAGAGGCAGTTCCAACAATATCACAGACGTCTGTCAAAAGTTTAGACAGACAAAGAGCAGATTCAGGGCTTCAAACAGAAAGTGATAAGAGGGTTAGAGAACATAGTGAGGTTAGTGTTAGCAGGCAAGCTCAAATTGTGGTGTTTGGGCTGATTCCCCAACTTTTGTGGCCATTGATGAGATACGTATAATTAAGGTATAGAAGTTAGTTATAGCTAGGAGTCCCTTGAAGTCTTAGCAGTGTAGCATTGTATGGAAAAGGAAGCCTTAAGTTACCGCTTTCTAGCCAAATAGGAATTTTAATGTGCAAAAGTAAGACTGGAGTTGATGCTAACAGAATGTAAAGACACAAGTAAGAAGTGTAGCACCTACTCTAGCGACTACAATGAAAATTGATCCCTAAAGAAGCAGTTCAGAAAGCACAACTGGCACTAAGACAGATATTATAGACAAGTACAACAGGTTTGTGGAGGTCAGGCGGACCGTTTCAAGCCAGGGGGGGCAGCCTTCCTGTTAGCAAACAGTTGTTGAGGTCAATAGTGAGGTTAAAAATTATTGGGTGTAATGTTGTGAACTAGGTTTAAACCAGACCAGGTAGAGGGTGTAGTAGATGAACACAGTTTTCATCAATGTTGGGTGTGGGTGGGTGGTTCAGGGACACCAGAACCTATTGGTCCTTCTGGAGGCATCGTGGGTCTGATTAATAAAAGTATAAAAAAGAGTAATCATAGTGTATGAGTATAATATAGGCCTAGCTTAAAAGTATTAAACAGTTGAAGTACTACTAGTATTTGAATGTAAGATACCTTTAGTATACATTACAATAGTAATAGTACATGTTTTATGGGAGAATACCTTTAAAAGTATAAGTAGTAAAATAAAAGTATAAGTAGTACTAGCTGTGTTGTAGAGGAATCTATCTAAGAATGTTCAGCAGTTGGTGTTGTACCAGTGTTTGAACAAAATGTAATGTTATGAGGTATCATTAGCATCTCTGTTGTCACGGGTACAATGTCTCGACTTGTAAAATGGCACTGTGTATAGTCTATTGTTTAGAGAGCCTTTTTCGACACACTTGTGTGCTAGAAATACAAGCCGAAGAGGCGCTGCCTGTAACAAGCGGTGAACTTTAACTCCAAGCAGAGTTATTTCCTGGTCTCAACCTTGATCTTGACCAGGACCGTTTTGTAGGTTGACTTACTCGGACTGACCCGCTCATATTGATGGTTGGCCGGGTTATTTTCCCAGTCAGTAGTCCAGCATGAAAGAGATATGAAGGAGATGAGTGCTCTATGTGAAAGATGAGTGAACTGAGGCAGAGAGGCACGTAGTTGGAGTGTGATGATTGGATAATTGGATGAGTGCTTGATTCCTTTTATTGGACCTTAAAAACGTACTGAGGATTCTCCTAAAAATCGGACTAGGTCATTCAATGCAGAACTGGATGGTTACATAACATTAGCTAAACAATAAACACTGACTGACACAAGATGGCAGTGTAAAATGTCAGGAATTGCTATCACTGGTTGAGTTTTTCCAAGGAAAACATTCCGACCCCAATAAACAGTAAGCATGGGAGCAACGGGTCAACCAGCTATGTTCCTGCTTCACTGCTCAGGCTGTTCATCATTTGTTGTGCTGTCGGCAGCAGTTTATTTTTAAAGGACACTCTCTTCCAATGTCAAGTCACGTTCCTCATGGCCATGCAGTGCAGCATTGTGGGTCTGCTGGAGCAGCTGTGTGTCTGAGTGTGTGTGTGTGTGTATGTTTATAGAGATGGCCAGAAATACTTGCAAATGTATCTTTCTAAAATTTAATAATGCTTCTTCAACAAAAACAATCTATTCATTATCTTGTATCATCAACTTAATTTCCCTGTGCTGTAGCAAACTGATGGCGGCTGGCAGGGAACAGCGATGCTTTGTTCTAAACTCCCAACAAACATAATTTCTCCTTGTCTTGGCAAAGAGTTGGGCTTCTGCCAGAAAGGTAATTCCTAGCATGCCCACCAGTCAACAGTCAGACCTTCTGTGATGAATTTAAATGTTTTGGTGACGTCAAGCCACCACTGGAATCTTGGCTGTGACTTTTGGCTTGGTACATAAGAAAGAGCAGGGGGGGAGAGGGGGGGGGTACAAACAAGTGGAGAGATAAGATAGTGAGGAGGAGGTGTTTATTTAGGGGTGTTGTGTCTCTGGCATATATAGATGACAGGGATATACTGAGAGAGAGAGGGAGAGGGAGAGAGAGAGACAGAGAGAGAGAGAGAGAGAGAGAGAGAGAGAGAGGAGTGGGACTGTTGTGGGGGAGAGGTACCAAGGTAGACAGAGCTTGAAGGGCTTCAACCAAAATAGAGCTTATGAAGAACAAACCAAGGTGGACTAACACAGCTACTACTCCCTCTCTACCTCCACTCTCCTACCCACCAAGAACTGCAGCTTTGACCCTGAAACAGCTATGAACAAAAGGGTCACTTTGGCCAACTGCATTGCCAAAATGTATGAGGGGGGCAAGCTGGACAATGCAGGAGCCTCCTCTGGAGCTGTGAAGAAACCCCCTTCCACCACTGGACTTCTGACCACTCTGGGAGGTGTGGAGATCAGGCTGATTCAGCTGGAGGGCAGGGTGGAGCAGATCGCCTCTGGCCAGGCCGAGGTGCTCCGCAGGCTGGAGGTAGTCTGCCAGGGCCTGGGCTCCTTGGAGAAGGACTTGACCCAGATACGAAGGATCCATGAAAGGGAGGGAGAGCTCCAGACTGGGGATGGTTCAAAGACTGCCTCCCCTTGTGCAGGAGGTGGGGAGCCAGCCTTGCTGTCAGAGGTTAAGGGCCTGTACGGGGAGATGGTAGCTCTGCTGAAGAACCTGCAGCAGGAAGGGAAGAGGCAGAGGGAGAGGCTGGAGGGGATAGAGGGCTCGGTGTCAGCCCTGGACAGGGTGCTGGGCTACGTGGGCGAAGTGTTTCGCAGCTCCAAAGTAGTGGAGTTTATTCTGAAAGGAGTGGTGCCCTGGAGGATCAAAGGCCTGCTTGGCAGCAGCACTCCTCTGGAGCAGGTCAGTCCATTCCTGGGCTTCATAACAAAGTCTCTGATCTCTAAAAGATCTTCCCATATAAGTTGGCCTGTATCCCATAAACCATGAAAAATCTCCAGATTGGGAAAACTTGCTGTGAGATATTTCATTTTGTTTAACTTTTGTCTTGTTTGTTTAAACATTAATACGTTAATACATGCTCCCTGTTTATAATTATGTGTTATTAGCATGTCGGCGCTTCAAATATAACTTTTATGACTTTCTCAATAGAACAAGCCTAAAATAACCCTAACCCTGAAGTGTATGTGCAGCTCACTCAGCCAGACTTTGATACAGGTGATGCAACCACTTGGAAAACGTTATTCTGTTCCAACAACAGTGCTGCTCTGTTGGTTCACTGAGAGGATTTTTTCACAGCTCTGCCTGGGATGATGGCACGTGATGCCATTGCTGTGTGACCTTTATTGAAGTCCCAATATTTCCTGTGTCTGGCAGACAGCTGGGTCCAGCTCCAGAGCTATTCAACAATGACAATGACAATTGTTTCATGTCTTCTGTAGATAGTTACAGCTACTCTTCTAAAAGCAATTTAGTGTTGACCATTATCATCACCAGTATACTCAAAGAACAATAGATATGCCATTATTAACAGAAAACTCCCTATTAAGAGAAAGGCCAGATTGGTTACTGAAAGCATCATCTGCATTAAAATAACTTTCCTATGCCGTCATAGAAATGCTTTCATTAAATGTGTGACAGACCTCAGTCCTAATTAGTGGGAAAGTGTAAGTGGATTGACACGTGTGTGATTGTTTCAGATTCCTGCTTAATTGTTTCCTCCTCTGTCATCACCATATAGGGTCAATGCTATTTCCACCAAGGAGCACAACCATACCAGCCTAATGAGCATGTGTGATTTGAAGTTGGGCTCCTGTCCAGCAAATGTCATTTGACCCCCTTACAGCAAAAATCAGTAGAGCTAACCTGTGTGGTTGTTTGGCTAGCTGTTTGGAAACAATGCAAGCTGTGCATTGCTGCAGTGTGTTTGCCAAGATAAGGATATCGACTGCTTCCACAGTGGATTAAAGTTGAGGATGAAACAGACCTGTCAGGGCTTTTTTTCAACATGAGACAACCGCATATTGAAACTTAGGCAGATACGCTATGAATACCTGATGACAAATCAACGATTTCATCATTACAAATATTTGACAACACATGGCATACAGTATGTTCATACCATAAATTATTATGTTCAGTTAGTTAGTTGTGGCAGCCAACCAATGCCCACCCACCCACTGACATACACATGCGTCTCCACACACACTCACACTGTAATCACACACCTTTAAAAACTCTGTAGATGCAGATTTGTGTTATAGTCAAACCTGGGGACATATGCCCATCACTTTGAAATGTTCGATTCTGTCCAAATGTGAATGAATCCTCAACAATGTTTGTTGTTAGTTCCCATCAAGAGATATGCCACAGATAATCTGCATCTGTTTTGGATAGGCTTTGTGACATCCACAGCAAATGGGAATACCTTCTGGATTGAAAACAATTGGCTGACTGGCCAATAGGTTTGCATTCAGGTTTATGCCAAGGTAGAGGGTTTCCTTGGTCGAACAGAAGGCGTCATTATAACATGGCTGATTATGAATCATGTGGTTTTCTTCTTAGAAAAAAGATCATGCAGAAGATGAGAGTCCAAAACCACAAGTTCGCCATCAGGGTACACAGGTGGAAGAAGAGGGTTCTGAACCGGCAAAAGGTGAGGCTCTCTCACTCTCAGAAAAAAACAGTACTGAATTGTACCTTTAAAGGTACAATGTCTTGTCACTGGGGTAATACCCTCAAAGGCAATGGTTCTCAACCTTTTTGGCTTGTGACCCCTTGAAACAAAGCAATGCCTACTCATGACCCACCATCACTGGCTGGATATGCTAAGTGTTGAACAGTTCAGCCAAAGATTTTCCCTTTCCAGGTTGTTTCATTTGCTTCATAGTTTAAAACTATTAAGTATTTCACAAGAAAAAAAGCAAAAATTAGACCCCCCCCCCCCCATACTTGACATATTTGTACCCTTATAGTTTGTACCGTTAAAATGGGGATTAAGTAATCTATGACTTTTATCAACCTCTATTGGGGACCAGTAGGAGTGGAAACAACATTGACAAGTTTCCTGGCACAGTTTATGGTGGCCTGTAATTAACATAAATAATTAAAAAAATTAAAATCTCAGCACCTGGCCAAGTAATTGTTGAGCCATTGATCAACAACCCTTTCATACCCTGCAGACAATCATTGATTATGGTTATTTTGTGCTATGAGACAGTAAAAATATTACTGACTGTACATCCAAAGTGGCCAGTTATGTACCTCTTGTGAGAAAGGCGTACCTCAGTGCCCTGGTGCAAAAATGTACCTTTAAAAAATTTTACAAACTGGGCCTTTAAGGGTACTGCTCCAGTGACATGCCCTTTGTACCCTTTGTGTAAAAATTAAAGGATGAAAAAAAAAATCTGTTATCCCAAAAATAGTTGGTAGTTGCAGTAGCAAACTACCCTTCAGAATGCCAACTACTAAAAACACTATCCAAATTTGAATTTTGTTGAACTACCACCAAGCAACTGCAAAATGCAGTTTTCAACTGGTTTTTAAGATACTGTAATTACATGTAGTAAAACTGCCTCCCAATACTGACACTGAATTGGTTTGCCTTCAAAATCTACAGATACAATATAAAATCGACAGATAGTCACACTATCGGCAGAGAATAGTACATGCGTGCATGCTGTGAAAATGTGAATGGGACACTCATCAATCTCCTCCTCCTCTGCAGACACCAAACAGATTCCTGAGGAGGTGAAGCTGGCAGATCATGAAGCTCCATCTCCAGCTCCTCCCTCTGAGTCTCCTGACTCCTGTCCATCACAAAGTTCCTCCTCGGCCCAGCAGGAAGAGGCTGTTCCTCGGTTGACCAGGGATGGGTCCACCAAAGGCTCTCGCAGGCCCAAGGAGGTCACCCTGAAGAGCCGCGAGCCCACCAGAGTCCAGACCTTCATGCCAGAGCCTCAGGAGGACACAGGAGCTAAAACCACAGCCCCTATGATACAGAGGTATGCTTATGACAAGATTAGATTTGATTAAAAATGTGTGTTCCCTGTGCAGAAATTGGGCCATGGTAGCAGCAACTAGTAATAGTGTTCAGAATTCAGAAAAAAAAAGAATAGGATATGCATAAGAATAGATCAAATGGGGATTATAGAAAAATCCAACACTTGTGCGTATTAAGTTGAAATGTATTAATGAAAACTGTGTCAAAAGTCTGGATTTCAGCATTAACAGGATGTGCAAAATGGCAGCAGTAGTATCAGTCAGCAGAACTGGCTGAGACGGTGACTGTGAGAATGTAATTTATGTGAGCGATAATGATAGTGATGGATGACAGATGTCCAAAGTCAGTCATGTGCGTTTACTCTGGTTTCTTATATTATCCTCCAGCCACACAATGTAGATAAATAGTCAGCAGCCCAACCACTCCCCAACAGAGGGATTAACTGAATAGTGACAGAGGGTGCTGCTGACAACCAGTTGTCAACAGTCTTGCTCAACAACAACACAACTTATTTAGTTTCTTCCCACATATACAATACACCAACAATATCTCAAATGTGACGCAGATGATAAATATTGGCCATACATTTTGAAAGGCTGTTAAAACATTTAGAAACTAAGTTGAGCTGAGTCACTTCAAAGCAAACATTTCACAGATGGCGATGTGCAGGAGAATGGCAAGTTCAATATCAACCCAAATGACTGCAAAATGTTCAAAATATGATGTTGTGGCACAGTAAAAATTCATATTAAAACAGCTCTGGAAACTGCTTTGAGCTGATATCAGAATGATATTTAGATCCCAGTTCACAGATAACAGCCAAGAATTCCGAATGTCATCTCAATCTTCACTATATTTACACATTTTTTCAATGGGGTGCAGGTGGTCATATCAACATCTATTCAACCTCAGAATGTTTGCTGGGTTTTCTCACTGAGTGGAGTGTGCCATTTGTCATCTGTGATGAAAGCACCTTGAGAGTGCATTAATCACACACTCTCGACAGGAAATTCATGTACTAACCTTCTACTAGCTAGTAATATCAAAACCCTCTTTAGGATTACCAGTGAACTCTTACTACCAAGGACTGAAGAGTACAGGAGAGTCATTATGAGAACACAGTGATCATCAGAGTACTGACTCACAATTTACAGCTGCACTAGGCAAGATTTTTATGTAACAAATCCAGCTGTTTTAGCCTAAATCACAAAGCAATAGAGAAGTCCTGTTCCCATTCCCACTAACTGAAATGCTGTAGATTCGTCCTATTTGCCCAATTTAAAGTCTGGTGCCGAACACAGTCACTGGTGGGAAATTTCATCCACACAGAAGACATGACAAATCAAAACTTGAAGCTGCACTATGCAATTTTGGCACACACAATGGCAGTATGAGTTTGAGTTTGAATTTTGAGGTCTTGACTACCCAGAATTCATGTAGGGTGCAGGGTGCAATTTCCAGTTTTGATTTGTCACTCCCTGTGCGCTGGCCAAATCATCACAAATGAGTTTGAATCAAAAACAATACTTTTTTAAGCGAAATTGAGATGTTTTACCCAAAGTGTGGCATTAGACTCTGGCTCCTTTTTTTTTTTTTTTTTTTTTTTTTTTTCAAAAGTAGCCTATCTGTAATTTGATTACTGTGTTTCTGACAGTAAATGTAATGGATTACAGGTGCAAAAGCTATGAAAAAGCTATGAAAGGCTCAAGCTATTGTTCTATTAGATTTAGAGCAGTTAGTACTGTTTTAGATACTGATACTTAATAGCCTTGCATTTGACAAATCGTTTGCAAAGAGAACCAAGCAATACATTTGTTTTTTTGTCATCCACTGTTATAATGTACCCTCATCCCCCGCCTCCCCTCCCAAATGCACTCTTCTAATTGTTCTGCCATCTATAATTGCTGCTCTGACAGGAAACCAGTGGGAACGTTTACATCCAAACCACTACAACCAGCTGGACTCCATTTATTTCAAAAAGCTGACAAGAATGGAGAGCACTTCTCTAGCAGGTCAACGATTTAGTTAGGGCAATCTCCTCAACATGCAGAGCTCTGTCACATGGAATCACATTTTCATTATCTTCAATGAAAAAATATTCATTTTCTGAGGCACTTGCATGTATTTTCATTCACAATGCACTATATTACAAGTGTAAATGCTGCATTTTGGACATATGTTTCTGCTGTTACCCATGTTTTAGATGGGTTTGCTTTGCTTCACTGTAACATTCATCCGCAGTGTTGGGGAGTAAGCAGGTTACAGCAGTTTCAATGTTGATAACTAATCTGTGACAGTTATTGAAAACAAAAGCATAACTAGTTTGCAGACACTTCACAGACACTGAAAAGCTAATTCACTTTCAGCAAAGCAATCAGGAATCTCTACTGAATGACATTCAGAAAATAACCTTCCCACTTTAACCCATACTGTGTTAGCCAGTGCATTTGTGGAGGACATTTGTGCAATTAATTCCCCAAAGATTTAACCCTGGTGATCACACTGTGTTCTAGTAGCAGTCCCGAGATGGCTGCTGAAATGGTTGCTGAGGCTGTCACCATGGAAACGGGGGCTCCTAAACCTGCCTCATTACCCATGACAACCACCAGTACTGAGGAACCCAAGCCAGATGTCAACCATGAGGCCATCTCCCTGCTACCTGCCAACGACCAGAAGGCTTTATCTCCAGTAACAGAGCCAGAACTGAGTCAGAACTACAACGTGGCTGCCGGCCCGGCGGACACAGAGCCAGAGACTGACGTCGTTAATCTTCAGACTATGCGAGAGGATTCAGGACAGCAGTGTTCTGTACAGCCGGACCTTCAGCCACCACCGGAGGCAGAAAAGGACAGAGAAAAACCCACCACCCCGACGCCAGCCCCCTCAGGTAGCAGACATGATGCTGCCTCGGCGTCCCAGTTTGCAGTCATAGGTAAGCTTGGCACACCCACCACACAGAGAGAACCATCTGAAAGCTTGAAGCTACGTTTTCAAAAGTTCAAACTGGCTAATTAGTTTTGAAAGCGTGAAGCTCAATTTTGAATCTTTGCGGGAATGAATTTGTATTCGTGTTTGGAGGTTTGAGGTTCTGTGGTCATAAGATTAATTTTCAGAGCTACAAATCCTGGGATTGCTGTGAGCTTCTCTAGGTGGGAACAGTTGTAACTTCAGTTGTGTCAGCTTGTACATGATGTCCCATACATGAATTGCAAAGACTGATTTTTTTTATTACAAGTGTGCAACACTTTCTTACAACTACAGAACCTCAAACACGACAAATTAATTGAAGCTAGAAGTAATATGTACCATGTTGAATGGCCCCTCACCTCTGAATGGTACTTAAATTCAATATAAGAAAAAATTTGAACAGTGTGGTGGAAAATATATTTTGGAGTTCATTTGTATGCTTTAGCTCTGTAGTGTTGAATATATATAATTAAAAATAATTTCACTCACTAATTTTACTCAGTTCCAAATTAGTTTTTTGGACTAATGGATAGTCACGAACTAAACTAGTCTTTTCACAGTTCTTTTGGGGCTTTTTGCAAGCATATGCCTTACACACACACACACACACACACACACACACACACACCAACAATCAGTCCCTGTTACCTTGTCCTCCTCTCCTGTAGATGACTGTCCACCTGCACCGGCGCCCTTTGAACACCGCATTGTCAGCGCCAAGCAGGTTCCCATGGGTTCCTATTACAGCGTCAAGCCCAATGAGGTTCTGGGAGGGTAAGTCCATCCTTTTCTGTTTGGCTGGTGCTGTCCAAATGAAAAAAAATATGATCCTGTCAAGGCTCATAGTGTTATTTGAAACATAACAGTCAATCAAGTGATAGAAAAAGTGTACACACCCAAGGAGGTGCTGACTATTTGAGCAAATCAATTGTATAAAAAGAGCAAAATTAGCCTCGCACTCCTCTTTCCAGTTCAACACAAACAGACAAGCATTGTGCTGAAAGGTCACTGGTCAAATACTTGCCAAAAAAGGTTTTATTGGAGAGTATAGGGAGACAGGGGACATTTGCTGCTTTGTCTACTATGACTCCTGATGTTGATGTGCTTCTGGGGATAAAAACACTGAATATGTAAACTCGACTCAGAGGCAGTGCTGAGTGGAAACGTTTGGACAGGACACTTGGAAACAGTCAGCCAGATGTCATCTTGCATTATTATGATGTACATCCCATAAATTTCCATCCATGCTTGTTTCAGTCCGCTGGTGTCTGTGCAATGTGCATCATAATAAAATGCATTGCTCACAATAACTCAGGCATCCTGGTTATGCTTTTCCAGACACTTGTTACTGGCTAAATCACAAAATCTAGTTCAGTTCCTAGACATACTGCCCCTATCTTGGTGTGAAGTAGGGTTTGACTGATATGTGTTTTTGAAAGCCAATCATACCGATACTGATAGTTTTGGACTGACGCTGCTGATTGCCGATAATTTGGACCAATATTTAGTATCTTTAAATTCAACAATTTTCAAGTAAAAAAAAAAAGAGCATTCAGAGTTTCCCCCAGAATTTTATTCTTGTCAGGGTGGAAAAGCCTCTGGGGTGCGTATGCATGATTGGAGTGAATGAAACTCTTCGACTCGTAGGGCTATGCATGACCTAAAGAACACATACCATAATTCCCCTAGGCACTGTGTATTGCAAAAAGTGTTAACACACAATAAACAAACCAATGAGCCAACAAACACACAGAGCCTGGCTCTTATTGAGGTGCTCCTCTCAAGCACATACAATCCAATCAAAATGTCACATTAGAATCAATTCAGGTTGAGGGCTTCCCATAGACAACCAGCGCAGACTCTACAGTAATCGATCAAACTGCATCATATCCATCATATCGGTGGACAACATGACTGGCCTATATCCAATTTTACTAAAAGGACAACATTGGTCCAATTTAGACAAACCAATATATCAGTCTAACCCTAGTGTGACAATCACAGAGGTTTCATATATCTTCAATCCCCTCTGGTCCTCTATGGTTAAGCCCAAACACAACACATTAACTGGGGTCGCCCACGGTCTATTTATATCGCAACTATGGCTTCAATATATTGTCAGCTTGGCACCTGCTCAGTCATCTCTGCGCTGCGACCACAGACCTCCAGATAATAACAAGAGCAGCTAGCTAGCCCTGCACTCCCCAATGGTAACTCAGTATGGCATTCACATATAATCAGAGCGGTGATAGCTAGTGTGGGCAGAGAGATAGCATGTACGAGCTAGGGCTGAACACTGATTGGAGTTTTAGTTCTACAGACGCAGAGCTGCTCTGGAGGCAGAAACAATCTCATTGGTTGGAGTTTATCCTCAGTGGGGGGATCTAAAGTACCATAGTTTTTCTGGTTGTTAGACTGAAACAGTGAAAAAGTCCAGGGGTAAGAGAGGTGGAAGCTAATATTATGAAGCCTAGCACTCTTGCTATTCTTGATAAATTTGCCAGGTATCTAATTTGCGCTCTAGAAAACTGTGGTTCTCTGGCTCCGCCCATCAAGGTTTAACTCAACCAATGAGATTATTTATGCCTCCATAGTATCTCAGCCTCCAACAAATATTTGTATAACTGAACAGCTGGTAACACAGACATGTCTAAGCCCTGTCAGGCTACAAATAAACTCTGGCTGCTCCTCAGGTTATTTTGGGCAGGCGTTGAGAGGGCTCCATTTGCATGCCCCCCTCTTCTTTTCAACATGGTCAATGCCATTTCAGAGGAGACACTGATATGTTTGTATGAGCCATTTGGTAACTTTCTGCCTCTGTCTGAAAATGCTTTTGAACCCTGATACACACAGAGTCCAATTCACTTGTCAACTTGTCCAATTCACAGACGTAAGACTTGTCTAACACAGTGGTTCTCAAACTGAGGTCTGGAGGAAGCCCGGGATCCTTAAGGGGTTCCAGGGTGTCCCCAGCAAAATAAGGAATAATTTAATTTGAACTTTAATTCAATTCACTTGACTCCAGTGACTGTTCTGTTGTAATCGGTTTCACTCTCACCACTGTTATCTCTCACCACTTACAGTGTGGACAGGTCTGCTATTCAATAAGTTCCATGGGGTCCTTGAGGAGTTTCCATGGGTTACCCAGCAAAATGAAGAGTAGTTAAATTCCACCACAATTACATTTTCTAGGAATGATCCTAGAGCATGTAAAGAATGATTATTATAATCATAGGTTTCACTCTCACTATTGTCTCTCCATGTACAGTGCAGAAAGTTCTGTAATTCAATACTAAATCAACAATATGGGGGTCTGTGGCCATGACATCATTTGAGAACCCCTGGTCTACATACAGCTAACTAATAAGTAATATACTGTATCAACCCCATACTTGAACATTATCTCTGTGTTTGTACAGGGGCCGGTTCGGTCAGGTCCATAAGTGCGCTGAGCTTTCCTCAGGTTTGACCCTCGCCGCCAAGATCATCAAAGTCAGAGGAATGAAGGAACGGGTGAGTGAACAACAGCAGGAAATACACTGCCTTCCCCTTACCTACATACCTTCTTCTAGGGTTAGACCACTATGTGGGTCTGATGTTGCCCTTTTATCAAAGATGGGATCTGGTCCAGTCTGTGTCGTCCACCTGATTACATATTTATTGTAGAACTGATCAATATTAGATTGGTTGTCTATGGAAAGGCCTTAACCTGAATTGATTCTAATGAGACATGTTGATCAGATTCCATACAAGTATGCATGAATATTTATTATTATTATTATTATTAGTAGTAGTAGTAGTAATAGTGGCATAATTCTGATTTCAGTGGAGAGTTTTAGTGTCTCATGATGGTCTAAATGTTATTTCAGATGATTCTCCTCCCTGACAAGAAAAACATTCTCAGGGAAACACTGAATAGATGTTTTTTTGATTTTTTTTGGCATGAAAATGGTCGAATTTAAAGATTAAATATCAGCAGCTTCAATCTCAAAATATCAGCATTGGTACTGGCCTTCAAAACCACATATCAGTCGAAGTCTACCTCCTTCCCGTCACCTTGTCACCCAAGCCAAACCAACTCCATGTTCCTGTGAAAGTGATTTATGAGTCACTGGTGAGCAACATCCTAGCTGTGGTGTTTGCATACACACACACACACATACTCTCTCTCTCTCTATTTCTGTGTGACCGCAGATACACACATCTTCATGCTGTCTGAAAGAACACATTCTCATCTTACTCTTCAGTCAACATCTAGAACTCATTCCTCGTTCCAGGCCTTCGACATTTGGCTTGCATTACAAATCTTAATCTTCTTCAAGTAAACACTTTTATATAACGCTGCATTTGACCTTGTCTCGACCAATAATGACAGTTTCACTCTATTGTGTATTTCTGCCTCTGAATTCAGCCTTGGCTTATTTAATCAAGAGTAGTAGAAATAAATGTTGAAGAGTTCTGACATTTCAGATTAGCTCCACTGAGATTTTTCAATACCTGCATGATGTGGAGTAAAAAGGGTTGAGGGTAGAGTTGCATGATGAGAGGCAATAAACAATCCTCTAGTCACCATTCTTGCCTAAAATATGCAAATATCAAAAATGAAAGGTCATTTGCACTAATATAATTGCCCCTCTCTCTTTCTCTCTGGATTTCCCTTAACAAAGGATGAAGTGAAGAATGAAATTGGGGTTATGAACCAACTCAACCATGTGAACCTGATTCAGCTCTATGATGCCTTTGAGTCACGGACAAACCTAACATTAGTCATGGAATAGTAAGTTTCCTGACAGCAACAATTGTACAACACTGATTCCTTTCCCATTATATTGCTCTTGTTGTGGGTTTTGGTGGTTTCTTGTCATTGTTTCCTGTGAATCGGATAGCGTGGAGGGCGGCGAGTTGTTTGACCGCATCGTGGATGAAAGCTACCAGCTGACCGAGCTCGATGCCATCATCTTCACCAGACAGATCTGTGAGGGGGTTCAGTACCTTCACCAGCAGTACATCCTCCACCTAGACCTCAAGGTAACGCCGATAACGACGTTCTTCATCTCAAGGAAATTATATCAATGTATGATTTCAGTGAACAGATTTGCACAGTTTGAACCACAAGCAATACAGATCTAATATTGAAGTCAGACCTTGAAGCCCCAGCACTAAGGACTGTTTTCATGTCCTTTATGTTATCTATTTTATATTGTATTCTAAAGCCCCATTCGCACAGGGTTAGTTTCTCCAGGGTAATTGCAATTATTAGTTGAGCTATACATTACTCTTAACCTGGAGCAACCATGTCAGTGATTTTTGACCCTTTTGACCCCAGTATAAATTTCAGCCTCTGTGTTTTTTAGCAGATAATTCTAGTCCCATGCAGAGAGACTCTCAAGAGTTCAGCTAATATTTATTACCCCTGTTACATTGCAGTTCTAAACCCATCTGAATGGGGCTCCAGCCCCTTAAGTAGCCCTAACCTCAGTCATGTGAATGCCATGCTCAGTGAAGATTACTTTACCTTTTTTTTTTACCATGTCTTTAATATCCTGTTGTTTCTACTTTCTTCCATCTCAGCCAGAGAACATCCTGTGTGTGAGCTCTACAGGAAACCAGATCAAGATCATAGACTTTGGCCTTGCCCGCAAGTAAGTTCCAATGCTTATACCACAGTCTCAGATAAGAAAACAAAGCCAGATTTATAGAATTGCTATTGTTGCAGCATTTCTTTGCTCAAGGGCTTCTCGGTGAGCGTGGCCTTCTTGGCCTAAGCTGTGCTTCAAATTTATTGGCATTGGAAAGCTCACAAGAAAGGAAAACATTCTTGAAACTAGTCATTGTGAATGTTAAACCAGTGCCGATTTCCTCCAGTTTTCATCATAGAGATGTGGCATTACCCCAAGCTGGCAAGCTCCATTACAGCCAGCAGCCACGGAGGGAACGCTTCCTTTGGAACCAATGAAAGCTGCTCCACTGCCGAGTTGCGTTGGCATTGTGTTGTGTTGAAAACGCCAACGCAACACCAATGCAATACAGTGTCGTATTGCATTGGTGTTGCGTTGACGTTTTCATCCAATGGAAGCTTCCGAGCTCCAACATCATCAAGATGTAATCCTTGATGGCTGACGAACGCATTCATCCTCATAAAGTGCATTGAAATAATGAGAAATAAAGTTGTCATTGGTTGTTTTTTGGTGTATTAAATGAATGGCATGCCACACTGTGATGTTCTTTTGACTGACAAACTCCAAAAAGCAGTGTTGGTAACCTCCTATATTAATGTCTGACTGCAGTTTGTTACAGCTCAGCTTTTTCTTTCACACTGGTGCACAGTGTGAAAAAATACCAAAGCTATACTTCTGCATATTGATGAGTTTGGTCCAGACTCTTTTCCCCTCTGCTGCTCTCTGTCAAAATAAAAGCGCTCTGTTGAGCAGTTAGAGCAACACATTGACACCATGCTGACAGCAACCTTTACCTTTAACTATTTTTGAGGGTTTGCCGATACTGACCTTTTATTAAAAATTCAATATTGGCCAGTCGGTGTCATCCACTTCCAATATGATGAACATGATGCAGTTTGCTACATACACATTTATTGTCTCAATTGATTCCAATGAGACATTTTGATCAGTATGCATGAATATGTATGATTCTTATTCTTATTATTTTTATTCTTATTATCCTGAGTTTCAATGGATTTTAGGATTTTTTTTTGGCATGAAAATGGTCACATTTAAAGAGTGAATATTGACATTTCTCCCCCAAGACTATAGATTAACTTCTATTTTAACTGTTGGATCTGCGTGGTTCCTCAGAGCACAAACCATTTAAATTGATAAAATGTTTCTAGAACATTTTGCCCTTTTAGCATAAACACCTCTGTAGAAGCTCAGTAGTAGTCATTCTCAAACATTAACCTGGATATAGGACACAAGGAAATCATGTTACTTGGGGATATTTTGCAGTGAGTGACTCCAGGTACCCAGAATGACAGCATAGAAACAGCATATTAGTCACATTTAGCTTCACTTCATTGGGTACCAGTGCAATTCAGGATTATTTTTTCTTTTAAATTTTAATGATCATCTGGTGTGTGTGTGTGTGTGTGTGTGTGTGTGTGTGTGTGTGTGTGTGTGTGTGTGTGTGTGTGTGTGTGTGTGTGTGTGTGTGTGTGTGTGTGTGTGTGTGTGTGGCGTCTCCCAGGTACCGGCCCCGCGAGAAGCTGAAGGTGAATTTTGGGACTCCAGAGTTCCTCGCCCCAGAGGTTGTCAACTACGACTTTGTCTCGTTCCCTACTGACATGTGGAGCGTTGGTGTAATTACCTACATGCTGTGAGTGTCACACACACACACACACACACACACACACACACACACACACACACACGCAGACTTGTATAACCACTGGACAAATGTGTCTATGACATTATGAGAAAATGCAAACATTGGAATAAGGAAGTAAGCAAAACACCACAGCAGCATAGCTGTGTCATTGGAACAAATTTGGATTCTGAAAATAAAAAAGATAAAAATACCTCTCCAAATGCTAATGTTCACCCAAAACTCTCACCGCAGTCTTTTGTTTATACCAGATGTCTCACCTTAGACAGCACTTCTCTTTGGTCACATCCCACCTCATTTCAAGCCTCTCGGCTGAGGAAGTTTTTCCACCTGAAAGTAGTTCCTATGAAATGGACTTAAAACACGGTGCAAAGTTAGCCAGATTTATTCTTCAGATCAGTTGGATGTAATTTATTAGTTTATTCTCTACAAGACCTGTTTCCATGATCGTCTAGTCTTTCTATCTGCCCCCTCTTGGTGAGATACTGCCCCCATTTCCACATACACAAGAATAGAATTGTTGCCTGCACTGCTCCATACTGCCCCCCCCCCCTTAAAACCAACGGTTCAGTTGTGGCCTCAGCTGCATCCGCGGCATACTGTACGTGGTGAATGACAGTGACCTGGCTTTCCTCACTAACTGATTCAATTAACTCTAATAATCTGACAGCTGTTGGGGGAAATATAGGGCTCGTCCAGAATGAGTGTCTCTGTGTGTATGTGTGTATGTGTGTATGTGTGTGTGTGTGTGTGTGTATGGCCTACGTCATACTGCCTGCCAGGCCGGCTAGTATGAATACCTGGCTGGCAATGTCCCACTTGGCTCTGCAGCGCTTACTTCATTAGCATCCTCCATTTAGAGTCGCGCGGCATGCGGGCGGGTTTTGCTTCAATTTATGTGGAATGCAGCTCTGCTCCTTTTGTATCCACTGACCTCAATCTACTGTATGTGCTGCAACTCAGATTCAGGAAAACTTGGTCACACAAAGCATTCTTAAGATACTTAAGGTAGAAAAATGCTTATAAACTGCTGACCTTCACAAAAAGGAATTGCACACACACAGAGAAAACCTAATGTCTAATATGTTGTGCTTGTTTTCAGCCTGAGCGGTCTGTCTCCCTTCCTCGGGGATAATGATGCAGAGACCATGAACAACATCCTCCATGCCAACTGGGACTTTGACAGCGATGCCTTTGAAAATGTTTCCAACGAGGCGAAGGACTTCATCTCCAGACTGCTCATCCCAACCAAATGGTAGGACTTTGTTTCTTTTTAACTGGTTTCGAAAGTTTGTAACATGAAATTTGCTGATGCAAAAATTTGATTGTTTCTCTTTGTAGATGTATACTTGCTTTTTTTTTGTCTCTTCAGCCTTATTTAGGGATGAAAATTGGTCTTAAATCTTATTTGAACTGGCCTTTAAAATGTCTTAAAAACTTTTGAATTATGGAAACCTTGAGTCACCATTTTTCACCATTTTTTTTTATGGTTTTATTGTGGTTTTACCTCAGAAACGTTTTATTTCTGGATTTTTTCAGTCACAATTGTCTTAATTTAGATTGTGCTCCAAATATTGTGATAATATTGAACCGTGAACCCAACATTATGTATCGAACTAAACCAATTGCTGAGTGTATCACTACATCCCTACTGTTTGCCAATATACACTCACCGAGCACTTTATTAGCACTATTAGGAACACCTGTACACCTGCTTATTCATGCAATTATCCTATCAGCCAATCATGTGGCAGCAGTACAATGCATAAGATCATGCAGATACAGGTCAGCAGCTTCAGTTAATGTTCACATCAAACATCAGAATGGGAAAAAAATGTGATCTCATGGTTGTTGGTGCCAGACGGGCTGGTTTGAGTATTTCTGAAACTTCTGATCTCCTAGGATTTTCATGCACAACAGTCTCTAGAGTTTACACAGAATGGTGCGAAAAACAAAAAAAACAAGAAACATCCGGTGAGCGGCAGTTCTGCGGATGGTTGTTGATGAGAGAGGTCAGAGGAGAACGGCCAGACTGGTTCTAGCTGACAGAAATGTTACAGTAACTCAGATAAACCACTCTTTACAACTGTGGTGAGCAGAAAAGCGCCTCAGAATGCACAACACGTCGAACCTTGAGGCGGATGTCACTATGGTGTTCCTAATAAAGTGCTCAGTGAGTGTATATGAATGATTATTATTAGTAGGTAGTAGTGGTATTACTGGTCACAGCCTGAAAAATCTACTTGGAAAAAAACCCCACCCTCAGACAGCAATCAGCCATCAAACCTCGTAGCTGAGATGGAAAAACAAGGGACTCAAAAACAAAAGAAAACAAGGATCATCAAAAAGAATTGACAGAATAAGTACAACACAAACAATACCAGATCAGTCTGCAGGAAAAGTAAGACAATGACACACTGCAGCTGAGAGTTAAGGTGGGCTGAGTAAATGGCTATGGTATGGGTATGGTACCGCTTTAATTACTGAGCCAGTGTCTCATTTCCAGAGGCAGGGGGCGCTATGAGAAGGAAGGCTCTACTCCAGCGGTTTTCTTTCAAGTATATGGAATGACAAGCAGTCCCACATCCTGTAAGCAGAGAGTATGGGTGGCCTTCTAAGGAGGATTTAATAAATCCTCCAGAAAATTGAGATGCGAAGCCATGTCATGCCTTGTTTAAAGTAGGACTTAATCAATGCATTGACAGTGAGCCAGAACACCGGGGAGATCAAGACCAGGGTAATGTGGTGGTGTTTTGTGGTTTGCATGAATACTCCAGCTGCACAGTTTTGAATAATTTGGGTATTTGGAAGTGTGGGGTTGGATCAGCTGGATAGTAATGCACTGTGGTAATCAATTCTGGAGGAGACAAAAGCGTGTATCAGTTTTTCAAGGTTGGTAAAGGACAGGGAATGACAAATCTTCAAGGTCTTTCTGAGGTTAAAATATGCTGTTTTGGATAGATTGTCTTTGTGTGACTGAGAAGTCTGAACCCTAATATTTTTGACAGAATTATTTGTGGTAACTGTACAGGCATTAAAATTAAAAGAGAAGTCTGATAATGGGGTCTTAAATGAGCATTTCAGTTCTATCTGCACTGAGCAGCAGTTTGTCATCCTTCATTTAATTTCTAAAATACACGATTCAAGTTTATTTAGCTGAGTTGTATCACTATGTTTTATTTCTATGTAAAGCAGTGCGTTAATTGCATAAGAGTGGAAGAGATTGCAGTAATTATGGATAATATGATCAACAGTATCAAAGGCTGCACTTAGGGTGTTTTCACATATATTTATTTTTAAAGGAACCAAACTCAGTTCTTTTTAAGTGAACCAAAAAGTGAACCAGCTGCATATGACCTCAGTCCTCTTTGTGTTCACAATGTTACAAGAGGACTCAGCTGTTCCCTTAATTGAAATCAATTGGACCACAAAACGGACCACAAATGAACCAAACTCAGACCCCCTCCTGGGGCGGTCTGAGTTCGGTTCGTTTAAGAGGGGACTGAGTTCATTTGGTGTGTTCACATATGCACAAAAAAAATGCTGAGTCATTGGACTGAGTCCACTTGAGAGGCTGAAACAGAACAAGTGTGAAAACACCCGTAAAGTCACAAGGAAATGGCATTTTGAGAGCATCTTGCATCCTTAATGTGGTGTATTTCCTGTTGAAACAGGATGTTAGGGCGGGACATAAAGCGGGGAAGGATCATTCAAAAGTTTTATTACATACAGGTCTTGGTACATGATGAAGTCACCACTAAAGATTTTCTGTTTTCCAGGAAGTCCAAATAAAATAATTTTGATATAAAAAATACAATCAAATATATTTTTTTGTAATTTTTGGGTTGATAAATTGTCAGATAGCTGTATGGTATGATAGAATGAGCTAAAATAGCAAAAGTCATTTTTAATTTCAGTGTGACTTTAATTCAAGAAGGAGGACTAACACAGATCCCTGCTGCATGGCAAGTAGCAGGTTTTTACTTTGATTAGAGCTGTTTCAGTGCTGTACTGAGGTCTAAAGACAGGCTTATAGTGCTTTGGAGAGAAATGAAAGATTTTGGATCTTCAGGCTTGAGGCTAAGCCTCTTTAATCATCGCTTGATAATTGTAACTTTGAGTCAGAAACTATGCCAGAGGAGGAAAGACTATTTACAACAGCAAAAACAGATGTGATGTAACGTGTTACTGTTACTCTGCACACATCTTTTGGACAATGCATCCTGGAATAGATATGAACAGTCATCCAAAAAATCAGATATGAACAGCAATTCAGATCCCTGAAGAACAGAGGTGTATTGGCAAACTTAGGGCTCTCCACTGTGTACTCCAACACGGTCATCATTGTGTGTGTGTGTGTGTGTGTGTGTGTGTGTGTGTGTGTGTTGCAGTGGTCGGCTGAGTGCCTCTGGCTGCATGAAACACAGCTGGTTGAATAACCTGGAGGAGAAAGCCAAACTGCACCGGGTCAAGCTCAAGTCCCAGGTCAAACTACAGCGCTACCTAGCTGCCCACCGCCAGTGGAAGGTGGGGCGTGCGCACGCACGCACACACACACACACACACACACACACACACACACAGAAACATACAACGATGATCTAAACTGAGAAATAATTTTCTTCCCCATGCAGAAACATTTCTACGTGGTTGCTGCTGCCAACAGACTGCAGAGATTTCGGAAGAATCAATCCATCAACAACACTGTGTAGCATCTACAGAACGATGGATTAATCAACCAGTTTTCATAAGAGGACTAGCCTCTGGCCTTTCTGCACTTGCCCATTCCACTGGGGTGTGTTCACTAGGATAAAACATTCACAAGGTTGGAAGGTGGAAGTAGAGCTGCTGGATGTTACTGAGGCGCGTTGCTCTGTCACTGTGGGCCTACAGTAAGTGCCATCTAGTGTGTGTGTGATAGCTAACAGCGTCTGTTGTGCTGGGATTCCCTTTTTATACTGTACAACGCACAGAGGCTTTAGTGTAGAGCTGCAACGATTAATCGACTAGTTGTCAACCATTAAATTAATCGCCAACTATTTTGATAATCGATTAATCGATTTGAGTAATTATTTAAGAAAAGTAAGTCAAAATTCTCTGATTCCAGCTTCTTAAATGTGAATATTTTCTGGTTTCTTTACTCCTCTATGACAGTAAACTGAATATCTTTGGGTTGTGGACAAAACAAGACATTTGAGGACGTCATCTTGGGCTTTGGGAAACACTGATCCACATTTTTCACCATTTTCTGACATTTTATAGACCAAACAACTAATCGATTAATCGAGAAAATAATCAACAGATTAATCGACAATGAAAATAAACGTTAGTTGCAGCCCTACTTCAGTGCTCAATGTGCTTTAGGATGCAACTTAAATAGAATTAAGTGCAACAACCAGGGTTCCCACAACTTTTCACTGATGAAACTTTTCCATGACTTCCCTTTTCAAAGTTCCATGACCAAATTTTAATGAGACCAATTTTAAGCATTGGTTTATTTTTCACTTTAAAATCAAGGATTTTATTATTTTAACAGTCAGCAACCACCAATATTTTCCCCCAATTTGTCTAGACTGTTTCAGAGCCAGACAGGTTTTTGTCACATTTGACGGTATTCAAGAAAACAATTAAATTCACAAATAAAAGTTCATGACTTTTCCAAAACTTTTCTCCCTTCTATGATTTTCCATAACTTATCCAGGCCTGGAAAACACAATTTTGAGGTTTTCCAGGAGTGTGGGAACCCTGATCATCCCAACCTTACTTACAAATAGCCTTGATTCATTCAATTACCAGTTTTTCTGCACAAGGAAAATACTTTGTTTCAACTGGATTGGAGCCAGTCAGGTGAAGTGGCTATATGAGCTCAGTTCATTGTAGTAATGAAATTAGTCCCATTAACAGATCATTAGGCTGCATGCAAATACAGTCACTGAAGTCATAGTATGAAGGCACTGCGTGAGAGTAATATTTATTGAAACAAGACTTAAATCTTAGTGATGTAAAATTGAATGTTATTTGGATCTGTTCTTTGATATTGACTAAACAGCATATTATTCACAGGCAAAGCCATTGGTTTCAATGTAATGTGTGTGTAGTCATAGAGTCACAGATAACGTTGCCTTGAAAGTGGTGGGATGGTTTTCTGGACACAAAAAGCCTTGTCAAGGAGAAAATAAATTACACAAAGAACCAAGACAGGAAACTGGAAGAAATGAAGGGACTGACTGTGTTCCATGTCAGCCAGGAACAATAACAGCCCAAAGAAAGGTAAAGCGGGACAGGAATTCCTCTCAGATTGGGCCGACTGTGTCTGGAAAACCAGCTGCCAATACTGCCTTCTGTGAAGGCTTAGATAGGACACTTTGTCAACCTGCATGTCACACAGCCTGAATGTGGTGGAGTGCTAGACTATTCTCTGGGTGTGGAGCTCCATGTGGAGCTCCGCCTTCCATGTGTATTTATGGAAAATAATAACTCGAACATTAAAATGGAATAATTTATTAAGAAAATTCAAGTGTGGGTGGTGTTTTTTTTCCATTTCTTGGTGTAGTTTCTCAAATGACCTAAAGACAGGGGGAAAAAAAACAAACACCTGCATTGTGCATTGGTTACAGCAGATGCCAATGAAACCTATACATCATGTACAATTCTGCAGTATTCCACATAGAACAAGTTTTTTTTACATCACTACAAACACAATTAGATAGTAAAGTCAATATGACTGGATTATGCTCACCAAATTCACACAAACATCTTATTGAAGGCATTCACCCCCTTAAACTATACATTAACCCTTGTGCAAGACGAGGCTGGATCAACAGTATGTCACTGTGGTTATCAAGCACACCAAAAGAAACCAATAATATTAGGAACATCCCTCACTTTGTGTATAGGAGGGTCTTACTTAAGGTACAGGAGCCTTTCCCCTTAATTAGAGTTAACAACACTTTTTAATTGCTCCCTGACCATTTTATTTTTCCCGCACGTTTCGTTTAATCCAAACCAACCTTTGGATTCTTTAACCACCACCATTTAACGTCTTCTCTGTGAATGTATGCAAGATAACTTACATTGTGGTCATGAGGCAAACGTGGTGGTATCAAAGATGTACACAAAAGAGATGGGACTCTTTTTTTCAAACCAGCCTGCAGCAAGTATTTTTCAGTCATGGTCAATGCAAAAATGATCCTCACTTGCCAGAACATGAATGAAGACTAATGGCATGGAGATGTGGCCTTGTGGGAAACGATCAATGACACTTTCATATAAATGTCAGTTTGCTACTCTATTGATAAAACACATTTGTGGTTCGACCTCTACCCTGTTCATGAAAGCTTTTACATTTGCTTTGTGTGGAATATACAGAAGAAGAACTGGGTAGTTAGCATGAGCAGTGATAGCCACCATGGCTGAACAGACAAAGAACAGAGCGCCACCTACAGAAACTCAAACTGCATCAACAGAAAATCCAAGGAGAAAGACGTCACAGTGCTGGATACACTGTTTGATTGACAGGTGATCTCTGGGAAGAGCAGTGCAGTGAGACACCACAGCAATGAGCACTGAGCAACAAAGAGAGACAAAATAAACAAAAAATCTTGCAGATTACCACTAAATCCCATCCATGTGGAAAAAGTCCACTCAACGTTCTCCCTCTTGGTCAATCAATAAAACAAATCTTCAGAAAAACAATATCCCAAGAAGGAGCCTGGTAAGTGGCTGATAGGACAAGCTTTTAAAAATCCTGAACCTTTCCCTTAAGAACGTCCTGGAACCCTCATGCCTCGGCCTGCGTAGATTTCAAAGCGTTTTCCAAGATTTTCCTCTTCCACTCCTCGTAGTCTTGTGCTGTTGCCTCTTCCTCTTCATCCCTCCTCTGCTGCTTAACAGATGAAGGTGAACAGTCCTCTGGTGAAAGAGACACAATTGTCAACTACATCTCACATACAGCAAACCTCTCACACATTACATTACAGAGTAACTGCAGTTTTCAATACAAGTTTCAAGGTTGGAGTTGCAGGTTTTCAAAAGAGAAAGGAGAAACATACAACTGCTGTAACTTTTTGAATGAAAACTTTTTGAATGAGCAATCCATGTCTCACTTTTTTTTTTAAAGCTTAAAACTCTTTAACCCGTGTTAACCCGTAAATGATTTCATGTCTGAAAGGGGTTTATTAGCTATTAAGGGATCATAGCTTTGACCTAATCTGTGCAAAATATAAGGACTACCGGGTCTTTCCATTAAATAAACAAACAATCAGTGCAAAGTGTTTTGTGGTAGCTATGACTTACCTTCATCCACTTCTTCAATGCTTTCAGTCAGTGTTTTCTGTCTTTTCTGGGCCGTTTTAGCTGCTTCTTGAAGTGGAGAGGCTTCCTCTGTTTGACAGATCACAAACACAGAATATCAACGGTACGACTGAGCAGTGTGGCATCAAAGTTAAACTGCACGAGACAAGATGTTTTATGTATAAATAAATCATTAATTTAAAATGATGAAAACCAGCACAAAATCTTTTGACATTTTGAGAGGACTAACCTGTACCTGTAAAACATCTCACCCATCCTACATAATATATTGTGACAATCCCTGACCCACTTACTGCAGATGGCCTGTCCCAGCTTCTGCAGCTGGACCACCAGACGGTCAAAGATGGATTTCTTGGCTCCAGATGACGCTGCCAGCTTCTTGTCAACTTTGATCTTCAGGCATCTGCATGTAGACAACATGGGGGAGAATTGGTGGAATGATGACACCAACAGAACGTGGCCTCATTTTAGCATCTATAAACAATCAATTATTCAATACACAACAGAAACTGATTATCCAATTGATTGTTTAACTAGTCATACAAATTAAATAAGAAATAAAATAAGATGAAACTAATGATCTCCCTAGGAAATTGGGTCATTGCAGCAGTAAATAGTAATAAGAAAAATAGAATATAAATAAGAATACAATAAATAAGGGGATTAAACATTCCAAACATGTCAAGAGCATATTAAGTAGAAAATATGAGTTCCAGCATTATACCAAAAAATAATTATAAAAATGTCAAGATCTGTGCTATACACACAAATGAAAAGAAAATATGCGAATTTGTGAATGTCAGACGAAGAATACTGATGATTCATATTTTGAATAGGCCATGATTCAATATTTCAATTATCTGAGAATCTGCATTTGCAATGACCTTGAATCTCAAGGGTTTCAGTTGAATCTGGTTCTTGTACATCAATACCTCAAAGTCAAACGTTAACCTAAAGATGTTGAGTGTAATCCACTGACTTGCAGGCTGAATGGAGAGCAGCGGTGGTGAAGAGGGGTTTGGAAAGGTCCAGATCATGTTGCTGGGCAGCAGGGAGGCTCTCCTCATACCTGGCAGGCAGAACGCACATATAAAACACACAGGAAAAGACGGTAAGGGAGATATTAAAAAGGAGAAATCCACCCTAAAATACTAACACTGAAAAACAATGTGACGTCACGTTGATATTTCCAACCCAGCTACAATGTTTAATGGCAGAAATTTTAAGATATCACTTTATTAATCCCCTTTTTCAGCCATCTAAAAACATAAACAGTAAACGAATCAAACAGCAAGGGCTTCTTTCTAGAGCCATTTTGCACCAACGTTCAATATTCATACAGGGAGAAATCCATCATAGAAAAGGCAGAGAAACCAATTTCTCCACTCCCCGGTCTGACTTTTTTGCCCTGCAGTCTGGAAGGCTCAGTCAACCCCCCCCCCCCCCCCCCCCTAAAATATAGGGGACATTGAGAACTTTATACTAACAAAAATATAAACGCAACACTTTTGTTTTTGCTCCCATTTTTCATGGGTTGAAATAAAAAATCGAAGACTTTTTCTATGCACACAAAAGGCTTATTTCTCTCAAATTTTGTTCACAAATTTGTTTAAATCCGTGTTAGTGAGCACTTCTCCTTTGCCAAGATAATCCATCCACCTGACAGGTGTGGCATATCAAGATGCTGATTAAACAGCATGATTATTGCACAGGTGTTTCCTTGGGCTGGTCACAATAAAAGGCCACTCTAAAATGTGCAGTTTTATCTTGAAAAAAGACATTTATTAGGGACTGAACTGTGGATCTCACATGACTAGATATGCATTTTTTGAAAACCAGTCAGTATCTGGTGTGACCACCATTTGCCTCATGCAGTGTGACACATCTCCTTCATATAGAGTTGATCAGGTTGTTGATTGTGGCCTGTGGAGTGTTGCTCCACTCCTCTTCAATGGCTGTGCCAAGTTGCTGGATATCGGCAGGAATTGGTACACGCCGATCCAGAGCATCACAAACATGCTCAATGGGTGACATGTCTGGTGAGTATGTAGGCCATACAAGAACTGGGATGTTTTCAGCTTCCAGGAATTGTGTACAGATCCTTGCAACATGGGGCCATGCATTATCATGCTGCAACATGAGGTGATGGCGGTGGATGAATGGAACGACAACAGGCCTCAGGATCTCGTCATGGTATCTCTGTGCATTCAAATTGCCATCAATAAAATGCACATGTGTTCGTTGTCCGTAGCTTATGCCTGCCCATACCATAACCCCACCGCCACCATGGGGCACTCTGTTCACAACGTTGACATCAGCAAACCGCTCGCCCACATGACGCCATACACGCTGTCTGCCATCTGCCCGGTACAGTGAAAACCGGGATTCATCTGTGAAGAGAACACTTTTCCAAAGTGCCAGACGCCATCGAAGGTGAGCATTTGCCCACTCAAGTCGGTTACGACGACGAACCGCAGTCAGGTCAAGACCCCGGTGAGGATGACGAGCACGCAGATCAGCTTCCCTGAGACGGTTTCTGACAGTTTGTGCAGAAATTCTTTGGTTTTGCAAACCAACTGTTGCATCAGCTGTCCGGGAGGCCGGTCTCAGACGATCTCGCAGGTGAAGAAGCCGGATGTGGAGGTCCTGGGCTGGCGTGGTTACATGTGGTCTGCGGTTGTGAGGCCGGTTCGATGTACTGCCAAATTCTCAGAAACGACATTGGAGACGGCTTATGGTAGTGAAATGAACATTCAATTCACGGGCAACAGCTCTGGTGGACATTCCTGCAGTCAGCATGCCAATTACACACTCCCTCAAAACTTGTGACATCTGTGGCATTGTGTGATAAAACTGCACATTTTAGAGTGGCCAGCCCAAGGCACACCTGTGCAATAATCATGCTGTTTAATCAGCATCTTGATATGCCACACCTGTCAGGTGGATGGATTATCTTGGCAAAGGAGAAGTGCTCACTAACACGGATTTAAACAAATTTGTGAACAAAATTTGAGAGAAATAAGCCTTTTGTGTGCATAGAAAAAGTCTTAGATCTTTTATTTCAACCCATGAAAAATGGGAGCAAAAACAGAAGTGTTGTGTTTATATTTTTGTTCAGTGTATTTTGTCAAGCCCCAAAGAAATCTCAAATTTGATCTGTAACTCAATATCTTATCTGGATAAGGAAAAGCAAGTTAATGCTGTGGTGTGAATACACACAGAACACATTGCGACGGTAAGGCGATGAGTCAGCCAGGTGGAAATGCAGTCTGTACACTGTGTTCACATTAGTGAGAAACACAGTAACAAAGCAAAATGGACATTTCTTGTCACTGGAAGAAACTTGATATTTGATTGCAGTGTGGGTCGACAGCCCTGTCCAGGCCGGACAGTTGCTATAGAAACAGACCAAAATATGAAGATATCTTGAAGCAGATGGCAGAGCAGGGAATCAAGTCCTACCCGTGAGTTGCTGAAGATGCCCTTCTGGGCATCCTGGCGGCTCAGTGGCCTAAGGCGCAAACCATGTCACCGTGACATCTTGAGTTTGAATCGGTATCAGGACCTTTGTCACATGTCATCCTCCCCTCTCTCTCTCTTTGTTGCCATCTTTCTACCTACTCGCCTGCTTAGCCAAAAATGATCACAATACAGGCAGAATGCAGACAATCAGAACACACATACTAGGTAAGGCCGAATTGGATTGTTCATTCTCCAGATAACCGAAATAAGGTACAATTTGTATTGCTCTTATAGCACTGAATCTAATCCTATCAGATTAATTTAAAAGAAAAAAAAGAATGCAATTGTATAGAATTGTTGAGCTGCTCAAAGATTTTTCCTGAATTGAATTGTTCACTACATATTGAGATTCATATTAAATTTGTCTAAAAAGGAGATTCACATCCCTAGTACAGTAGGCTGTGTCAGTATAATGAAATTGAAATGGTTTAGAAGGCAACTTTTCTCCATCGATGCCACAGTGGTATGTTTCCCTGCTATGTTATGGTTAGAAAGATGCTGAAATTTTCATACTATACGTTACTGCACTTTCCATCACCTGACACACAGTGTGTCCAGTACAATGACCTCCATTTCCTTGGATTTTCTGTTGATGCAGTTTGAGTTTCCTGCAGGTGGCGCTCTTTTCTTTGTTCAGCCATGGTGGCTATCACTGCTCATGCTTACTACCCAGTTCTTCTTCTGTTTACTTCAAACACACTACAAATGTAAGACGCATCACTTCCTGTGTGACAGAGGATTTTCCTTTGAAAGAGCTAACAGACACCGGATATTTAGAACAGCAAATGCAAACGCTTTCATGAACTGACTATAGGATGAATCACTATTGAGCTATATCAATCAGCGATAGAAGGTAGATAAATGGACATTTATTTATATAAAAATGTCAAGCATTATTATTTTAATACTGTAGGTTAAATCTACAAGGCATCACGGTTTTCCACTTGATTCACATGGTCACTGTAGTTCATGGAAGTGATCCTAATATCTTTGTACAGTGTGTGTGCTCCAAAACCCTTTGCTGCACCACTGATTACATAGCGGCAAGAGCAGAGGGAACCGCTTCCCTAAAGTGTACCCTTGCTGGGTATTGCACCACTTACTACGTATCGCAGCATGGGTGGTAGTTGTCTAAATGGAGCATAATCTGACAGCTGGCGTTATCTTCACTATAGTAAACAATAGTCAATGGAGGAGAACAAAGTAAAAACATTTCAGCCTCCTTATATAATTCAATATTCAGCAACATTTCTTATTTCTAAACAAAGTAATGGAAACTCATAATAACACTTGTGTTTTGGTACCAAACTCACAGTGCTTAACCACCCATCATCACTCTCCATGTTTGCACATATACCCCTCGCCGACTTTGCCAAACTTTCAGATAGGCAAAGCGGCACAACCGTGGGCCATGTGCCAGCTTTAAATGGAGTGGAAACTGCACCCACCTGGCACAAAGTGCCGCACCTGCACAGACATCTGGGGTGCACCCACTCAGCATATGCTCTGCAACAATTGTGTCCAATCATGCGCCATGGAGGGCCGAGACTCTGCGGGTTGTCCTTCCAACCAAATACTACTGCAGCTGATTTCACTAATTAGTATGCCAAGCAGAGAGGGAGGAAGTAATTAGTGAAAAATCACCTGGATTGGTTGGAAGGAAAAACTGCCTAGTGTTGGCCCTCCACAGCACAGGACTAGACATCACTGCTCTGGACCATTTTTAGGAATCGCACGATCTGTTCTCACCTTTCAAGTATTTGTGCTGCCAATTTGACGGCCTCCATGCAGCCATACTGAACAGCCAGCTCCCTCAGTCCCAGACGAGACTCCAGTCCCAAGAGACACTCCATGGCCTTCAGGCTGCTCTGGTACTGCTTCTTATTCAGCCCAGACAGCTTGATGACATATTCCTAAAGACAGCGTACAGCATTGCTTATAGAGCTGTCCAATGCAATATAATATCAATGCAATATCCTAAAAAAAAAAATAAGGTTGTCAAAGATCTCTAGTTTATAATGGAAATGAGGTAGTGAAATGAAATTTTAACGTGTCGAATCAAATCAGAAAACGGCTTACTTTGTCCAGGGGTTGCTTCATGGATGTTGCTGCCAACTCAAGGCATATCACATTTTTGCCTGTAGCTGTGATGTTACCGAGTGCCGTGCATCTCACCGCAGATAACCGCACATACTCCTGTGCCTGGCTGTGGAGGAGAAAGAGAGTTCACAGTATGAAGAGCTGGGAGAAAATGCAACTATGAAAATGCAATTCTGGCCATTACAGATTGTAGTATCAGTTCCCAATCACTGATTACTAATGGAGGCTTATATCTGAGTAGGGCTGGGTAATGAATAATAACACAGAGAGGTCTTAAATACAAAGATATCAAAAAGCGTTAAAACTTTGATTCCTACAGTGAGAACTCAAGTTTTCTTCCCGTTAATTGTTATTTGTACCGAAGAAATCACACAGAGATCCACTTTCACTTGAAATGTGAAAAGATATAGGAACATCAGAGAGCAAAACTCCAACAAGTCTAATTTACTGACACCAAGATTTACAAATTTAAACTAAGAATATTACTTGATGAGGAAAACACATATTTGACAAAGACTATGTTGAGAAATGCCACAACCTGGGGGACAGCTTTGAATAATTTGCCTCTGGTGCTCAGTGGGTAGTAAATAGTTACAAGAGCTTATCTATTTCAAAAGAAAGAGGATGCTGCACGTAGGGGGCTGAGTCAGATAAGATACTTCAATAAAGGGAAATTCAAAAATCTTTATTTATTCGCTATGTAATCCCACAATATATGTGATCCTTGGCTTGGAACAACAGCTGAAATCACAGTGCATACCTTTTAATATGAAGGTTAGCTTACTTCATTTTTGTACTCTGACTATGTATCCTGGTGATTACAGTTGTAGTTACTACCCAATATTGCTTGTGACATACTATATATGCCTTAGTTACATTAACCAACGAATTAAACAACTTTACTGTAGCTGCTACTGCCACGCTCGCCAGTATGGACAGGACATCACGCCAAACTCCGTTGAAAAATCTGACATTTAAATCGCTTTGCAAACGTACCCAAGTTACACACCCTGGTAGAATAGGACTTAAAACCTTTCATGTTTCGTTGGGCGCACGTACCCAATACAGGGTATAAACTAGAGGTCTACATCTCGTGTTTGAATAAAATCTCAACTTTTAGAGTTAGTTCACCTGTTATTCCCCAAAATATTCCTCCACCAAAACAACGTTAACTTACACCGTGGTGGAGAGTGCTACTACCGCGCACTGCAAAACAATTCTAACAGTTAAGATGTTTCTGGGTCGTTTACGGTACATGCTGAAATAACCAGAAGACCTAGCGGCTCGTAAAAGGTCTTAAATTATGTTATACGTGGTGAATAATAGCAAGTACACTTTATTCTGCCAAATTACTGAACGGGGTTTGGCGTACCGCTCTGTCCACACAACACGGGCTATCCCGAGTCATACATGCGAGTACGGTGTATTATAATCTTACAAACTCACCGAATAATTCTCGCAGAGGTTACACCCATCTTCGCAGCGAGTTTAGAGAACATCTCGTTTTCCATATTTGACTGCGAGAAAGAGCGCCGAGACAGAAATATAAGTGAAGACTGGTTATCCACTCTGGACAAGAGATAGAGGAAAAGAAACAGTTGGCGGGAGATTTGTCCAACGCCACGACACGTCATCACGTTCCTCACGTCTGATTGGCTGTACGTACGCACGTCTATGTGTACGTCATGTTTATCTATGCATTCATGCCGCATTCACTGTATATCGGATTTATGGTAAAAACGAACTTCCCACTGGGAGAAACCGTCCACGTCAACCTCATATGTCACAAGATGAAATCGTTATGTACAATTTGTTATCGTTATTAACATTTGACAAATTACAATTTAGCGGGTCACATTAGATCAAGGGACAAGCAGGGTCGCTGGGAACATGCTGTCTTCACAGGCCGGGAAAGTGGCAATTTGGTGATGCGAGGTTTAAGGGACAGAGACTATGAAATCCATGCTCTAAACTCATGGAAAAGTGAAGTATACAACAACTAGACATATCTAAAACATCAATTAGGCCTACATGCCTAGACTGGTGCCAATTGTCTCCTCTCCATTCTGCCGTCGCAGCACAAAGTGGCTCCGTGCAACTTGATTTCTAGAATGAAACAACAGGCAGAAAAAACCTCTTACGACAGGGTGTGTTTAGTTATTTCCCACCAAAAGCTTTTGAATGCGCGACCATCCGTATTTACGCCGTCTGTCCCCGGAAATAGGAGCTGAGAGGAGACCGTGAAGGCAGCATTAGTCTGAGTCACATGACAGGCCAGCCTTTCCTACTGACACACATCTGATAACCATGGTAAGTAGCTGTCTAAATAGCGACAATATTATGCATTGCATGCACACGTTTCCTTCGGATTTCTGTGTGTGTTAAATTTTGGTCATTCCAACAACTAACGAGAAGCGTCTTCCTCCGGCTGAAACTTAAAATGAGACTTCAAATTTGTTTGTGAATGGTGCTATGGCCTAACGCTACCGAGGTAACGTTAGCCAGCGGCTTGCTAGCTAACAAGCTGCTAAACGGTTGATTGCTTGCGACTAACTAAATGTCCGAATCAAAACCTTCATTCAGATCATCTACAACATATTCCCCATGCAGGTATGCCACTGGTATTCCAACTTGTGCTTGGTTTAATGAGCTAACCAGCATGTCTATCGGGATAGTACAGATGGCTAGCGTTTAGTAGCTAGCTGACGTTAGCTGTCCTGCTCTGCTGTGTCAAATTCTAGCTTGTTTTGATAACGTTACCCGAATTCCCTTTGATGCTAACGGTTTATAATGCAGGAACCGTGTGTGTGCTGGTTGGCAGTACTGACATGTCAGTGCATTGCTGTTCAGAAAGAGTGGCTAATTTATGATAGCTCAGCATTCTCTAGCTTCATTTGGCAGTGTTACGGTGTGTTTAGTTCTGTCACCTCATTCAGACGGTCTCTCATGACTTCTGTCACTAGACGAGTCTTTAGTCTTTGCTCTCTTCAGCTAGTAATGGGCAAACGAAGTAGAAATGGATGTAATGTGATCTCTGACAAAGTCTGACTGATTGGTCTCCCTTGTACACACAGACTAAGAGTCATGCGTAACCGTGATACTGTGTTACCTTCTCAATTTAAGCATTTATTAGTAGAACCTTTTGATTTTTGTGTGTTAAAACAGGTTTTTGACAATATGGGACCTTTAATACCAGGAAACAACACCTTAGTAGGACTATTGTTCTCACTTGCATAAGTGTTCAAATTGTTTTTCCCATCGTTCCTATATTCTTGCATTCTCGCTGCAATGCTGTCACACACCTTGCACAGTCCTTTGTCTGCATTGATTTAATGTATGTATAAATCTATGCCTACTTTTGAAACACACAAAGCAGCACTTATTTCAGTAAAATATCAACTATTAAGAATCGGTTCACTGTTCCACCCAGCACAGTGTATTCTGGTGGAAGGAGACAGTGGGAATAACAGGCAATCTGAATGAATTACAGAAATTGAGATTTCATTGAATTCAAAAATGCTGCATGTGTTCGCAGGGATTCTCTGTGACTGGATTTGTCACATGCACACACATACACACACCCCTTTGTAATAAGGCCATGAGTAAAACTTAATACACTCACTACAAAATGTAATTTAGTGATATCAGCATTTATCCTTGTACTGACACCTTGAATATATAAATGAATACACAAACCGATCACTTCCTATGAAATCAATTGGTAAAAAAAATTTCATCTTGTTTTGACCTGTAATTGTAGCCTCTTGGGTCAATCAGTGTATTTTTGGATATACCAGAACGCATAATTGAAATGAATAATTCCCCCAAGTTTCATCAACATCTGATCAGCAGTGTCTGAGCTATAGCTTGTGACAGATGAATGAATGAAGACGGATCCATAGTGTACATTGGGGGAACAAATGAATTTCTTGGTTTAGCCATTTGCTGTCAGATCCATACAAGCAAAGATCCACGTCAGTTATGTTTCCATTTCCCTGGTGTTTCAGCCGACCACGCAGCAGTCTCCCCAGGACGAACAGGAGAAGCTTCTCGATGAAGCTGTGCAGGCTGTCAAGGTCCAGTCTTTCCAGATGAAGCGATGCCTGGTAGGATGATCCCACTTTGTTTGTGATGTTAACATTGAAGGGCTGTAATCATTGTCTTTAATAATTCACTCTGTAGATGAATCTGTAAAGTTTTTTCAAACACACATTTTTTATAAAAGAAAATCTCAAATATTAAGAGCTGCATTACCAGTGTTTTACTTGCATGACACTGTTATTAAGTTGTGAGATGTTTTCAGTATTACTAAAAAGTAGTGGTACACTGCCATGACCATGTGTCTCCAACCTGACCCTGTTGTATGGCCTACAGGACAAGAACAAGCTGATGGATGCTCTGAAGCATGCCTCCAACATGCTGGGGGAGCTGAGGACCTCCATGCTCTCTCCAAAGAGCTACTATGAACTCTGTATCCTCTACAGGTGTAGCTTGTGCATATAGGAATATATATAAAAAACAAAAGAACAGTTACAAGGCTATATACTAATGAATTTCCTATGTAAATATGGATTTTTTTTCCCCACATTGCTTTTCTTTCTTGACCTTTTTGTCCTTTGTCTCTCTGATTGGAAAGAAGCCACTGCTAAACTTTGTGTTGTTTCTTAGTGAATTAAACATTTCCATTTGTCTCTAATGGCTGAGTGGAGTATCTTTTTAGAAAGATCTCTGACAAAGAAACTGTTATTTGGCACATGCTAAAATAACCACATTTCATCATTTTACAATGTAATGATATTGCCTATATATTGTGTGAAGGCAACCCTGTTTGCTTATGTTAAAGATAGTGGGGTACTACCAAAATGTGTACAAATATGAGAGTATTTTACAGCTAAACCTGGACTGCATGAGTCTGCAGGCTAGTGAAAACTAGCTGCCTTTTAAATACAGCGTAAGCACTATATATGCTGCGTAGACTATGATATGCAATCAATATTAGACACTGATTGCAGCTAACAGTTATTGCAATGTGTGGTTTAGCGATTGTCAGCTCTGGTGAGTTGTTAGAGTCCCTAACAGTCCGTCCAGACATGGCCATCTCTGACGAGCTCCACTACCTAGAGGTTTATCTGACTGATGAGTTTGCCAAGGGACGCAAGGTGGCTGATCTCTATGAGCTGGTCCAGTACGCAGGCAACATCATCCCTAGACTGTGAGTACCACTTTAACTGAACTGCCATCAAGCCTAATTGTTTGGTTTTAAGTAGGGTTTGACTGACATGGGTTATAGTTAAGTATAGATCAATAATACAGTAATTATCAGTCAAACTGCATTATACCCATCATATCAAAGGTGAACAAAACTGACTGGACCAGATCACATTTTTAACTAAACTGACAATATCGGCCACATATATTGTCAAACTAATATATCTGTCCAACCCTGGTTTTAAGATACAGATTTTGTTTACTGTATTGGTTTTTCTTAAGAGAAGCTGTCCTACTCTGCAAGACCAATGCACCCATGAGCTTTTATCTATTGATTTTGATATATACTTTATACTGTATATTGCTTATTTATGTATTTTTACTTAGTGCTGCTATTTTAAGTTTTAAGTTTGACACCTCTCACTTGCTATATTCTTTGCTATATCCTATTACTATTTGCTTCTGCAACGACTGAGTTTCCCCACTAGGACCATTAAAGCTTGATCCCATCTAACAGTTCTGGCACGTATGATGAATTTCTGATCAAACTGACACTCTTTGCTTTGCCCCTCTTCCCCCAGCTACCTGCTGATCACAGTGGGCGTGGTGTACGTTCGCTCCTTCCCCCAGTCTCGCAAGGATATCCTGAAAGACCTGGTGGAGATGTGCCGTGGTGTCCAGCACCCGCTGAGAGGCCTTTTCCTCAGGAACTACCTGCTGCAGTGCACCCGCAACATCCTCCCCGACGACGGAGAGCAGCCAGAGTAAGCAAGGCTAAGCTTCTTCCTTTCATGTGCCTCATCTACTGTGTCTTCCAAGTAAAGTAAACTGATCGCTGGTTGCTGGACCACAGTACTAGGTCAGGCCTATGTCCATTCACATTTCCTAATCCCTAACGTCTCCTAACTGCCATAACTTGTGCCTACTCACTAATACATCTTCCATGACCGGTTCGCCTTCACATACAAAGCCAAGTTGATGCTGACGGTTCTCTATCCTAATAGTTAAACAAACAGGATTTTATTATTTACTCTCAGTTGCTGCTGCCAGGGACTTGGTTATGCTACAAAGGGTACGGTCCACGGACAAGACTAAGCTCAGAGTTGCTGTTTCTGAACACAGGGACATGAGGGTTTGGTCTTCACCCAGCCACAGGCTGATGTTTTGGGGTGATGGCAGCACATCATAGGTTGCTCCAATAATGAATCTAATCCCAGACGTCTCCATATTTCAAAGCACTTCTTCTCTACACTGAACCAGTTCATCCATTGTCCCTGCTTCAGCTTCAGTCTGTTGGCTCTTCTTACTGTTTCCTTTTGGTGATGTATTTGCTCAATTCCCAGGTTCCTCTTTTTTTTTTGGCTTTGTTTCATGTAGATTTACTTCCACCAAGGCCTCTATGACCCTGCTGCACTTGCCCTATAATGTCCCTGTGTCTCAATGCTGATTCTGCTTTCTGAACTGCTTTTTAGGGGGCCATTTTCACTCACTTGCTAGAGTAGGCACTACACTTCTTACTAGGGATGGAACGAAATATTGAAATATATATATCGCAATACAAAAAAGTGACGATACATATCATGGGGCAGAAAAATGAATCATAATGTTGGCTCCATTTTATTCTGCTGTAGTCATCACAAATGAGACAGCTTGACCATCACAATTTCCCAAGCTCTCCATCCAAATTATACTATTTTCACTTTGTAATGACATTTTTAAATTGTTGTTTACATTCTAGCAAGCCAATGCCATTGCTAGAAAGATTTGTGTCTCAGAAATAAATGTGATTCTGCACAGTCAGACTTTGTTGTGATTAGACTTTTATTTATTACGTATTGTATCGGGGTTATATAGATAGAGATAAACAGATAAACATATCATCCCATCCCTACTTCTTGCTGTTGTCTGTAGACTCTGTTAGTGTCAACTCCAGTTACTTACTTTTGCATATTTGACTTCCTCTGTTAGGCTAGAGGTAACTCTATCCCCTTCCCACACAGTGCTACACTGCTAAAGCCTGGTTCATGCTGAAATGGATGTGATTGAGTGCGCCTTGTCAAAATGATGTAATTGTGTCTAAAATGATTGGGTGCATTGGAGTTGGGCACAATGCCATAAAACACCTGCAATTTGAAATGACGTGAGTGATGTGGCAAAATTGGCTGAATATAGAGGAACTGTAAGAAATTGCTGAACCTGTTTTTTTTTCATATTGGGTGACATGGAGAGCTGAATTTTCAGCACATCTGTGGCTCCTGCGTGTCTAGCCACACAGAAAGCATGAACCAAGCCAAAGACCTCCATTGATTACTAGAATTTTTTAATGTATGAATGTATTATTCTCTTTAACTTTTCTAAGCAAGTGTACTTGTCATGATAGCAGAATTTTCTGATACCAATACTAAGTTTAATATCTAAAAATTTGATACTACTATGATACCACGGCAAACAAGAAAAATATCAAGTAATATATAAATAGATAATACATAAATAGATCTCTTTGATGCTTTGCTAAGTTACATGTGTTTTGATGTCAGCTTCATGTAGGCTAGGCTACTTTGATATTGGTGAATTGCCTCTTCGCAACTGTAGAATCTTTTCTCTGACAGTTTCCCCTTTACAACACAGATTTACATTGTTTTACTTTCAACCTAGCCCATTTTAGATTATCATTAAATTATTAGCAAGCAGCATTTTTGTTCAGGGTGCTGTTGTAGTCATATTGGTCATATTATCCCTGTATGCCCTGATGGCTGGAACTGAATACCTCCCTACTGGCTTTCCACACCCACAGCCCACTTTGATGTTCTAATAATAACCTCCGTTGCCATGAATGCTAAACACTGTGGACATTTACACAAAGATTTTTTGCAGATCACAAATGATAGCAGAGTTCAGTGTTAAATTGTATCCATAAATAGTAAAGGAAAAGCAACGCTGGTTTGTCTTAGAGGATGTGTAAATGAGAGGTGTTCATTGGAAAAGGTGTTGTATAGTTTTGATTCTTAACATGCATCCATGTTCTAACCTTACAGCCTTTCCCATTTTCCCCCACAGAGGAACGGAGGAGATGACCGGCGACATCAACGACTCCATCGACTTTGTCCTGCTGAACTTTGCGGAGATGAACAAGTTGTGGGTGCGAATGCAGCATCAGGGCCACAGCCGAGACCGAGAGAAGAGGGAGAAGGAAAGGCAAGAGCTGAGGATCCTGGTGGGAACCAATCTGGTTCGCCTCAGCCAGCTGGAGGGAGTCAATGTGGACAAGTACAAACAGGTATGTGTGTGTGTGTGGTACACTTCTCCTTGGGGAACCAGTTTGAGTTTTAAACCTCAGAGTGATGACATTTTTGCAAAGTGAGGTCATTTTGATTGGATCTCACTTCTTCAAGGGGCTAAGTAGGGGTGAACTAAGATTAGGATTTGGGTTTAGGATTAATTTTAGAATTACAATTAGGTTTAGGTAAAGTTTGTTAAGGTTAGTTTAGACTAGAGCAAAGCTGGTTTAGAGATAGGATTTGGGGTTAGGGTTAACATTAGAATTAGGTTTAGGTTATTGTTAAAGGTGGTTTAGGATTTGGGTTTAGGGTTAAGATTAAGTTTAGGTTAAGGCTAGGCATGTGGTGGTGAGGGTTAGTGAATGAATGTATTAATAGAAGGTCCTCATAAGTATAGTGAGACAAGTGTGTTTGAGAGAGAGAGATTAAGTCAGTTCTATTATCAGCAGTTGAAACGCTCTTGTCCATCTTATAATGCTAATTAACTAAAGGTGTATCTCCTCTTTAATGAATATGGAGCACAGAAAAACCCATCGCTGTTGTATTTTCCTCGCTAGTGTCAGATCAAAAAGCTTTGCTGGAAGGTCACCCTTATTAGTCTCCCGTAAGTGCCACTTAGAACTAAGCTTATCCCTTGTGTGTTGAGGGCTATTAATGCTGTCATATGGAAACTGAAGTGCATTTGAATATGCAAAATTGTGATCAGCATTCTGCGAGCCTATAATCTCTTCATTTTTAAAGGGTTCTTCAGTTTCTTTCAGCTCGGCTCTTCTTGGTAGTGTTTTTGTCGATATTGTGCCTGCAAAGGCACAACCTCAGGTTTAGCTCATAGCCTCGTCATTCTCACAGCTTTTCTTCTGTTTTTTCAAATGGGATAAAAGAATAACACTAACAGAACAATACACTAACAGTAAAGCAGTCTTTATATCCTTCATGGTAATCTTTTATAATCATGTGAGTTATAATCATGTGAGAGAGCGAGGAAATTCTTGGTCTCCAAAGTAGAGGCCTATTTTAACTTCACCCCCTCAAAGCAACAGGGTTCTTTTGAATGTATAAATCTGAACATAATGAGAGGCAAGGTATTAAAATTCAGAAGCATTCCCGTATTATCTGTCTGTGCTTTCCACTGCCTCAGCCTTTTGAAGCACGTTTTAACATGTTTAGTTAAAGCACCATATTCCCATCCACGCTCTCACCTCTAGATACGCATATTTGGGGCTGGAGTGTGCTTTAATTCAGTAATTTGGGCAGCCATAAAATGTCTGGTTAAAACTGGCTAGTATTTTCCTCTTCTTCATCCTGTCTTCCTCTTCCCAGATCGTACTTCCCGGAGTGCTGGAGCAGGTCGTGAACTGCAGAGATTCGTTGGCTCAGGAGTATCTAATGGAGTGCATCATTCAGGTAGATATTGACTTGGTTCACGTCTGTGGTCCAAACCATGGGCATTACCTTGAGCCTAACAGCGGTGCCAGATAAGACTGGGCGGGTTGTATTCAAGGGAAATTACGTTATTAGTTGTTTCCATCCAACTGTCAAGCAAATTTTGCACAAATGTTTGAAATTTGTGCAAAAAATAAACTGCGAATTAGGTGCGTTTCCATCAGCTGGGTTGAAGTGAATATTTCAGCTTTCTGAGCATCAAAAAATACATCCACCAGAAAAATGAAAAGAGCATTTCAGAAATGTATTAGTATTGCTCAACTTGTTGTTGTTCTTTAGTGTCAGATAATGTTGGTCTAGGTGCCCTTCTCTGATTGAAACACTGAGATAGAGTGCTAAAGGGGCACTGAGGGGCATTGCCAATCACCTGAGGAATTATAAGCTAAAAGGGGTCAGCAGTGAGCATTGAAGGTTGCATGAATGTTTTCATCCTCTTCATAAAATCATAAGACACTTGCCTCCTTCTGTTATACAATTTGTACAGATAAATGTCTGTAGCTTGCTTGTACACAAAAACTGAAAGATGCCAAACCGCATTGAGAGGCAACTATTAGGGCCTGGACACACACATTTAAACTGAGGCCTGCATCTATTTCACAATGTTTTTACACCACTGTAAAACTGTCGGATTACTTTTGACCTGATTATGGGCCATATTTTTAGAATTGCATGCCAAAATATCAGTGAAGTGATTCTCAAAATGCCTCTTCACTTTCAGCAGCCTCATGTAGTTTCACCTGGAATTATTATTTTGTGTAAATGAAATAACATGATCTATAAATGCTATCACTGATTGAGTGCTTTTCAATCTTATATGGAAAGTTTCTTGCTAAACAAAGAAACTACTTTGGTAGGGTCCCATTTGATTTGATTTCAAAGTTCAATTCCATATTACATTTCAATTTATATCTGTAATTTTTGGATTGGATGACATTACTCTCGGTGAGAGGCAGACGAAATGCGCTTTGAAATATTTAGAATGTGCCAACTAGTGGTCATGCCAGAGTTTTCAGATTGCACCAGCTGCCGTGACAAACTGTCAAACTTGCTTTGTTCCCGTTTGAAGAAATCCATACCGACTCAAGGAAAGCGATGTAGCCAATTAGCCAACCTTACATGTGCTTTGGGATATTTCTATTCAAGCAGCTCTCATAACTGAGGTCTTCAGCATCATCATCATTGGCATTAGAATTGATTTGGTTCATGGGAGGTTTTTTTTTTCTATTAAGGTTTTACATCAGAGAGTTTGCAGGCAGCAGGCATGTCAGCCTGGCCTCGCATTATTGCTGTCGTGCTGAGTCACTATCAAGCTATGGCTGCCTGCTTCCAGACCTTCATTGTCGCTCTGTGATTCAGCAGTCTGGCATTAGATATCAATAGGAACGTGGACTGGATAGTTTTGTGTTGTATAACAAATACACTTTACTGCTTTCATTACACTTTGCTGCTTCCAACATGCACACACGCACACACGCACACACACACATACAATTAAAATGCTTTATTTGAATCTACTAAATCACAGTTTCCATATATTTGAGGTTTAACGTGGCTTAAGGGCATTCAAGGTTACAAAAAGCGCCGTCTCCGCCATCAGCCTGGCTGTCTATTACTGCAGAGAATAACAGTATTTAAACTTGTCTGAAGCCATCAGCATGCATCCACTCCAGACACTAAACTAATCCTGTCCTTTCAAGGTTTTCCCAGATGAGTTCCACCTTCAGACCCTCAACCCATTCCTGCGTTCCTGTGCTGAGCTGCATCAGCACGTCAACGTCAAAAACATCATCATCGCCCTCATCGACAGGTACAACTTACTTCCACTATCACTGTAAATATTAGCAGATATGTGACCCAAATTAAATAAAGCTAGATTCTAAAGAGAAACATAGTTATGCCCAGTTTTCTCCATTTGATTGACAGTGCCTACTTTGTACTGTATTTACTGTCATTATTTATGCACACAGGTGATGATAAAGCCAAATCATTAACCATGCCGTAATGATCACAATCACATAAACAGTACAGTTTAGAACTATTGGTTCTTAAAAATAGAATAGTTTAAATGTCCCATATTATTTACTTCTCATGAAGTTGTTTCCAAATGTAGCATGTCCCAGGATAAGAACATTATGCCGTATGATGTTAGCAATAAGGGTAGTTCTTGAATGAATTTGAAAAATAAATTTTACCATGGAGAACAGTCACAATACAGGCCCAGATTAGCAGGCGATGCCAACTCTCCTTATCCAAGAATATATTTCATCCATGACCTGTTACAGATACTTCGATATCCCATTGTAGCATATGAATCATACTTTATACACATATGACAGCAGATTAAAGGGAAATCCATCCTAAAACTGTTCAAAAATCAACGATTGGCAAAGTACATGCATGCATTTCGGGGTCCATTTTGTTTGGTGATGTATTTTTCTTATTACCACGGATAACTGGCCAAATAAAATTTCAGACTCACCGTTTTGCACTGACATTCAACAATCATACAGGGACATGGCCATCATAGAAGAGGCAGAGATACCAATTTCTTCACTAACAGCAGCCTCAGTAGACTACATTGCAGTGCAGCCACAAGACATGTTGTGTTTTAGTAAGGGGGGCGGGCGCAATCAGAGACGTGCCCCAGTGTTCACAAACAAGTTGGCTAGCTAACCAGCTGTCTTTATTCCCATACGCCCATCTTTGATTGAAAGCAACAAGTTCACGGCCCTTCTCTGCAGGTTGTCGAAAGACATTCTGGGAAATTTAGGAAGACACTAACTGAATTAGAAGTAGATAAGGCAGGTTGAGGGAAAGCATTTCAATCATTTTTGTGATTACAAAACATCACATCCTGGAATACACTGAACATCACAAATTGATGATATTGAACAGCGTAAGAGGATCATGAACTAGTTTTATGCAATTTGCTATGAAGCTTCAAATTAGGCTGGGTGGTATGGAAAGCATTTGAAAGAAAAATCTGTATTTTATGGTGCAATGCTTTAGCATAGAGAATGATGGTGAACCAAAAGCCAGTTCCACATTTCATATAACCATGGAATAAAATAGCATGACTTTTTTATTCTGTTTTTGTCTGTGTAATTCACCTCTACTTGTCATACAGCTGTTTTGTACCTCAAACGTAGCATGGAGACCTCCTTTGAGGTATCCATTCTTTAGATTTCACAGTCTTGGCCTGCTTGTTATGACTGTCGCTGGTACAATACAACTTTGGAACAGCTTTGATTACACCACAGAATATGGAAATGTTGTCAAAAGAAAGGGTGGTGAGAAAGAGAGTTGCTGTGGAAATCTAATGGGAAAAAGGATGACTCTTCAACTTCAAAGGTCTTCAGCATTCAAGGAAGATGAAGAAGACTGCCACCGCCGTTGTTTTTCCTTAACAATGGGAATGCACTCTGATGTCTCATATTTTCTGCTCTGTGCTTCAGACTAGCCCTGTTTGCTCACCGAGAAGATGGCCCTGGCATCCCGGCTGAGATCAAGCTGTTCGACATCTTCTCTCAGCAAGTGGCCACTGTAATTCAGGTAGTTTACATCAGCCTTTTTCCTGAAGCCCCCTTAGGAGATTATAAACACAGGTTTAACACCGTGTCATACAACACAGCTATCAATTTGAAAGTGAGAAAGAAAGTGTCAATGCAGAGTTCAAGAATTGTGAGTTTTTTCCCCTCATTTCCTTTGCTGAGTCTTCATTAGGTGGCAGGCAACAGAATGAGCTCACCTAAGGTCATCCTGAATACTAACACATTCACTGATGAAATGTTTTCACTGTGAAAACATTTGCTGAGAATAACACCGGGGTAAAGCAACATTCAGTAAAGTTTCAACCAAAATAATAAGCAGAATAAATGGAACACATGCAGTAGGGCTGAACAATTAATCGAAATTTTATCGAAATCGCAATATGGCCTACTACAATTTTCAAATCGCAGGAGGCGCAATATTTGTTAAAGGTGAAATGTGTGTCAAAATAGCATTTTAAATGAAATAGCAAAGCAACATATTTGACTTTTAGTTTGGTCGAGGGGTATGAGAAAATCGTAAACCACTTCAGTAACTACTTATATTTCTTATTAAATGAGAATAGTAACAACTTTTCCACCCTGACAAGATTAAACATCTAGGACACTGAGTACTTCTACTTTTTGGAATTATTTGGCATGAAAGTAGTACATTTTAAAGGTAATAAATATCAGCACAAAATATCGGCTATCAGCAGCCTCAATCCAAAAATATTGGTATTGTTAAAGCTGAAAACAAACATTGGTTTCCACATGCTGACGTTTTCATCCTATGGTTTCCTCCAGTCTCGCCAGGACATGCCATCAGAGGACGTGGTCTCTCTTCAGGTCTCTCTCATCAACCTGGCCATGAAGTGCTACCCCGACCGCGTCGACTATGTAGATAAGGTCCTGGAGAGCACCGTGGAGATCTTCAACAAGCTCAACTTGGAACAGTAAGTCCTGACATGCTTTAGGATTAAGGGTTACAGTGTGTTTAAATAAGTGCAGTGGACAAGATTGTCACTGGTTGTGGGATTTCTGGACTATCATGAAATTGTGATTGATACATTCCAGACAGGGAATTAAATAAAGTCCCTGAAGTCATGGCATATCAGTGAATTTTACAAATGGGTTAATTTATCTACCCTGTATCCCCTACACTAAAACTACTCTAGCTAGCATATTCTGTTCATTAAGACCCGAACCTTTATTTCTAAATTTAAAAACATGTCAACAAAAGGACAAAATAGACACCAATTTAAAAAACAAAAACATGTTTTTGACAGTAGCTGCCACATACATATATATATATATAATATATAACATATATTTAAAGTTAAATTCCTCATATGGCCCAACACTATCCTTCGAGCTGCTCAATTTGTTCCTATCTCATTGAAAACATCTTATACTTGTCATTTCACAAGCAGTCACAGGCAGTCAGCCTTTTCAAATACACTGTGACAAGTGAATTTTTAAAACCCAGGGTTAAGCACAACACTGGTTTAATTGAACTTGCAGCTGTGCTATAATATCATTTCGGTGGGTAACAAGATGTCACAGAATGGAGTCATTTGGGAGACTTAAATAATAAATAATGGGCCTCATTCACAAAACATTTTAGAACTACTTTAGTTCTTGGTCCTAATGACACGTCCGCCACTTCTTGATTTTGCGCGTACCCTCAGGCTTTTCTGATGATGAATGTCACTTGTGCGTAAAGTGGATGCGTGTACCTGCTGTTGTTGAATAGCATAGGTAGATGCCCTTGCAACCCCCATACATGATGTGTTGACTGAAGGCTCATGTGCAAATACACAACACTAATGTTGGAGAAGCCATGGGAAAGAGACAGAATAAGACAAACAGCTTGTTAGAGCTGTACTCTGGCTGACGGTCATGCTTGCAGTGCTGGGAGTGCTTTGTGAAGAGACCTTCTATTACCCAAGAGTAATGGAGGAGAATCAATTCAGGGGTTCAAGATGCTCAATTGGCCGAGAAAATCCCCAGTCTTCCATGGTAAAAAAAAAAAAAAAAAGGCATGGCAAACGATAACTGTCCATGAAAGGAAAAACAAAATTATAGTGTCATTTTACTAGAAGTAAAGTCTGCTAATATAATCTGTGGTAAATAAGCATACAAACAGTAGCCAGTAAAATTATTAGACACCTCAAGCCCTGCCTACTTGATCATTGTGTTGCAATTACAGTATATCCACTAAGTCTAATAAGCACAAGCTGGATAGCTAATGTTAAGAGGCATCCAATACAAACAATCAGCCCAAAGTATGTAGTGCTGACTAGTCTGGTAATCATTTAAGTGGATTAGCCTGCTATAACTTCCTTTTCAGCCCTGCCAGTTCATTCACCAGGGTGAGGGAAGCCCTCTTCTGTAGAAGGTTGCCACTCAGCGCCAGCTTCTTGGTCTCTTTATGGTGTAGGTGTGCAGTTATGGTGTGCGAGTCCAGTTGGCTCAAGTGGTTGGAGTACGCAGTCGTCTTCAGGCTTTCTGGGGAAACTCTCCGCTCCACAACCCTCCACCAAAAATGATTCCATGAAGGCAAAGGGGTGTTTACCTTCAACCTTCAACCCCTGTCACCAGGACCTGTTTTCCTGGTCATCCAACTAGGAACAAAACTTTATGTATGGGCTGAGCTACTCTTTCATCCACTGTATCCACTTTTTCATCCACCGGCCAGCTGCAATATCTTGGATTTTGTGCTTTACAGCACAAAAGAGGAAGAGGCTGCTGCTCTTCCAGCGCAAATGGAACTAAAGCTTTCAGAGTTTCTGGCAGTGGCAGATGGTGGAAGGAGTGAAAGTCAGATATAAAAATCACTTCCAAGTCAGGAGTCAGGAAACAACAGGGTTTATGGGAAATGTGGTCTTAATTTTGAGAAATACTAGCACTAAGAATACCACGACGTGAGATGGAAGCTACCAGTTGTTTTGAATTTGGTCTCATTTAATCGTATTGTACCAAAAAATGTCCTCCTTTCCCCTTTCTTCCCTGTTTCAGCATTGCGACCAGCAGTGCAGTGTCCAAGGAGCTGACCAGACTGCTGAAGATACCGGTGGACACCTACAACAACATCCTGACGGTGCTGCAGCTCAAGCACTTCCCGCCGCTCTTTGAGTACTTCGACTATGAGTCGCGCAAGAGCATGAGTTGTTATGTGCTGAGCAACACACTGGACTACAACACCACCATCGTGGCACAGGAGCAGGTGGGATCACTCGCTGATACGCCCACACTAGGATGTCAGCATTTTACATTTTAGCCTTTTAGCTGACTCCCTTACCCAGAGACTTACAGTGAGTGCATGGAGCAAGGCAGGATGGCCTAGTGTTGAGTGAGGTCATTTCTGTTTTCCTTGAAAGATCATGAATGATAGAGACACACACTCTTTTGCATTGTCCACTTCTCACTCCCCAGCCATCTCCTCTTTCAAAATGACTTTAGTATTAAAGCACTAACTCCACTTCTCTCCTCCCCTTCCATCGGTCTCTCTAGGTGGATGCCATCCTGAACCTGGTGTCCACGCTGATACAGGACCAGCCAGACCAGCCGGCAGAAGACCCCGACCCCGAGGACTTTGCTGAGGAGCAGAGCCTTGTGGGTCGTTTCATCCACCTGCTGCACTCTGACGACCCTGACCAACAGTACCTGGTGAGAACTCTCCTCAACTACGTTTAGTTTTTCCATGGTTGATTGTATGTTTGTCTGTTCACTATGTTCAGCTTTCAGTGAAGTTTGAAGTTTTTTCAAAATTCAAACCAACCTATTTTATGGCCAGAAAAAGTTGTTTTTTTGTCCCCCATGATGAAATGTGATCAGTCTCCATTCATCAGTTTATTCATCCATCCATCCATCACACACAATATCTCAAACACCACTGATTGGATTCTGATGAAACTTTGGGAAATGATGCATGCCACAGCTGCATTCCAGATTTTTTTAAATTGCACTGATTGCAACAGTTACAATTGCACATATCAGCTATCCTACAAATTTGCTTCTCGGACCATCAGTGTACACCATGTTGCATTTTTAGTATACTGGAAAACAGTATACTAAGGTTTGACTAATGTGGGACATTATGTTGTCTTGGCATCTGTCTGTCTGTAGACAAGTTCTTTTGAACACAATAACTCAAGAACAATACATGATAGTAACTTCGTTCTTACACCACATGTTCCCGCTATAGAGAAGATGATTTGATTAGATTGTAGGCCACTTTGCTGCATAAATTTGTATATTAATGAAGAAAAACAGATTTTCTTGAAACTAGTATAACTCCTTAATGCTTTAAAATACAGAGTTTACATTAATACCGCCCATGTGTTATGTGTAGACAAGTATGTTGACATAGAAATATTTGCTAAAGCATTAATTAGCTTAGCAAATATTAGCATTAGGAAGCTCAAGGGCCTCTTGTCATTTATTTACTGATTGGCCCAGAGTGTGACTGTTTCGTTTGTGCAATCAGCCAATATATGGCACCACATAATGACCCAGAAATGACAAGCAGACAATGCAGATGGGCCTACAAAATGCATTTGCATTGTTACCTAACAGATTTAAAACTTTAACCTTTTTCACATTTGTATGAGTTGCAACTGAATTGGCCCAAAGTGCGACTGCATCATTGGTGGGGGAAAGTGTGTTCACTGTTGCCCTGTTTTCATTGAAGTTAACATGATGACTTGTGATCAGATTCTGAACACAGCCCGGAAACACTTTGGTGCTGGAGGAAACCAAAGGATCCGCTACACACTCCCTCCTCTGGTGTTCGCTGCCTACCAGCTGGCCTTCAGATACAAGGAAAACTCCTCATCGGTACATGCTTACCCTCTATATACTACATCTTCTACATTATACCCTCCTCTCTTTACTGTATCATACAGTGTCCTCCTAAAATTAATTCTCCTTCCTGTGTCTTTAAACCACTCTCACCAGGATGACAAGTGGGAGAAGAAATGTCAGAAGATCTTCTCCTTCGCCCACCAGACCATCAGCGCGCTAATCAAGGCAGAGCTCGCCGAGCTGCCTCTCCGACTCTTCCTGCAGGGGGCGCTGGCTGCAGGCGAGATTGGCTTCGAAAACCACGAGACTGTGGCCTACGAGTTCATGTCACAGGTATAATGAACAGCTAAGTGGCCCTCCACTAATTAGCAAAGGCTAATTAGGCATTGTATTTCTAAATAATCTACAATGATACTGACTGAGGGATATGAGGCGAAAGAGTCCAGAGGGAAAACTTTGGGAAGCACACATCTCTGATATTATAGGGACATATTTAGGGCAGTGTATAAAAGGAAATGCATCTCGTCTCCAATCTATCCCTCTGGCTCCCACCTTTTAACCTCCTCCCCCTCCCTCCCAACCCGTCCCCCTCACCAGGCCTTCTCTCTGTACGAGGATGAGATCAGCGACTCCAAAGCCCAGTTGGCGGCCATCACGCTCATCATCGGTACCTTCGAGCGAATGCGGTGTTTCAGCGAGGAAAATCACGAGCCGCTGAGGACTCAGTGTGCGCTGGCGGCCTCCAAGCTGCTGAAGAAGCCCGACCAGTGCCGAGCCGTCAGTATCTGCGCCCATCTCTTCTGGTCCGGTCGCAGCACTGACAAAAATGGCGAAGAGGTGTGTGGTAGTAGTCTTACTTACTCATCATACAGTAGTGATAACTAAAACGGTTGGTAAACTGTGACCTGAGATCAGAAACAAAAATCACTTATACTTTCAGAAAATAACTTATTTATGCATGTTTGTTAAAAGACATTATCTTCCTATAACTTTGATCAGTTTGATACTTGTATGATGTGTACTATAACTTTATATCATAAAGATTCATGTCAGCCTAAAGATTTTAGTAAAAAGGTGAGTAAACTCTACCAATAAAAAGGTGGGTAAATTCAGTTTAGGTGCATTTACCCCCTACTACATGCCTGGTCCTACTCCAATCTTACTTAGGCTGGGCACACACTACACGGCTTTTAGGCTGATTCTAACAACAATTGTGATTCAGGGCTTCTACAGATGATCTTGTAGTGTGTGAGGGACCAGCAGTCTTTTGTACCAGTGAGAAGTTCAAACATAGGCTCGTTTGAACATTAACTCAAACAAAGTTCGAGTTAACGCATTACTCAAATTTTAACAAAACGCACCAACTGAAATAGTTCCAATGTACACATAAGATACAAATTAAAACTTACAATGCACCCTACTAGGTGTAAAGTCGTCTTGACATCCTCCTGTAGTGTGAGCTGGTCAACCACTCAAATCTGAACAGAGATAGATAGCCACGGCGGCAATAGCCAACGAGAGCTAAGCACCAGAGAAGGAAAAAAAAATACAGGACGTGTGGAAAGAAAAATACTCTGTTTCTTGTTCTTGCAAAATCTGTGCTTCACGTAGTGTTAGAACTGGGGTAGTGTGTGTTTCCTGGTCGTCAAGTGTGTGTATTAAGTCAAAAATCTGCAATTGACAGTTGTTAAATGTGATGCCCAACGTTTTCAGTCTGTTCAGTCATGTAGTGTGTTCGTCAGCCTCACAAGTAATTCATTTCCCTTCCACAAATGAATGAATGGGCCGTCAGTAAGTGGTTTTTATCCATTCTGAAATTGAAGGCAGTACTCAAGAAAGGAATTCAACAGCAATGAAGTCTTTGTTCCTATCTTTGTGTGAGTTGAAATTGAATGGTGTTTGATTGCTGCTGTGTGACATAGTGCAGATAGCAAGGCTTTTCGCGTGGCCCACATTTGTCTGATTCAGACAAATCCAGGATACGTTCAGGATGGAGACTTCCTGCGGGAGACACACTGCTGAAAATGACGGAGGCACCATTAGCTCACAATGACGGCAACATCTGTCCCTGAAGTAACACAGAAGAATGGGGAAGACACAGTTGTGTGTGTGTGTATGTGTGTGTGTGTTTCAGGGTTGAGGTCTACTCACTTTAAGTTCACGCCATTCAAAATGTAAATTGAAAATACAGTTGACATAATGATAAAGCCATCACTCTCATTTTGGATACAGATTGGATTTCAGAAGCTTCTTGTATTAAGAGAGTCCAGTTTTTTTATTTAATAGAAAATCCACTTCCTTAACTGATTGAATTGGAAGCAAACTGAGCCAAATCCTGGTGTTGGTGTTAATGACTAATGAAGTCAGTCACGATATGTACATACAGTATATGCATTGGATTGCCAGGGAAGTTAGGTTGCTGCTCCATCAGTGATGAATAATGCTGAAGAGTCACTGTGGCTGAGTGGCTCAGAGGGGCACTGAAGGTTTCCTGCCATGATACACATCGCTGTATTTCCCTCAGCTCAGAATGGCCATCTGGGTCTATTGAGTCAAATATGCCAACACAGTGCCAACAGTGACTGAAGCACCAGTAATAAATCAATAGCCGCTTGTCGGCGGTGAAGCTATTCTAAGTCAAATGATTTCCAGTGGTTATACAGCTTCACAGTTATAACCATCATGTAGCCTGTATGTAAAATGCAAGCTGCAGATGATGGGTGTGGAAGTTTTATATTTATTTGTCAGTTATTTTTCATCAACGTGAAATATGTTGTTCTTTGCTCATGACACTGCACTTCAATCTGTGTTTCCACGTTGTGGGTTGTTGTGGGTTCAGATCCGTGACGGTAAGCGGGTGATGGAGTGTCTGAAGAAAGCGCTGAAGATCGCCAACCAGTGCATGGACCCGTCGCTGCAGGTCCAGCTCTTCATTGAGATCCTCAACAGATATGTCTGCTTCTACGAGAGGGAAAACGATGCGGTGAGAAACCATGAGTATCCCTCCTCCCTCGCTGTTCTGGCTCCCAACGTTACAGTGTCATCCTGATTTCCTCCGGTTTCTCCATCTAGTCCCCTTCATTGGCGTTCCTCCTGCTAAATGTGGTTCACTCCCACTCGCTGTCATTTCCCTCACCAACAGCTCTTCTTGTTTTCAGTTCTCTCTACGTGTATAAAGATGCACTCAGATTAGGGATTGACTGATTCGGGTTTTTGAAGGCCAGTATTATTGAATTGAAACTACCACTAGCTGATATTTTGTGCCAATATGCAGTATGCTTAAATTTGTATGCCCCCCTGTTCCAGCCTTCCTCTGCCTGAATAACGGGAGAGGAGCTAATTGCGGACTCTGTGTTGTCATCTGGCCACACAGTACAATATAATGACTATAATGACTGAATAGCTAGAGATGACCAATTCCAGTTTCACTTAGCCATAGAGCGAAGAGCTCTTGCTTGGTGACTCGACCATTCAATTTTTTTTTACTGGTTGATAAAAACCTTATGCTTTCAGCTACAAATACAATTCAAATACAAAAATACAGTACAATTTTTTATTATTTATTTAACCTTTATTTAACCAGGCGAAATCAATTAAGAACATGTTCTTATTTACAATGATGGCCTGACAAGAGGCATAAGCTTCTTGATGGAGGGGGGGGGGGGGGGGCTGTGAGGGAGAAAAGATAGGTTAAAAGACAATAGCAAATATACACAACAATACAAACATTTAGCAGAAACAAGGCATAAAAGTTAATAACAAGGATATTCAAGCATAGAAGACAAGATTATTACAAGCATAAAAGAGAGTAAATGTCTGTTACAGATATTACAGGATTCATTAGCGAGCAGTGTGTCACAGAAAGTGGCCTAGGCCAACGGCGGTAGGTATGGGCGTTCAACAAGCAGAAACTGAAGAAAAGGGTTAGATAGTTGAGTAGTTAAATAGGGAATAGTGTTAAATGAGAGAAGCAACATTTCCCCCAGCTAATATCTTATTTCAGTGTGATGTTTCAGCAGGTTTCGGCAGGTTTCCACCCCTTGTGTGCAAGCAAACTAGTTCCTTTCCTCACTCTTTTGACACCAAGTTAATAAAGGCCAAATTTTAATCCATTCAGTCTTATAGCTGCACTAGGCAGGATTTATATGTAAAGATCCAGCCATCTTAGCCTAAATCACAGAGTGGGGCTGCAACAGAGAAGTGTCCCATCCTCCCTAATTGGGATGCTGTGGATTCACCCTATTTGCCCAAATTTAATTTGGGTGCCTGTTTGGTCACTGGTGGGTAAGCTTCTCCACATAGGAAGTGACAAATCAAAACTTAAGAGTTAAATATAGAAGAGTCTCCTAAATAGCAGTGAGCAGCACTTCGTCCAGAGAAAGCTGGACTCACCAACGATGGCTGAACCTCTTCACCACCTCCACCCACCACACTAAGAAGACGTTTAGTTTACTGACGTCACCTTGAAGTCCTCCGAATTCAAACAGTTTCCTCTCACTGCCATTTGGGGCCACCAGTGTGTTAAATTGCTTAGAGCAGCTTCAATGCAGCTTCCAGCCCCCCACAATTAACCCACTGATCCCAGCAAGCTGATCACATTTTGGCAGCTAACGTCTACACGCACATAACATTTGACCACTCTGTTAAAGAAATGTAGAGGGAGAACGTTAGAAAAATGATCAAGCATGGCCATCAGCTCTACAGCCAAATAGTTTTCTGTGTTCTTTAATGTTTGCATTCACATTCCACCTTGAAGGCTTTGTAACTGTCATCCATCCTCCCACATATCCCAGCCATCTGCCTCACCACACTTATTTGTGTGTGTGCATGTGGTGTTGCATGGCTCTACTGCTAATAGCAGGGAGTTCAGAACACACCATCTGATTTTAATGTATTTTCTTTACTATCTTCAACCCTCCTTGTTTTATGCAGCAAAATGTCTTCAGCCAATAGTTCTCTCCTCCCCCAGCAGGGGAAGTCATCTGATACTCTTATCTTTATTTTCCTAATAATTCTACATCATTCTTCAGATGATATATGACAATAATATGTGTCGTTTAAAAGGATAATTTCTGTTTTCATGTGATATTCAGATGGTTCTTTGTCCTGAGTGACATGAAGTTTATCCAGTGCTAATTGCAAATTAATCATTGAGTCATAGAGCCCATAATGGCATCTTCAAATCTTGTTTTAAATTGGCTTTAAATTAAGAATTGTTGATTTAAACAATTGTTTTGACCAAGAACTATGGAGCACGTCACAGCCCTACAGCTGTCATTTCACATCAATGGTGGTGAAATTCTTTTTTTTCCCCTTACCACAGCAGACCATTAATTCCGGTTATGCCTGGTTCTTTAGATTACTTTTTGGTTTAATGTTGCACTCACCTCATATGAGAAAGTCAGCAGATACAAGCTTCCTACTAGAAAATACCATTCACCTCAGCTTTCAGCTTGAATTCTTTGGTTGACAATCCATGTTTGATTTGCTGTAAAGCATAAATTTAAATGTATTATCATCACTAAGTTCATGTTAAGTGTGTAAAAGCTGATCAGGAGCAACCAAAGTCTACAGAAAACTTCATTCATAGCATCTTGACGGCTTCAAACAAGTCTGAGCATGTAAACATTTCCAAATCGTGACTTACTCTACTAAATATTGCGTTATGAGCAGCAATTCTCCTCTAACCCTGTCCCTGATCCTCCACCCATCTAGGTGACGGTTCAGGTGTTGAACCAGCTGATCCAGAAGATCAGGGAGGACCTGCCCAACCTGGAGGCCAGCGAGGAAACCGAGCAGATCAACAAACACTTCCACAACACACTGGAGCATCTGCGCCTGCAGAGGGAGTCCCCCGAGTCCGAGGGCCCTGCCTACGAGGGCCTGGTCCTTTAAAACCACAGCGGATGGAAAGGGTTTGGGGGTCAAACTCTAGATATATAACTAGATTGTGAATATATAACTTACACACACACTTGCAAAAACACACTCGCACCAAGGTATCCCATCCAGTAGGTCAGGGTTTTAAAAAAATAAATAAATAAAAGTGTGATGTGATTATGCCGCCGAGAGCTATCTTATCTTCCTCTTTAAATCTTTCCCTATCCCTCCTTCTCCTTTTATCTTTTATTTCCCCCCCCATCAATTCCTCCTCCCCCCTGCCTCCCAGGACCATTTCATGACTTTATTTTTTAGCTAGAACAGGTTTGAAATGTTACATTTTGAGAAACCGGTGCATCGACAACACTGCACTTATCTTCACCTTGCACTTCCAAAGTCTTTGGCATCATTCCTTCGTGAATTCCTACTTGAGCGTTTTCGTCATCCAGAGGGAGCCCCCCGCGCCGAGAGAGCCGAGAGATACTCAGTTTAATAAACAGATGAACTTTAACCCGCCGTCTGCTACTGTATCACTGGTAGCATCCCCATAGCCATGCTGTTAGTCTTCGTCCACTGGGTCTTAGGTCTCTTTCCTCGTATTGAAAACCTTTGAGTTGAGTATCTGATGGTTGCTGAATCTAATAGAAGTGTCATGGTGTGCAGTCCTCCCCCTCAATAGCCAGAAGTCTTTTAATAGCCAGTCTGCTGTTCTTCAGGATGGCTTGGGGGAAGTCTTACCAGGTGTAGACGCATGCTATGGCACTGCAGACATGACACAATGAGCACGGTTCCTCACGAACACTTAAGAATGACCACTTTTTCACCCCCTTTCAGACTTTTGTGGTGCAAACATTTTTTATCCTTCCATTTAATCATGCAATATTTTCCACAATTATTGATCCTTCTGCTAGTCTAAGTCTATGGGCAGCGAGGAGAGTACAAGTGACCTTTTGAAGAATCTGTAGGAGGTTAAGAATGGCGGGGGTGTTGGCTGCCTGCCTCTCGTCAAAATGTGTGGACTCGTATTTTAAAATATAACTCACGCTCTCGTCCCTTCTCTGATTAAATACGTCGGATACGTCTCGCCATCACTCTTTTTGCTTCTTGTTCATTTGTCCATTTATCTCTGGCTGCTGTCTTCTGCCCAGTGGACAGACGTATGTGTTCAAAGGGAGTAAAGTAGAGCATATCTGTGCATAGGCCAACGCCAGGTGTCCAAGTCATTCTGCATGTGCGGAACAAAGACGAAGCGAGGCTGCGGATGAAGCGTCCTACCAGCTGTACCGCTTAGCTCCGGTGTCTGAGATTGACATTGCTTTGCTGAAATATGTAATCCATTGCCTGGTAATGTTGTGTCATTGTTGCCGGCTAGTGAATAACAGAGCAGTCTGACCCTTCAAGTTGATCTGTTTGTAGAGGGGGTGGGCAGTGATTCCTCTGGAAATTGCATGGTAGTTAAGCTGCCATACTGAGTGCTTGATGATGTGTGTGTGCGTGTATGAGAGATTATTGCATTGGTAGCTGCAGCTTTCAACAGTGTCTGCTAACATCTTTATTTCTTAGCTGTTAATGTTGTGTTGATTTGTTGGAGGCAGCATCTACCTATTCCTCTCCCTCCCTGGATCTCTGTCATGTATTGTATGTATAACCTACTTGTAAATCAGAGAAAGAGGAAAAAAGCAGAATAAATATCAATTATCATCAATGTCATTTGCACAAATAAACAAATTGATATTAACCCTACATGTCTGCATCTTGTTTACTGTACACACACAGCCTATCAATGTAATCGTTAATTGGAATGGCCTTAACAACAGTAGTTTCAACAACAGCATAAAATCTCATATACATTAGTACTCACTGTATTATTAAATATTTTTTCTGTTTCCAGGTACACTTTAGGTCATGCATTACAATTTGACGATTGACTGACTAAATGAGTTAAAAGTGACTACAATTATACAGCTTTGTTTTTCATTATTAAGAATTGTATACCTACTTTTGAAACACCTGGTAGATGTATTCATTCATTCATCCATCCAGTTAGAATGATCTAACTGAATGGTTCAGCTTCCAGGATCATTACATTAGTATTCACTAATTCATTTGGATTTAATGGTGAACTTGGCAGTTATGGAACTGTGGAGTTGACTTTGAAGCCTATAGTGTTACGTAATTGTTAATCTACCCCTTTCTCAATAATGAATTTGTATATTTATGACAGTATGCTTTTGCATAGTCTTGTATTTCTCTTCTGCTGAGCGAGCCCTATAATTGTCTGTATTATAGCTGCATATTACCTATAGCTTAATATTGGTCTATACCTTCTATTTCACAGCTCCTTCTTTGGAGAATGTGCCACGCAAAGTAATCTCAATTTCCACCCCCATTTGTCTGGCAAAAGGATTGAAAATATTTTAAATTAGTCACCATTTCCAGCTATGAAAAGGTCTTTGTGTGAACAGTACATGTTTAGGATCCATCGCTTTTCATCCAGTTACCTTCATTCAAGCCTCTATCCAGCGTGGCCTGGTTGCTGGATGAGTCATGAGCAATTTCAGACAAAAAAGGAGAATGGAAAAAAAAGCAGCATTTTTTTTTATAAACTAAACACTGATTCACTCGGCACATGCAATCTACTGAAGAGCTATGTGGGCACAATACACAGTTCAATGCTTATGAACTTATTTGTTGTTTTAATGGTGAAAGGTGTGATGACTCAAGGCTGGAGGCAGGACCCACGGCTGTAGTCTACAATAATCACTGAACTAGATTTCACAGTTGGCATGACTGCTCGTGTCAGGAGAAACTGAATGGGTGGATGACCGAAATACTTTTCCAACAGATTTCCAGAAGATTACCAATTGACACAAGGTAGGTGGAATTTGCCTTTTTGCATATCGCTCATACATATACTCACATATGCAGAGTGCTGGGTTAACTGCAGTACCGGCAGTTTGAGATTCAGTACCTTGGCAGTGTTTGTTTAATACCAGCCAACAGCTTCAGTAGACTTGCTGTGTCCTCTCGGACTAGTATCGGTTTAGAGGCTTTGTCAATAGTTTTGCAGCTTTCAACTAGAGATGTCCAAACTCCTTTCTATAGTTCAAATCAGGATTTGCAAGGAAATGCCTGTGATGGCTGCCTATGGAGAATACATTACTGCATACTGTCAGAATGGTCTGCCTGGATTTAACAGGGCTTTTTAGTAATGGTAAAAAAAAAATGTCTCTTCCCCAGAGTAATTTGCATGCAGATCAACTCACTTCCTCAATTATCCTGATTAAACTGAATGTGAGTATGAATTGCTATTCTTTACTCATCACCAAATACATGGTTGTATTATGCAAGAATCATTTGAGACTATGAACAAGAGATTTCCATGTAGCATAGCACATAGTACAATTAAAGGTGCTGTGTGTATCATTTTAACATCAATAAATTACTTCCTCATTCATTTTGAGACATTAGTACGATTATCGTAAATAAACAAGACCATTGGCGAGAAGATTGGCAGCCTCTACCAGCTTCCACACTGCATTTAACAGTGTGCCACTGGGTCAGATCTGGTGGAAAATCTGCTGAAAATGGCGTTAAAGCCTTCAGAGATTCTGGTAGTGGCAGATGGTGCAAGGAGTGAAAGGCCAAAGGAAAAATCATGTCCAACATGTTTATACTCTTCAGTAAAGCAAAAGACACCAGGGAGGGAGAGCAGGGAGCAACAAGGTTTAAGGAAATATGGTCTTAATTTTGTCAACACTAGCACTAATATCACTGAGATGGCTACCGATCACCTCAACCATGGTCTCACTAGTCTATGGTAAGTATACCATCAAAATTGACTTGATGATATAAATGCTATACGGAGCACCTTTGAGGCAGAGCACAAGCCAACATTACAATGGCACTGGTTAACAATGCTGCTTGGAAAAGATTGAAAAACATTTTGAAGAGAAAACATTTGTCCTTGTGTACCGTATGAAGAAAACAAAACGGCTGCAGAGCTAGTGTCCGTCAAGCTCTGCAGCCGTTTTGTTTTCTTCATACGGTACACAAGGAAAATGTTTTCTCTTCAAAATGTTTTTCAATCTTTTCCAAGCAGCATTGTTAAACCAGTGCCATCAGACAAGCTCCTGTTGTGTCCATTCCCATAAGTTTCTTCTATATTCGCATGAGGCCTGATTCAGAAAGTGTTATAATTTACTTTTCTGGTGTACCCACTTTCCCTCAATCTGCCTCATCTACTTCTACTTCAGTTGATTTCCTAGATTTCCTAGAATGCCTTTCGACAACCCCCAGAGAAGGGGCGTGACCTTGTTGCTTTCAATCAAAGGTGGCCGTATGTGTGTAAATACAGCTAACTAGCCCACTGTTCATGAGCATTGGGCATGTTCATGATCGTGGCTGTGCCTCTTGTTGAAAACACATTTTGTGGCTGCATTGCATTCTGTTCTATTGAGACTACTGTTAGTGGAGGATTTGGTGTCTCTGCCTCTGCTGTAATGGATTTCACCCTGTATGATTGAATATCGCTCTATAAAGAAGCCCTTGCTCTTTTATTATGAGGAGCTGACACCAAAATCTGATGTTTACCATCAATGTTTTAGATGGTTGGAAAAATGTTCTGCTATCAAACTCCATTGTAGCTGCACTGGAAATATCTCAACCTGATGCCATGTCATCTACTTTTTGCCAGTTATTAACAGGAATAAGAAAAATACCAACCAACAACACAGACCCAGAAATGCAAGGTACATCACCAATAGCTGTTTTTTAACAGTGTTTGTTTAAGGGTGTTTTCCTTCAAGCGCTGTATAGTGGTGTTTAAGTTGTTTTTTACAATCCAGCCAGGCCAACATCCCTCCATGTTACTCCAGGTGATGTGTCCTGTCCATCCTAGCAACAGATGCTGCATGTTTAAAGGCAGTTCTTCTGTAGAAAAACAGGTAAAGGAGAAAAGTCCACAGCCCACCATTTTGTGTTATTCCAATGGGAAGAACAAATAAAGCAAGGTTTTGAATAAATTCACACATAATCCAAAGAAGGAACAAGATCCTCAGTAGTCCAAGTCTGAACAGCAACAGCTCAAACATATGGATCTCAGTCCAGACTTCTCTGAATCTGAGTCTGAATTAAACCCATACTGCACAGTTTTCCAGTCTGGGCTGGGGAGTAAAAGAGCACATGTGATGGGAAACGGGGAACAAAAGAAAGGGGAAAAGATAATTAGATTGTGAGACTAATGTCCCTAACATCTTTTCACACAGCTTACAAAATAATGCTAGTAGATGATGATAATGACATTCAAATTAAAGTCTGAGCTAAAAGCTCAACTAAAGGCATCATTAAGTCTTACGTTAGCAATTTCAGTTTGAAGCCGTAATCTAACGCTTCTAGATTATATTTTGAAAGTTACCCTCCGAGTGCTTTTGCCCAGGCCAGAGGTAAGAAGGTCCAACTGTACCACCTCCCCAACAGAGAACACAACAGAATAAAACCGAATACCGCTAGTTGCCCAGTTATACAACCAATACACTCTAAAATCCCAGTAGTTTTGCTATCACTTTGAGAGACACAATGATGTGAAATACCAGGCACTTTTGTCCTAATTAGTTCCAATGATACTTCCTATCGACTAAGAACCACCAAACACAACCATTACAGCAACAAGCACGTAATGTGTGATGCTGCGACCAGCTTGGTGCTTTGAGAAGGACCAGGTTAGCCAGGACGATTGGAAGGGGAAAAAATAGTAGTGTCAAATTGATCATTAGATCCCAGGATCTTTGGAACTGAGCTAAATTCAAAGTGATGCAGGAGTCAGGCTCATAGAGTCTTTATTACTGTGTCCCGCAATTGCACATGTGCAGTAAAGGGTTTTGACTTTTTTGGGACCAACCTCCCGACAGAGTGACTTATACTAGCTGCTGGTCGCAGCTAAAAATCCAAGTGTTGTAACTTTTTTTTTGGTGTACCCACTTTCCCTCAACCTGCCTCACCTACCTTTACTTTCAGTTAGTGATTTCCTACATGTCCCAGAATGCCTTTCGACAGCCCCTAGAGAACTTGCCTGGACTTATTCCATTCAGCTGTGGGTTATACGTGCAGGTGGAGAAAGCGATAGCAATCGATAGCATAGTATGTTTTTCTGTTGAGAAGAAGTGAGAGTCACGCCCCTTGCTCAAAATGCAACATATGTTGTCGATGCATTGCATTCTGGTCTATTGTGGCTACTGTCGGTGGAGAAATTGGTCTCTCTGCCTCTTCTACAATGCATTTCTGCCTGTATGATTGTTGAAGGTCAGTGCAAAATGACGAGTCTGGAAAGAAGCCCTTTGATTCTGAGTGACTGACAGCAAAACTTGATGTTTAGCATTGATGTTCTACATAGCTGAAAATGTTTCTGCTATCAAACTCCATTGTAGCTGCGCTGGAAATATCTCAACGTGACATCACATCATTTATTTTTCAATTAATAGCTGAATCCAACATCATTGTTCATTGGCAGGCTAATCCCATATATTGATGGGTAATCCAAATGTCTTTGTTCTCAGGTCAAGCTAAAAGTTGTGCTCCATGTACTGCGGCTGTACCTTGATCTTGATGGGGCAGAGCAGTTTACTGAAGGCTCGTCTGAAGCTGGTATGGCACAGCGGGTAGAGTACTGGGTTGATGGAGGAGTTGAGCCACAGCAACCAGAAGGAGATCTCATACAGGTAGTGCTGGATGCACTGGGAATGGCAGGCTGCCCGGATGATCATCAGCAGTGTGTATGGCGCCCAGCAAAGACCAAACACGCACACGATCACTGCTAGGGACTTGGCCACCTTCTTATCCCTGGACAGGCGGAGGCGGCTGTCCAAACGGCGGCGGTGAGCACCCAGTGGAGGTTCTTGGTGTTCAGTGGGATAAAGTTTGGTGGCAGGAACATTCTGGAAATTTTCCACCATTGCTCCCACTTGGAGCGGAGGGAGGTCTTCAGACCCTGCGGCACTGCCGCGCTCCCCACCGTTCACCGCCACTGTCACTTTAGCTGTGGGGGGAACGCAGCAGCTGCCCGGCCTGCTGCCGGAGGCCTCGGCGATCCTCACCCTCCGGGCTTCAGCTGCAACGGTTCGGACAAAGAAGACCTGCTGCTGCACTCCTCCTGCTCCTCGTCCTCCTGCTGCACTCAGCTCCTCCATCTCAGATACCCTCCTTCCAGCCGGCGGCGTCCCTCCCTCGTCGCCCAGCCTCTCATCCCCTCTCATCAGGTTCCTCCTGCGGATGTTCAGGTAGATGCTGACATTGAAGTAGGTGACGGTGATGAAGGGCGTGAAGAACTCGAACATGGAGGCGGTCATGAGGAAGTACCAGTTGAAGTAAAACTCGGCGTGGCACTGATGGTCGGGCACCACACTGTGGCCGGTGGCATGTTCCCAGCTGATAATGGCCGGCCCATAGAGGAGGAAGGCCGCCAGCCAGACGCTCAGCATCTTCAGTGTAGCTCCACGAGACATGCCTTTCTGCGACTGGTAGCTCAGCTGTGGAGAGAAAGGCAAAATGTCAAATGGAGAGTGTTTTTGTTGGTGGTGGTGTTCATTTACAGTAGCCTACTGTTCAGACAGAAATTCATTTTCCCTCACATTTGTTAGCTAGTTTGATATCAGAGTTTGACCATGGGTTTTTGAAGGCCAATACTAATATTTTCAAAGCTGCCAATAGCTGATATTTTGTGGTGATATTCAGTATCTTTAAATGTGACCATTTTCACGCCAAGAAATTTCAAGTATTCAGTGTTTCCTTGAGAATTGTATTCAGGGTGGAAAAGCCTCTGAAACAGCATTTAGACCAATGAAATCTATGCAAATCATATGCAAATTGACTGACTGGATAGAGAATTTTCCCATAGCAATTTGTTTGCTTGTTTCATTGTCTTTATTTACCCAAATCAGATGTTATTGTTTGATTTTTTTTTTAAATGGTTTCACTTTCAGGACATCCATCTATCTCTATAGGCAAGTGGCCTGGTTACACATTAGACCAGAGGTTTTCAATCACGTGCCATCGAGATTCTGCAGGTTTCTGTTCCAACCAAACACTACAGCAGCTCATTTCACAGATTAGTTCCTCCACTCTGGTTGAAGGTGTGCTAATCAGTGAAATGAGCTGCTGTAGTGTTTGGTTGGACCAGAAACCTGCAGACTCTCTGACCTCCATGGACCGTGATTCAGAACATTTGCATTAGACTGTGCGTGGAGTAAAAGTGTCAAGTCGCTGAGCGTAGCATGGCTTCCCTTACAGGTTTGGTGACGGACATGAAGCGGTCGAAGCTGATGAGGACGATGTTGAAGACGGATGCTGTGCAGAGTGTGTAGTCCACCACCAGCCACAGCTTACACAGCCCCCTGCCCAGCCTCCACTCCCCAGTCAGAACATATGGTATGTACACTGGGATGCAAAATCCCCCTGGAAAACAATGCACACTGATATATTTCTGCATGGATAGACCTGCATACACACACACACACACACAGGGTCAGAGTATAGGGTTCAACCAATATGGGTTTTTGAAAGTGGATGAGAGTATTTTTGGATTGAAGCTGTTGATATATTATCGATATATGTCAGCATTTTGTATTGATATTCAATATCTTGACTATTTCACTGTTTTCCCGAATTTTTCCAGAATTTTCTTCTTGTCAGGGTGGAAAAGCTTCTGAAACATTTAGGATCATAGGACACTAAAACTCCTCATTGAAATCATTGAAAACAATACTACTACTACAACTACTACTACTACTACAACTACTACTACTACTAGTAGTAGCAGTAGTACTACTACTACTACTAATAATAATAATAATAACAAAACATGTTCATACAGCCTTGTGTGGAATCTGATTAAAATTAGATATAGCAGTTTAACCCTGGACCAGATGCTGTTAAAATGACAATATGACAATGATATATTGAGTTGCATACACATGAGAGAGATTACATGAAGCTTTATTGATCCCTGTGTAGAAATTTGGTTGCAGCAGCAAAGGAACATGAATAAGAATAGAGCAAATGAGGGGTATTAAACAGAATATAATATGATAAAATACAGTTTACAAAGTGTACCACCTAAAAAGGCTGACATAAATCTTTCTGTTGTGAATTTATAGTATAGGCTACATCATAGCACCTATTGTCAAACTGATAGGGGTTATATGAGGATACAGAGTCTTTCAAGGAATACAATTATTTGTTTCTATTGGTGGGTGACTAGGCTGCCTTATGGTTATACTCCTTTTTATTTACCACTACCGCACTGATTACAACATTGTGATGGACTGTAAAATAGCAACAGTACAAAATACTGACACAAGGGGAAAAAATAAAATAATGAAAGTATGTACGATATGACAATTACAAAAAAGAGAAAAAGAAAAAGAAAAGCATGCAGTAGGCTACCAGAGATGCAGTGGGAAAAAACGGGAGAATCGGTGATCATCATAAGGCAATAACCATATAAACAAAAAACAATTATATTTTGAGAAAAGTAAAAGTCCTTATTTCCAACAATTTAGGCTACATCAGTTTCATTCTGCTTAATATGATGTGCTATGAATCATGTCACATTTATGAGCGTTGAAAGATCAGTAGCCTAAATTGAATTTGGGTGGGTTTACCCTCCTCTGCATCCCTGCCTATGGAATAGCCTAACTGAAATATTCTGAGAAAAATCTGGAATATAGCCTTCTGTACATAACAAATGAGAGACAATATGAAAGTATGAAGAGAGCAAAATACCGACGAGGAAGTCCGCTATGGCCAGATTGAGAAAGAAAAAGTTTCCTCTGCTCCTCAGCTTTTTCTCCACCAGGAAACATAGGATGACAAGCGCGTTCCCGAGCACGGTGGCGGCAACGAGCAGCGTCATGAGCAGCGCGAGGAGCACCATGGTGGATGGAGAGAACGGCCGGTACGCCGCGCGCGGGGGTTCGGTTCCGTTAAAAACCACCTCTGACCGGTTGCTGCTGAAAACCAGCTCCGAGCGGTTGCTGCTGTATGCCGGCGTCCACTGCAGGAACCCGACCGATAGCGACGAGCAGTCTGACTGCATGGTAACTCTAGCCGTTAAGCTGAGGCATGAATGAGGAGGAGGTGATGCTGACCAGTTATATCACTACCAGCCAGCTTCTATTGGCTGCCTGGTTTTAGGGGTGGAAAGAGGACCAAAATACGCCACTCAAGTGCTGTTACTTTGCTGAGATTATAGTAGAATTAAAATTGTAAAACTGTAAAAAATCTACTAAAGAATAGCAAAGATAAGGCAGGTTATAGCTGTGATATGGAAAACATGAATCTCTCTTCAATGCATCTGTCAACTCACACACATTAACTGTTCTCTCTCTATGCAATTAGCCCATCACTCCGTTCATACTGCATGTTTTATGTTCACCATTCTAAAAATGAGATTATGAAATTTGTCATTTGATCTCTGAATAAAAAGAAACTTAAAGTGCTTCCTGATTCAGTATACATTAATGTTTTATTTAGCTGTCCAACTAGCTAGCAAGGCTGGCAACCAAGCTAGACAACAGCCAGACAAACGCAAACCAATAGCCTACAGCTGGATGGATGGCTAAAATGTGACTTTATTTGCGTTAATTACAGACCACCATCACTCAAGGGGACAGGGGGAGATAAATTCTACCTATGTTGTTGCAGTTACTCCTGGTGGCTGATAGAGATCAATTAAGGCCATGAAGAATGCCCATATAGCTACCGTTAAGGAAAATCCTCCCTAAAAACTGTTAAGAAACAGCTATTGCGATGTACCTTGCATTTCTGTGTCCATTTTGTTGTTTGTTGGTGTATTTTTCCAATTCCCGTGGATAACTGGCACAAAGTAGACATTGTGACGTCACAGTAAGACATTTCCAGCGCAAGAATTTCAGCTAGCCTATCTAAAAACATCAACAGTAAAGTCAGGTTTTGGTGTCAGTCCCTCGGAATCAAAGAGCAACGGCTTCTTTCTAGACTCAACATTTTGCACCGACATTCAACAGTCAGGAGGTAATCCATCGTTTTCCAAAAGAGGCAGATGTGATGTGATATGCAGAGATACCAATTTCTCCATCAACGTGCAGATAGACGAGGCCCTGCCCCTTTACACTTATTGGCCAAAGTGATATAACATGATTATATTTTAATATATTTATTATGACAGTTTTTATTATTTCTGTACTTGATAGAAAAGAAAAAAAAAAAATCAAATCAAAGTCAAATTACAAATCTCAGCACTCATCACTCATAGCTGAATGTGTAATGATTGGTGAACACAGTTGCTAAAATATTTGTTATAGACATTAGTAAAAACATTTTAGATTTCTGTTTATAAGGCAAATGTGACTAGGCTAGCATGAATTAAATTAACGTACGTCTACACTAGACAGCTATACTTACCATATTTCCTTGTTATTTTTTTGTCTGTGAGTAACCAGCCCAACATTGATGCCAATTCTGGTCATGATCAAGCCTCTCTTGGAAAACATCTAACTGCAGCAGGTGTACTGTTAGCAAACTGTTACATGCCAGCCACTGACTCATCTCGATGTTTATTAAAATGAAACGTCATATCTATAAACGAATCTAATCTATCTTAATATTGCCTGTTGTACATACAGTGCTGGAAAATGCCTTCAAAGGACATGAAGTAAAATGAAAGAGAGAGAGATGAGAGAAGCAGCCAGAGGGACGATAATTTATCCAGCTAGATAAAAACAACAGGTGAGACAGGATGACACTCAGAGGACCATGTTATGATGGAGATGTTCTTTATAATAGAGCAGAGTACGATATAATACAACTCCATAGGGTTCAAACTCAGTTTGTTTTATTCTAATTATGCAAAATGCAAACATTAATGATAATGAGAAGAATGAAAATAGCATAGCAGCTACAAAACTACTGAAAGATGATATAAAATATGACAGAATTTTATAGCTTCATTGTGGATCCTGACATGATCATTATAAAGTGACTGTTTAAGGTGCTGTTCTATGAGACTAGTGACAGTATATTTCATTCCCTTTATTTCATTCAATTTAAAATGTAACAGAGACAGAAAATTCAGAGATGGTGGAGACTGGAAAAGACACAGAAAGACATGAGCTGGAGCCAGATAGAGAGCAGATGGGCATGGAAAGAAAGGTGGAGGTGGAGACAGACACAGAAGAGGATGAGACAAAAAGAGTAGAGATGGAGACAGTAAGAGAAATGGATACAGAGAAATGAGGACAGAAAAACAGATGGATATGGACAGAAAAGATGTGGAGACAGGCAGAAGAGAATGAGACGGAGTAGCGATGGAGACAGTAAGAGAAATGGAAGCAGCAACAGAAGAGGTGGAGAGGGAAAGACAAGTGGAGACAGAGGGTGAAGAGGAGGGAAGAGAAGAGGTGGAAAAACAGGCACAGACAGAAGATTCTAGTAAAAGAGAAGAGTCAGCAGAATTTTATCACTTGCTTCAGTTATAAAATCCAACAGATCCAGCCCATTTACGGAAGTACAAAATTAAATGCGATCAGGCTTATCTTCTCTTTGCAAACAAAGAGACCCATCATGAAATTCCCTAAAACACCAGCAAGGGCGCTCATTCCAAAAACACTGGTATGATGAGAATCCCTAGTTAGAATATTCTCCAGAAGTTGGTGCAAGGTTCTGCTTCAGCTGTCAACCTTTCATGAATGAAGACACAACACAAAAGCAGACCAGGATGGAAATCAGTGGGGGTAAACCATTGGAAGAAAGCTAGAGAAACAATCAAGGAGCACTGCAGCACTGAGGCACAGGTGTAAAGTGTAAAGAACAGAGATTAAGGATTAATTGACATTGTACATGGCAGAACAAGAAATGGCCTTTCGAAGTGATGATGACATTTTTTTTTAGAGCTGGTGGAGCTCCTCAGCCAGTATGATGGCATCCCCAAGCTCCACCTTGACTCAAAGGAACAAGCCTCACGAAAAAAAGCTAAGGTGTCTCTACTTTCAAATTGTTCAAATTGAGCTCTGACTACATGTGAAAAAAGTAATCCAAAAAGAAATAGACGAGGCCTCCATCTTTCCAATTTTACTTGATGAGTCAACTGACCTGGCCCATATTGAGCAGGTATCATTTGTTGTACAATATGTTCATGAGATGACAGTAGAAGAACGCTTCATCCAGATGTGTACACAGTCCGCATACAGGTGAAGAACTTGAAAAGGTGGTGATGAACCTGCTGAAAGAGAACGAGTTTAATATTCATGAGCTCCCGAGCATGACAGACCCCCCCATGGGAACCCTGTGAACGGAGGGAGGAGAAAGCATAAGAGAGAAGAAGGCTAGATGCTGGCAGTGAGCACTGAGGATTGAATGATGTTGGCAAACCCCAAATGGAGGGGAAAGCTGCTGAGAAAGAGGTGAAGAGCTTATGAGGGAACTAGCATCCTGGTCCACTATGCTGGGCTGAGGATTTTGTTGTGTGAGGGAGGAGAAGTGAGTGGAGTTCACTGCTTTTGTGTTTGTCTTCATTCATAAAAAAGTGGACCGCTGAAGCAGAACCTTGCATCAACTTCTGGAGAATATTCTAACCAGGGATTCTCATCATACCGGTGCTGTTGGAATGAGAGCCCCTGGGTGGTTTTTGGGGAATTTCATGATGGGTTGACATGCTCCAACTTTGTTGTCCAAGGGAAGATAAGCCTGATTGCATTTAATTTTGTACTTCTGTACATGGGCTCTGTTGGACTTTTAACTGAAGCAAATAATCAAATTCTGCTGACTTTTCTCTGTTACTAGAATCTTCTGTCTGTGCCTGTTTTTTCACCTCTTCACTTCCCTCCTCTTCACCCTCTGTCTCCACTTGTCTTTCCCTCTCCACCTCTTCTGTTGCTGCTTCCATTTCTCTTACTGTCTCCATCTCTACTCGTTTTGTCTCATCTTCTTTGTTTCTTTCCACATCCACCTGCTCTCTGTCTGGCTCCAGCTAATTTCTTTTTCTGTCTTTTCCAGTCTCCACCATCTCTGCATTTTCTGTCTCTGCTACATTTTAATTGGAATTAAATATACTAGCTATATGTAATAATTTTCACATTATTTTTACAGCTGTTTTACAACTGCTATGATATTTTTTTTATCAGTATTTCATTAATCTTTGCATTTTGCATAATTTAGAATGAAACACCATCTTGATTGGTTTCATAACCCTGTGGCTGACTTATGGTAAAGAGCATCTCCAGTTCTGCTTCCTGTATTCTACCCCACCGTGACTAACATGGTCCTCTGAGCATCCTGTCTCACCTGTTGTCTCTATCCAGCTGGATAAATAACCCTCCTTCTGGCTGCTTCTCTCATCTCTCTCTCTTTGATTTTCCTTTGTCTTTTGAAGGCATTTTACAGCACTGTATGCACAACAGACAATATTAAGCACGGCTCGACAGTAACGGTTGCCCAGTTGCCTTCTGCAACCAGATTTGGGCAACTGTCAACCATTTTGTGCCGTCTGTCAACCACTTTTTCTGTGTAAAAAGAAATCCTCACTAAAAAGACACAAAGTTTACTGTTGACAAGGGTTACATTGTATTCACAATGTTAAAACATCTATAATAATAATAATGATACATTTTATGTTTAGCGCTTTCCAAGGCACTCAAAGACGCTTCACAGCAAAAGGCAAACTACAATTTAAAACATTAAATTGCAAGCAGAAATAAAATGACTCATAGCAATATTGAGAAAGAACAATGAGATAAAAAAAGACAGTGTATCGACTGGCAAGCAGATACACAGACAAAAAAGGACAGAACAAAGTAACTGAAGTAATGGAGGAGAGCAAAGGAGAAAATTATATATAGTAAAAGCATTGTATTGATGTAAGTAAGTAAGTAACTTTATTTATGTAGCACCTTTCGAGAGCAGAGACGTCACAAAGTGATTCACAGAGGAAATAAAGCATAAACATACAAACAGACATAAAGCACAATAAAAACAGACAAAAAAAAAACACACCATAAAAACAAAAGTAAATACAAAATTACACAAAGGTAGGTCTAAACAAATGGGTCTTGAGCTGCTTTTTAAAGGTGTCCACAGTGTCAACAGATCTTAAGTCCAGAGGGAGAGAATTCCAAAGTTTAGGAGCCACAACCTCAAAAGCACAGTCTCCTTTAGTTTTTAGGCTAGATCGAGGAACAGCCAGCAAACCCTGGCTTGATGTCAATTTTTGAATCAGTGTTGTAGTTCTCTATAATGAAGATTCTTATAGAGAGAGAAAACACTGATCAAAGGTTGTCTCTGGGACAGCCCAATCAGAGAATGATGGTGACTGTTTGTGATTTCTGGTTTGGAGGCCAAACTGAGTGCGTCTTATAGGCAGGCAAAATGACTGATGAGACAGATTGCAGTTAAATACAACATTAGGCTGTGTTTCCTCTCATCCAATTACATCATTAATAAATACAAAGATGAATATGGATTGAAAATGTGCCTAAATCACATTTGAGAAGGACTCAAAGGACCGGTGGCACGAGGCACAAGATGGCACCTACAGCTGCTCTGCAAGACCCTTGTGTAAATCAGCTAACAATGCATAAACCAGACCTGGGTCTGAGTGTCTTCAAAAGAAGTCTATAAGATGAGCTCATCGGGAAGATCGGGTAAAAACATATCTAAAGGCAACAATGAGAGAGAGAGAGAGTAGGCGAGAGGCTGGGACAGCTGCTCGAGGCAATCAAGCTTTAGCCAAACTGCTAATAATGATGCTGCAACAATCCTTGCTGAGTTAAAAAAAAAACTTGAGGAAAGAAGCCCACACTGTCACCCAGGTATCTGTCAGCAAACTTGAAAAGGCAATAATGCAGGTGAAAGAAAGGATAGGGAAGGCAGAGGGAAGAATTAGTGGAGACAACTCGGCAAAGCAAGGGATACAGGAATGCGCTAGAAGAGTGTGCTGTGATACCTTGTACACCGAGAGGCTGAGCTCACTGCCAGGTGTGGGGATCTGCAAAATAGACTGAGACATAACAATATTTGGATGAAAAGGCACACCGAGCTCTCACAGCCAAACAAACAGACCCCAGAAAGAAATTGAAGCAGTTAAAGTTGTGTTGTGCCTCGCTTGGGAGTGGCTGGTTACTTTCCAAGGCAAGCCAATACACTTTGATCATGACTACTCCCCAGAGTTACAGAGGAGGGGCCAAGTTCAACAGGTTATCGGACAACTGAAGGGTAAGAACATCCGGGCCAAATGTCCATACCCAGTGCAGCTGAGGATATCCCTAAAGAAGTCTTTGAAACTCTGGTCGATGCAATCCTCACGCTAAAAGAATTTAGGATCACTGTGCAGGCTGATGAGAGAGAGAGAGGGAGAGAGAGAGAGCAGAGAGCTGATGACTATTGGCAAGGATTTGTCCCTGTTGGCTGTGAATTTGAGATCCTTCATGAAAGAAGATGAATAAGCCAACTACGTAATACAGTCACTTGCTGTATTTCAATATCACAATCTTAGAGTATGTAAAACAAGAACCGTGCTGATTACTATTTTCCTGTTTTTGTATAAAAAAAAATAGGTTGTTGGCATATTTAGAAATGTTAATATTTAATTTTAGACACAAGGGCCCTTGTGGACAGGATTGAGGTTACTGTAGGTGTATCACATTTACACTGTGAATCAAGGCAGCGACTTTCCCTACAAGATATGTTACTTTTATGTGCACAATCCCAGTGGATGGGTGGATAGCCACACCTCTCTGCCCTTATGTAATTGGGAGCAGATTACTGGTAACAAAGGAAATTGATGCTGTGTTTGCTTTCCTGCAACCATCTGAGGATTTGGGAATTCAAAACATTTTTCCACCTGGTTCAAGTTCAATGTTTTTGGTTTATTTTTTAGTATGTTTCAAGTATGACTAGATCTACATTTTATGTAATAACAATGCAAATTGTGTTGGAACAGCAGCACTGGTAATATGGTATACTCAAACTGTGTTAGTTTCAACATAAACCTTAATAAACAATGAATTACTGATGAATTAATGATGAGTTCATGTGGAGTTAATCATCAGTTCATTATTATGAATGATTTATCAATGATATCTTAATAATTTATAACAAATTAGTACATCATTTATAATGACAGTTAAATATATGTATTTGATTATTATTATTATTATTATTTGATTTATAAGTCAAAAATACTTTTGCCAATACATAATTTGTCAAACATTACCTAATGTAGTGTACATGTAATCTAAATGCTCGACAAAGTATTTACACAGGTTTTATTCATTTATGATAAAATATTTGTTTGAATATTTATTAACAATCTATTAAACAGTTGTAGACTTTTTGCAGCTCCCAATCTAAAGTTGCAGCAAATAACATTCATTAAACATTTGCTAATGTTTAGTAAGGCTGTTGCCATGACTGTGACAAAGGAAAGACAAACAAAAGTACAATGACAGTAATTATATTTTATTGTTCACTTCCTGCAGGAAAATCACATGACTGCTCTCAAAGTGACTGGATTTGACCAAACAGACCAGTGTAAAACCAAAGTGACCAATCAGTGAGTCAGCATGAGAAATTGAAAGGGGAATGGGTAGACCAGGTTTAAAGCACCTCATGCGCAGGGCATGATAAATAAATAAATCTGTTGACTTTGCAAAAGAAAAAGAGAAAGCTGATGAGCAAGGGAGGTATGTAATGGTGGTGGGTTCAGTTGGAGACACAGAAATAACCCTCTCAAATGTACAGTATATGCACCTAATGAGAACTGCCCTGTTTTCTTTAACAACATGCTGATAACTCCAAAGGAATTATTATAATACCTGATGAGTTCAACTATGTGCTAAATATCAAATTGGATAAACTCCCTGCAGATGAGGGTCCCCCTCCCAAGAAATCTAGGTCACTAAATGGTACAGAAAATGAGATTGGACTGGTGCCGTTTTTATCACCCTGGAGCAAAAGATTTTACTTTCATGCCAAGGGTTTATGGTAGTTACTCCTGTATTGATTTCTTCTGTGTCTCAAAAAAGATATTAGCAGGGTTTAACAATATGAGATTGAGGCCACAACAATTTCAGACAATAGACCTCGGACACCTTAAACTTAATCTGGGCAATAACAAACATTTTGAATACAGGAGCAGCAATGTCTCCATGCTGGAGACATTGCTGCAAGAACTAGAGGGCTATTTTCTTTAAAAATAACGGGACTGTCACACCTTCAGTTCTGTGTGAAGTAGCAAGGGCTGTAATGAGGGGAAAATTCATAGCGAGGCCACCGATTTTAAAGAAACAATGCCACATACTGCAGATTAGCTCCCACAGTGTCAAAGCCATAGCTGCAGTAGCTACCTAACAGCGGTTGACTGACCTGAATGTGGCTCCTTCCTGATGAACACATCTTGTGCAGTGGGGAAAATATAACTGGCTTCCTTACACAACAACTTTATTCCAGTCCCAGTATTCAGTTTGGATGATGGCTGTTTCACCTCCTCTCTTCTGTGGATATATTAGTTTCCTCTCTGCAGTTTGCAGGGCAGGCAGGACTAGACTGTTTGGCTCGTGTGATTGACAGGCAGAGATTGTTGAGATGCGGGTCATGCTGAGGTTTTGGAGTGGCTGATTACAGGGCCTGGGACAGCCACAGAGAGCGGATTTTTCCTCAGAGCATTTGATTTATCGATAGCTGTCGGGATGTAAAAAGAACATCGACAACCAAAATGGTTCTAAAATAAATTGCCTACCCCAGCTTTAACTAACCAGATATACCCACTATGAAATGGCCAATCGTCCAGGCAGACTACTAGCCCTTCAACTGTTTCAGGTCGTCCCAAAGATTAAACATCACTCGTCAAATTCTGTGGTTTTATCGTTTTCCATCAAAAACCTGTGTTTGCATCCCCAAGCACAACATTTTTAGTCATTATGATAACATTTAGATAGAGCAAAGCTTATTACCAAATGTCCCAGTTTCAATAGATAGAAATTAATGGATTCACAATACATCAAAGGTGTTGAAAATAGTGAAAAGAACTCGACTCCACTAGTGTCACTCCACATAGTGTCGATTGCGGATAATACAGACTTTGCTCCATCTGTATGGCACTGTGGCTTCAAAAAGCTGGCAAAAACATACATCGGCTGGTGTGCTTATGCCACCTTTTCTCCAGAGCAGACATTGCGTTGTAGAAAAGAAAATACGTTGTTAAGGTACTAAGTACTGGAAGATGAAGGTTAGGTTCATCAGAAAGCCACAGATACGCAGGTGTGTGTGTCTGTGTGTGTGTATTTTCCTCTTTAGAGATTTCATTTTAACCATGGCCAAACCACCATGAGTCTTGCTGTCAAAGAAGGTTCGGGAATGAAGACACTTGAATGAAGAATAAGTAAAAAAACAAACAAACAAAAAAAAAACCCACGCAATTCACAAGTAATCTTTCATTACCCCTTTCTCAAATGAAAATCCAGAGTGTATGTTGTAGTCCTGGGTTCTCATTTATAAAAATGTACTTGGATTTAATCTGAGTGATCTTAAGGTCATTTTCAAGTTGGGTTTACGCCTGATTAACGCCTGACTTATTCAAAAGTAGCATACTTGTGTCTCACGTATCTGTAATATATAAATTGCAAATACAGTATAACTTCATTTTGAATGCTTGTGAACATGCTTGGCAATTAACTGGCCAGGTGAACGCAGCTCAACAGTCATTATCCTATAAATAAAGCCAGTGCAGCCGTGGTTGAAATGAGTTGTTTGCTTATTGTATTTCTTATTGTGTTTTATGTCAGGCACCTTGGTCTTATGAATCTTGGATTCCCCACACCTCAAATGACACGTTTCTGCACAGCACTAATAATTGCCCTCTTAATATCAGGTTCTGAAGACTTAAACTTCTGTCATGACCCTATCAATGTTCTTTTAAGATGAAACTCATTTTGAAGAATGATATCATCACCACTTCATATGAATTAAAGCCACTGTGGGGGTTGAAGCCTGCAATACTTTGGCATAAACAGCGGATGATGTGAACCTAAGCAGAGCTATGACTGTTTCCACATCAAGTTCAGGGTTTACAAAGAACTACTGTGAAGTAATTTTCTGCCTACAGCACTGGGTAAAATCAAACATGAATCATCGTAAGACCTTTCTGTAAATGAAGCCCCTGCACCATAGTTCTTGTCTTACCTGTTCACAGACAGACCAAGGATGGTCCTCCCTGTTGGTTTTTACTGATTCTGGCCTAGTCTGACCATATGGACCAATATATTATAGGACCTTTTAATAGTGATAACTTGATCTTCAGTCGTCATCAGAATTGGCTGGGCCTACAGCCCAATTAGAGGGAATGAATAAACTAATCTACACAGTCTAAATCCACCTACACTCCAGCAAGAATCTCTATTTGTTTCTGCAATGACGCAGATACCTTCAGTCAACCAGTGAGAGGAGTCAGCAACGTCAGACAGATGGTGACTATTTTAACCGGCCTGCAGGATTTTAAATGTACCAACCAGAGAAACTGCATGGAATGGGCAGGAAGATATAGGATATCATAGCTTAATGTCTGATATATTGTAAGTTATTCAAATATAAGAGAAGATAGATGTGTTCATCGTGCACCTCAGTATGGACTCAATGACAACAGTGTAAACTTTTTATGATCTTCCAAATATGAGAGGAACAATGTAATGAGATCAAACACAAAGTGAGATGAGGGCTTCCTTTCTTGTCATAACAATCAATAAACCTAATGTGATGACTTGACATCACATGTCTTATCTAATATGACTGAAATTGGCTTTGACTTCACTGACAGTTTTAGAAATTAAACGCCAGCCCATAAAACATTCCTGAATATTGACTGAATTTAACATTGCCTGGCCAAAACTAAGCTGAAAAAAAAAAAAAAAATCACACGATGTGAGATCATTGTCAGTGAGCGGAGATGAGACAATTTTTCTCCATCTCTGTTTCAGATAAGCCCATTTCGATCCAACAACCCTGGGTCCTCCAGCTATAATATTCTATTTCTATCTCATTCCTGGAATTGACTGAATGATGAGAGTTACATCCAGTCAAGCTTGATTACCCACCGCATATCAGCCTTTGATATTACTGGAAATGAGGGCTATGGCATTGATGACAATGCAGGTGGAGGCTGAAGGGCCATCACAGTATAATTAGTTGCTCTTTCTGAAGAATGGGTGCACCGGTCTGCTCTAGACTTCGTAAATCTACCTTGTAGAGCCTGTGAGCCTGTCGGCTGTTAAAGTTAGGATCCTGCTTTTAAATTTTGCTTGAATTAACATCCTAAATTTGTTTGGTTTCTATCTTGACACCATTCTAATCATAGTATCATCATTATCATGCATGCAAAATGCACACGGAATGCTTTCATGTGAATGATCACACACACACAGAAGTAGAGCAAATATGCCAAGGGCTTTCGTATAAAGCGCTATGTGTATCATATTAACATGAATAAATCATTACCATGTTAATTTTGAGACATTAGTATAATTACTGTAAACAAATGCAGATCATCACTGAGAAGATTGGCAGCCTCTGCCAGCCTCTACACCACATTTTACACTGTGTGGCACCGGAGAGGATCTGGTGGGAGACCTGCTGGATCTGCTTTCAGTGTTTCTCGCAATGGCAGCTTTATGGCAATTTCAATGGCAATTTTAGTGCTGTATTTAGAAATTTTGATTGGTTGTTTCATTACCAATACCAATTTGGCAATGATACATTGGTAATGATACACAAGATCAGCACATTGTTTCTGAAAAGTTGCTATATTGTGCCATAATATCTGATGAAAGACATATAATGGATGCAGTTTTTATATTCAATAAAAAAAAATGTCAAAGTCTATGCCAGGGATGTTCAGGACAAAATGATTAATAAATATCTCAATGATAGAGAAAAATAAAAGATGAACTTCTGTATCAAGGTAACAATAACCGGCATGATTTTCTGTCCTTTGAAAGGATAGAACACACTACTACTCATTAAGATCAATCAAAACATTGCTTATAACTAAGCTAAGCTATAATATAATGTGCGAAGGGCAAGGGGAAACACAAAGCCTTAGAGAAAGCTTTAAAAGACATGAGTTGATGTTTGTTTGTTTTTTTAATCCTATACAATACACACACATATATATATAGTACACGGTACAGTATCACAAACAGTGATAGATAGAACACAGAGGAATATATTGATGGATGGAGGAATGCTAGATATTTTGAAGGATTACTCACTAGTTCAATAGTATGTTGTTGTGTTTTACTAGGAGTGAACCTTTGCTGCCACCTACTGGAGAACAGTATGAATTATTTGTTTGAAAACTGCAAAAAGCAGGTTGTGTTTGACCACAGAATGATTGCCATTAAAGGTTTTTAATCAAAGTATCCAAACGTTTGTGGAAGCTCATGGGAGGAATACTTGCCTTAACAGCAGGTGAACCACCAACGCTTAAGAATGTCACAACCTTGTTTCTACTGACTTTTGTGAGTTAGACTGATATGAGTTCTTGAAGGCTGGGCACAGATATATTTGGATTTAAATAGTCAATAGTCAATATTTTGTGCCGATATTCAGTGTCTTTAAACGTGACTGTTTTCATGCTATAAAATTCCAGGTATTCTGTGTTTCCCCAAAACTTTATTGTTGTCAGGGTGGAAAAGTATCTGAAACAGCATTCAGACCACTAAAACTCTCCATTGAAACCCAGGATAATAATACTAAAACTAATGGTAAGATACAAATGCCTCATTTGAATCAATACAGGTTAAGGTCTTCCCATAGACAACCAGTGTACTATTGATCAATTCTACAATGTAATCAATCAAACTGCATCATATGAGAGGTGGACGACACTGACTGGCCCAGATCCCATTGTTGATAAAAAGACAATATCAGCCCTGTATATCGGTCTAACTGTATTCGAAATATTTAATAACTTAACTGATTGAAAATTTCCTTCGCAGCTAAGTAGTTCAACTAGAGTTTTAAAAAAGTTGAAACCGAGAAGCTCCTCAGGCAGTTAATGCTGAGCAGCTGATGTTTTACAGGAATGACTGTACTACCTTCTTTTTTACGGAATTGATTCAAACAATGTAGAAAGAGATAAATAAGTAATAATATGCTTCATAGTGAGAAATAGAGAGAAATAAGTAATAATATGTTTCATTAGTGGAAGAAAAGCAAAGTGGGTGTAAAGATTGGGCTGGATCACAATATGTAAGCAATGTTTCTGTTGCACTATGGCTATTAAACTTTTGTATAGCCTACTTTACACAGGCGAGGTCAACTGGGAGAAAATCCCTTGAGTAAATCGTAGTCACGGGTCCCATTTGATATTACCACACACAGAGTGTGGGGTAACTGGAAAAAGAGGAGTTGACCCTTGGTACTACAGACCGTTGCTTGTGTAGAAATTGCACTGTGTGGGGAGTTTCAGTGAGTTTTGAAAGCCAGAAATCTGGGCACCTGGCCAAGTAGTCTTTGAGTTGCTGGTATTGATCAACAACCCTATCAACCCCCCACAAATATGTTATGGTCATTTTGTGCTATGGGGCAGGAAAAACCTTACTTATTGTACCTTAAACCTGTCCAGATCTAGTGTCCAATATAATGGACAAGACCTTTATCAATGCTTATTACTAATTTCCTTTGAATTTTGCATAAACAATAACACACATTTGATCAAATTACATCTTCCAGGGTCCATATACATCAATGAGCAAATGACAGGATATGGGGCCAATATATTTTAGAGAGGAAGTTGGGTGATTCATCTCCATAAAATGCGCCGCAACAGGATAACTGTCCTACTTACATCTTATTGTAGGTTTATGATCTGCTATTCTTTGTTTAAGCTCCCTTGATGTTCTTCCCCGTGTATGCTTTTCCACATGTCAACATGGCTTTGTATTGCATGAGATGATCCCTTTGATTTGTATTATTTTTTCCTGTGTGTGAATGGTTCAACCAGTTTTGACCGTCCGCACACATCCACACAAAATCCCCACAAAAATACAATAAGAGATAAGAAGGACAGTTATCCTGTAGCAGCGCATTTTACGGTGATGAATCACCCGATTTCCTCTCTAAAATATATTGGAGTTGAAAAAGTGACAAAAAGAGGGGGTGATTTGGAAAGGGCACTTCTTAAGAGAGAGTCATTTTGGATTTCCCATTTGGGAACACTGAGTCCTCATGGGCTGAATGTAGACACCGGACCATTCTTATAAGATAGGACTTGAATTAGATTGTGGATATAATCTACATGGAATTGTGTGCTGTGCTATGTGTGATTCTACTTTTCTATATAAGGACTGTATTTTTGAATATTATTTGCATGAATCTCTATCTTGTAATGAAAATAATGTAATGGGTTTGATTGTACTGAACTTCTGACTGTGGAACTGGAGGTTGGTGGGGTATTGTAAGGGTCACATGACCAATGGAAATGACAGATGAACTATTTAAGGAAGTGATTACATTCCTTTGTGAAGGCCATGTGGTCCCTGATGAAGGCCATGTAGCCGAAAATGTTTCATGATGGATTAAAGCATTAAGCAAAAACAGAACAGTTCTGTGTTTTTTTCTGTTGACTGAACAGGCCTAGGCCTACCACAAGTCTGCACCTCGCTGTGTGCGTTCTCTTTACTTAACTTTATGTGAAATGTTATGTCAGAATTTGTTAGCAGCAGATATTTAGAGTTGCTTACTATCTCGCACACTGACACTAGACAGTTCTCAGGAGGAAAAGCAGCGGTCTAACATTAGCCCATTAGCTGTGTGTGTTCCTCCCTCCCTCCATGCGTATGTCTCTCAGCCTGCACACTTATCTCTCATTAATTTAATGAGACCTCACGTGTTCAGAGTGTGAATGTGAATGTGAGGTCTTGGCATGTGAAAGTGTGAACGTTTTCGAAAACAACGGCTGTAGTGAAGATTTGTGCTGCGTAATGGTGTAAATATAGGCTAGGCCTTTTCCACTCACAGCACGGTTGTTTGGCTTCAGAAGTCTTGGATTATGCTGCACAAACCGTCTGGTCATTTTTTTTTTCCCTTTTTGGAACTCTAAAGCAGTGGTTCTCAAACTTTTTCACGTCAAGGACCCCTAAACTGACACAAATTAGACCACGGACCCCCATCTGATAAGATTTTTGCTTTTAGATGTTTTATTACAGAAAGTGTATGAAACCCATGACCAAAATAGTCATAAATTCTGTCATTGTGTTACTTATGGATGGAATTAAAGTGAAAATAAATTATCCCCCTTTTTGCTGGGGACCCCCTGGAACCCCCTCAAGGACCCCACTTTGAGAACCACTGCTCTAAAGAACCGGACCCTGTGTTCAGATTTTTTGACGAAGGCTGCTACAGAGTTGTGCTGGCAACCTCCCTGTGTTTATAAGGACTAACAAACCTCACCTGTGTTTCCACTGGCATGAGGGTGTGTAGATAATGACAGAATTTTCATTTTTGGGTGAACTGTTCCTTTCAGTATGAAGCTATACGATATACGCGCTCTGCTCCATCTTCAGTAGGTGGCGGTAATGCAACTTCAAGCTAGATGCCAACCGCCGTTAAAATACACGAAGAAGAAGAAGTTATGGCGCCTCGACGCTGATCATTACGTCTCTGTTGATTGGTTGCGGTGCCGTGGACCGGGGAAAATTTGAAAGTACTTGGGTGGAGTGAGTTTTCGTGTTTGTGCCAAACAGACAGGACGCCAACACTGGAATCGGCGTTTCAGCTCTCAGGGGTTTACTTGGCAAAGTGTTAAGCAACTCGTTTTATTTCTTCATGGAGCAAGAAACACGGGAAAACACATCTGCCGAAACGGTTCCGACAGCAGTCTCGGAAAGGACGAAGGAACCCGCAGACGAGATGACAGACAACTTCGAGGTTGATTTGGAGTCCTACGTTTATGTTGAACTCGGAATGGAAAACAACAACACCGACTTTGTTGTGGGACAGAATGCTTACAGCGCAACTCAAGGTTTGTTTAAAATTATTGTTGATCATTGTTACCGCCTGCGGACTGTAGCTGCTACTATCGTTAGCTAACTACGTTAGCTAATGTAACTGGGTTGTCGGTAGCCCAGTAGCGTTGCGTTTCTCTTTCTGATAGTAACGTTATGCACACTAAACTGTATTCAAACATCTGGCAATTTAATGTTGCCTTGCTTAACGGCAAATGTACATACTTGGTGTAACATGACTAAAGACGTTTTACGAATCGTTAGGATCCACTCTTATATTCGACATACATGCAGTATGACCGAAGAACACGTACTTTAATTAAAAAAACATTTGCAATTGGTTCCGCTGTTAATCCCACTATTTTCTTCCCCATGACCAGCTGAACAAACCGCCGTTGGCGGTAGCGAGTAGTGTAAAGCACTCTTTTACTGCTTGGTGGCAGCATGCCGAATTTACCAAAAGACAACAACGATTCGTGAAAGGTTTTACTAGTATGTGTCTGTGCTGACAAGCAAGGCAATATTAAACTGTCAGTTTTTAAATGCAGTTTGGTGTGGCGCTCTCTCCATAAAATATCATATCGGGGCTTCGGTAATGCAAACTGTAGCTAATCAAATTAGCTCTGCTAGCTTAACGGTACCTTTGTTTTGTCACTCAACGTTAGTCGTGCCTATCGCAAATACAGTTTATCAATGCAGGTCAATTCCTCGTATTTCAAAACACTACGTTAGACTTAACGTGGTTAGCGTCAACTGATTTCTCTATCCCGACAGAGCTGTTTCACAACGAAGATGATGATGAGGAGGAGGACGAAGAGGATGACGAGGATGATGATGACAGTGGCACAGACCACTTCAACACTGAAAAGCCAGGGACCCAGCTGCAGAGAGCTGAGCGCCTTGGAGGAGGCCAAGCATCTCTTCCTGACACCTTCCAGACCAACCACCTCCTGTACTATGAGAGGTTCAAGGCTTACCAGGACTACATGCTTGGTGTGACACACACACACACACACACACACACACACTGTGAGAACTTTCATGTCATACGCATAATACAGCTGGTAAATACTGCGATCAAAGCTCTTAAAATGCCGTTGCAGGACACAAATACTTGCAGGATTTTTGGTTTGTGGTTGACGACAATATCTGGTATGCTGCAAATTAATTCAGATATAGTTAGGTTAGGGTTAGGGTTAGTGCATGTGTGTGTGTTAAATGTGTAAAAGCTGATCAGGAGCAACCAATAGAAAACCTCAGTCATGGCATCTTGACAGCCTCAAACGAGTTTGAACAAGTAAACACTTCCAAATCATTACTTGGAGCCATCAAGTACCGGTAATTCAAATGGTTATTCCCACATGACATGAATGCTGCAAGAGTCCAATAACACTGCAAAGATGCAGAAACAAACCATTGTGTTTCTACAATGCTACCTCTTAAATAGTTTGTCCTACAGTCTTAAAAATAAATGAATACTGTTACCTAGAAAATTGAAAAGCAGCTCATGTGCAGCTTGATTGGCATTTGTAAGTATTTTCTCAGCACATGCTCTGCTTACTTGCTCTGCTTACTGTCGGTTTAGCCCTGACTGTTGACTATTGTCCTTCTCAGACTTGGTCCTTGTTTGTGCATGTTCTGTTTGTTTCCAGGTGACTGTAAGCCATCAGAGGTGAAGGCGTTCACAGCAGACTACCTGGAGAAGGTTGTGGAGCCATGTGACTGGCAGGCCCTGTGGTCTACTGACGTCTTCGATGTTCTGGTGGAGGTGAGGCGGTTTCTCAGCCGGCGAACACTATTGACTGGACTATTGACACTAGTGCAAATTAACCTTTCTTTGCATCTGTGGCTCCGTGGGGTTTTCACCGCACTGCTTTAAGGCCTTAACTATTTTCACTAGGTATTAGACTGATATATTGGCCTGTTATTAAATATCAGCCAGTCAGTGTCATCCACCTCTGATATGATGCAGTTTCATATTTATTGTAGAATTGAACAATACTACACCAGTTGTCTATGGGAAGACCTTAACCTGAATTGATTCTAATAAGAGATTCAAGATTCCACACAAGTATGCATGATGTGTTGTTGTTGTTGTTATCATCATCATCATCATCATCATCATCATCATCATCATCATCATCATCATCATCAACATCAACATCATCATCTTCATCATACTGGGTGTCAATGTAGTTTTAATGTTCCATGGTTTTAATGCAGTTTCAGAGGCTTTTCTACCCTGACAAGAATAATATTCATGGGGAAACACTTAATACTCCTTTTTGGGCATAAAAATGGTCAAATTTTATTGAATATCTGCACTGCACAAAATATTGACTATTGGTAATGCAAAAATAGTTTGGCCTTCAAAAACTCATATCAGCTGAAACCTAATTTTCACGTTAATTCCTTAAGTCCACTTTAAGTTAAGTTGCTTTTCAGTTCAGGTGACGTTGCTTTTGCTAAACCCGTGGGCATCTTTTCAGGTACAAGATGTGGAGTACAAGGATCTGAAGGCCAGTGTGAGTCTGGTGCTGCCTCTGCAGTGTGAGGCCAGGGGCTGCGAACTCAATGAGGAGGCCATGAAGGCTCTGCTGGAGGCAACTCAGCACAAGGTGGCACTGCAGGAGCTCCAGGTGGTCTACGAAGAGTCTGGGGACTTTGACCAGACCGCCCTCGCCATTGAACATCTCAGGTATCGCTTGGCTCCAAGCTTGCAAAATTTGGACATGCATAACACTTTCTTTTAGCGGCTTCACAGCACTCACTTGCAGAAATATAATGTGTTCTGTCAGCTCTCCACTTTGATTACAAAAACAGAACTGATGATCTCTCCATTACCTCTATCTATTACAAACCCATATGAGCTGATTACATAAGATGCTGATGATCTGACAGTTTGCACAGTGGAATGCCACACGTCTCCACTAACTATGGTTCTCTCCTTTGGTTTTCTCCCTACATGGTATAAGTCAACTCAACAGTTTCTGCTTTACCATCCACTCTCTTAACAGCAATGTAGTCATTAATTGTAGGGTTTATTTTGCAGGTTTTACACTCTGGTCAGTCAAAAAGGTGTTAATTCGGTGGGGTCATGGTGTTTGTCTTGTGCAATCTAGTATTTGTGTGGGTTTCATGTGACTCTCAGTGCATAGAGTGTATGCGTGTTTCACAGTGGGCGTTACTGACGGTCTTTAGTCTTGTCAGGGAGGGACCCTGAGGGCAGAATCATACTGGAGAAACTGGCTTTACTACTCTTCTCTTAGCAGGCCATCACTTTGTTCTGCACTGCACCTTTCCTTTATCTCCTCAATACCGCCTGCAGAGCATCTGCTTTCTTATAGAGACCATTAAAGGATAATACCAGTGTTTTGTTTTTTATGTTTGTGTGAATCATCTATCAAATCCCCCTTCTTTACATTATTTCTGGTTATGTCTTCACGCAGTCAGTATAGTTAGAGATTAGGGCTCATTTTCCTCCCTTCAGAAGAAGCCATTTGCTGCTCTTCATTCTTGTACAGTATGAGAAACAACTTCCACAGACTTGAAAATGGAAAAAATTAAGCCTTAATTTTTTATCATTATTTCACTGTGCCTGAGTTGGGTGTTTCATATCAGCCATTACGTCACACTCTGCTTCCTGTCAATCACCTGAGACCTACAGGAAGAAATGGAAGTCTCCGCCAGAAAATAATCCCTCAAAAACATGTTGCCTTGCAGACTTTATTGTTGCATCCATGTCTTTTTATTTAGGGCATCTTTGTGAGCTGGGGACAGCAGTTAATTTCAAGATAGGTTTGACAACGTAAAGTTTGTATTTTTAATAAATTAGTAAATGTTTAAAAAAAAAAATCTAATTACATACGGCATGACTCACAAACGCAGTAAGTAAACGTTTTGATCTGGAATGGACTGCATGATATATGACAACAAAATATAACTTAAATGTAATCTACAACTAATCTGCTGAGATGCAGAAATGTATTGTCAACGCAGTCAAAAAGTAATCTGGCTACATAGTATGTCAAGCATACTTATACAAAATTATCCTTTATATAAAATTATTCAATGATTGGACTTGCTGAGCTCTCTAAATTTCTGCTCTACCTCCATTCAGACTCGGTTTTTTACACTACAGACATCATTTAAATTACCAGTTACTCAGGCTGATCGAGCTCATTTCAAGCTGAAGCAAGCACACCTGCAGCTGCTCCCAAATAGCCCGAACACTTTCTCCAGGAAATATACTTTTCTACTGCAAATTCATTGTGCTGGGAACAGATACAAAGTGGATGGTAGATTTCACATTGTTGTTCAGGTGTTCATGAAGAACTTAGATTGGCTGCTTAACAGGCAGGGAAAACAGTTCTATCCGTAGAAAATGCTCTCCCTGCACTGTCCTGTCACTTGACACTTGATTGATTTCTCAAGTGTCTGTATTATCAGTGAGACATCACAGATTGGGGGTTAGTACAAACTGTCTTATTTGTGTATATAAGATATAATAGTGAATGTGCCCTAATACAAACTGCATTGCCCTGGGGCAGATGGCAAACATTTGAATACTAAAATGCAGTGGTATTCCATAATTAAATGAGGTAGATTTAGACTGTAGGCTGCAACAATTACCGAGTCGGCCTTTTCATGGTCTGCTACCTCCCTGACCCCACCTCATCTAAACACTTAGCTATACATACTGTATGTCCACAGTATATGTATGCATGCATGCACTCATTCTCATTGTTCTGCAAAGTAACGATATTGTAATGCTGTGATTCATATAATGGGATGAGAGGTTAGTAGTCAGATATAGACTAAGATTTTGCAAATGACAACAGCAGAGTACCTTAAGAGCATTGTAATCAACAGCTCTCACCCATCAGCATCAAAACAACTTAAACTGGCTATGTTTACCTGTAGCTAAATTATCTTTTATTACATGTTTTTTTTTATGTGCAGCCCTACCTCAAAGCAGTTGGCATTCACTCACTCATACAGTCAGTGCAACAGGGGGACATTTCATTTGGGTACATAATACAAATTCAGCCTGCATGCAAGTGTAGTCAAAGAGGCTCAGCAGCAGTTATTAATTTTCTTATATTCTATTGCCAGCAGTAAGTGTCCCTCTAGCAAAGTCAGAGGAGCACATCTGTTAAATCATTGTCAAATTAATTTCTACAGAACCCCAGGTGTAGAAATGACTAAAACAACAGCATAATGAAAATGCATGTGAATTGAACAAGAGCGATCAATTGTGAGGTGACTTGATGAATTCAAAGGCGATTTGATTAAATAACTGGTGACGTCAAATTTTCCTTTCACTCGCACTGCAAAATTTCCATTAAAGTTGTTTATTGTTAGGCGGGAGTAATTTTTAGTACTGCCACTGTGATACCCTAAATTTTGATTATCATTTAGTGAGAGTAGTATTTGTTACTTCCACTCTCATACCTAAATGTCAAACAACCTTGAGGCCACGTTAAATGATAAGTGCCAATTTTGAGTACGAGTGATAAATGAAAGTAAAATCACCAGTTATTTAATCATTGCCTTTCAATTTATCAAGTCACTTGGTAATTTATCACTATTTTAAAATTTGTATGCAATTTCATCACACTGTTTTTCAATTCACATTCATTTTCATCACTTATAAATGAATCAGGTGATTTTTGTTAGTTCCACCCTTCTAGGGCATACCTTAAACAATAAATGGCAATTTTGTTGTTTAAATAATGAATGATAGTAAGTGATGATAAATAATGAAAATGGCTCTGTTTTTATCTAATCACCTCCACTTCAATCAAATCGTCTTTGGATTTATCAAAGATCTATCAAACTTGACAAATTCTCACTCAATTTTCGTCACTCTTGTTTTCAGTTCACATGCATTTTCATCACATCTATTTTTATCATTTAGCCTATTTTTTTGTTACATCCACCTGTCATAGGTGCAGCTAGATGCAGAATTAATACAATTTCTTAACAAAGAAGTTCATTTAATAAAAACTAAACTAAATACAGCACAGTGGCCAAATTAGCTAGCAGCAGTTCAGACCCACAATTGTGTCAGCAAATGGTAAGCTTAACTATGTAACACAATAACGCTGAGAAAGAGCTGAGAATAGTGTATGACTACCAACATCTGTTACCATGACTATGCCAGAGGAAAATGTTCCCTTCTTATAGCCACTGTACTTTCCAGCCAAGGCTTAGGCCCACAGAGCAGTTTTACTAACAAGGTTTTCCTTCTTGATTTTAGAGCAAAGTCTCCAAAAGAATCACTGAAATCAAATCCTTTTAATGTTTAGTTTTTGGCCACGTTCGCATTTTGTTTTCAATGCCTTTGCCAGCTAATGTTAGGCAGGAGCTTGGTATATTCAGATGACATAACACTAAGTTCACAATGATCTTTTTAATGTTATTTTAAAAAAAAAAAAATGACATTTAGGAATTATGCACACTCAAATTAATTGATTTGCCTTCCCACTATGTCTGTCAAACCAAAGTGCAGACTGGAGCAGGGAGCCTTGTGAATCCTTAGCAGGTGTCGCCCTGCAGCTTCAGTCCTGAAGGCCCCTGTGTTAATATAGGCCAGTATGTAATGAACTGTCCTTTGTGCATGAATAATCACTCTAGTGAATAAACACCAGCCAACCAGTATCAGTTGGCCTTCAGTTTTCTGAAAGCCTACTTTCTGAAGTTTTTCTTCACCGTTTGAGAAAATATCCTGCCCCTCTTGTTTCCTCTCTTCGACCCCCTTCTCTGTTCCCTCCTCTGTTTACAGGTTTTTCTACCAGCACATCTGGAGGAAGTGGGATGAGGAAGATGACGATGATGATTTTGACTATTTTGTTCGTTGCGTGGAGCCTCGTCTCAGACTGTGAGTGCAGCTTTGTGTTTTGGTGTTGATCTGGCAATGACATGGCTTGGTCCAGCAGCCCCATAAATCCAAATTATGTCATCAAACTATCCACATGGAGCAGGAAACTGGAGTGTGGCAAATCATTCATCCACACATCAGAACACTCTGGATCAATTGTATGAGCTGACAAGCTGTACATAAACAAGCCAAATGTTTTTATGCAGTAAAAGTGCAGTTGTTATTTTCACCACAAGATGACACTATGCACTAGGAGATCATAATATGGCAATGCCGCAGCTACAGATCTTTAAATTGATGTTACTGCTGGGTAAGGAGTGATGGCGATGGAGAACCTGAATGCTCACTCAATGCTCACTGTTATTTTGTTGTATCCCAAAACCCAAACACGTTTCATATCTGATCTGTATGTTCCAGACAATGAAATTGTGAGGATCTGTATTCTTTCAGTATTGCTGCCTCTTATCTCATCCGCTACTAATGACCTTCTCCTGCTTTTCTTTTCATTACTTTTGATTTCTCTCCTTTGCTCCTCTATCTCACGCCTCTGCACTTCTGTTTATTTCACATTTTCCCTCCTCATTTCCCCACTGCTCCCACCTTTGCTCCCTCGCTCCTCTTCCTCCACTCCTCCGCTTCATCCCCAACTCCAGCTACTACGACATCTTGGAGGACCGAGTCCCAGCGGGCCTGGTGGCAGAGTACCAGTCCTTACTGGTCCGCTGCTCCGAGTGCTTCCACCAGTTCTCCTTGCTACGCAGCGGCCTCAGCAGCGACTCGGACTCGGAGCTGGACAACGTGTCCATGGTGGAGGGCCTGAAGCTCTACGAACAGCTGGAAACACTCAGGCGCAAGCTGCGCATCATTGAGAACCCCTTGTTAAGGTAGGAACTCTATATTTCTACTATATTCTTCAACTATATTCTTTGAAAAATAAAGAAAGAAAAAAGAAAAAGCTGAAAAATTAATAAATGCCTTATTTAAAGGCAGTATTAATGGAAAAATATTTTCATTGTAGTCCTAAGGAATTCGGTGTCTGTATTTCTTTGCCCTTTCAAAACTTTAGGGACCTTTACCTTCAACACTGATATTAAAATGTTTCCAGAGTAGGGCTGGGCAATATGGTTGAAATCAATATCATGATAATCATAAGGATTTTTCTCGATATCAATATATATCACGATATGGTTCACGTATGCAAAATCACGTTAAATAATCAAATGAATGTTCATCTCATTGAACCAAATGGTAATGTTAGGTGTGGTGTCAAACAAAACTGAAATTTTCAAATAATATTCCTACCATACCTCATTTTATCAGAGTTTTTAAGTAAAATTTGCTTGTCATGATCAATTTAGACAGCAGAAATGTGTGTCACGATATCACAATATCCACTGAAAGATGATAAATGATAATATTGAATTATTGCCCAGCCCTATTCCAGAGTATTCAGCTGGAGAACATTGTTTTTATACTGAACAAACATGAAGAGATGAGGAGCTTTGTCCCTGTTTTTCTCTATAGCAAACAAAAGAACTCCTTGACAGAGATAGTTTTGTGTTTGTGTCCTTCACCATCACCTCCAACACCATCACCACCCCTTCCTCTTCCACCCTCACCACTTCTACCATTTTCTCCTTTATTCCACCACCAGGTATGTCCTTGGCTACAGGGGCAATGCCAGGCAGCAGTGCGTCCAGGCTCGGGGTCCCAGGCCATCAGGGATCAGGGTGGTCCATGTGGTCTCAGCCTCCACCACTGCCAGCCAGCTCCAGTCCCTCCTCAACGACAGACTGCTGCCTCTGTGCTCTGCTGAGGACACCGAAGTCCAGGTAGGACCCGCTCATATTAGTTCATTTTAGTTATTACAGTTACTTTTTAAATGTTTTAAACAATGTCCGATGACTACATTCCTTTTACTGGCAACAGTAAAATAAATTGAAATATTTTCCCATTCATGTCCTAATTTGATGAAGCCGGCAAGTCGGCAACAAGGATGATTTGAATGCATGTTCTTCACCACTCTGACTGAATAACATTTTAAGAACTTCTGAACGAAAGGCCCCTTTTAGAATTTCAGCATTCCTTTACCAAACTGAACAAACTGCATCATAAATTTTTTAGGTGAAAGACTTTCCTCCTCTTTTCTACTATCGTGTGTGATGCATGCTGTGCTTCCCAACTTAACTTTAGTGCTCAGCGTTGCCACCCCACCCTGCTGGGCTGAAAGGGGGGGCTGAAAACCACCCATTTGATGTTGAAAATGTTTCTAAGTGAATTCCTTCAAGTTTTGAAATATTGAAGCTCACCCCTGCCTTTTTGGAGGAGCCGCTGTATCCATATGCATTTTCACTCCAAGTAGCCAACAACCGCACTCCAGTCAAGTCGGCTCACACTGTTCCTTTGTACTGTTTATTACAAGATGATTTGAAGTGTTTTGAAGAATTTCCCTTCAGGGTAGAAATGGGTATCTTTACCTTTTCGCATTAAAATGAATGCTTCCGATCTCTTGAAAGGATATCACAAACATAAAACTAAAGAAAAAGTCTGCCCCATGCAGGCTTTTAGCTACAGCACTGCTGATTTCATGATCAGGGATTTGTAAGGAGTTTGTTTAGGCGTCTATTCTTTCTTGGGTTTCAGTCCCCTGTGTTGCTGTGTACTGTTGTCTCTTGGAAGTGTGTGTGTGTGTGTGTGTGTGTGTGTGCACGTGTTAACTGTGTGAAATCTACCAGACAAGATGTTAGAACGGGAAAAAAAACCCCCTTCATGTTAGATTTGTGTTCACCATGAATCACAGTATTTCAGGAGACATCAGGAGCACTCGTGTGTTTGTGAGTCAGACACTTTTTTTCATGGTTTACCCTATGGTTCAGGGATTTTGTGTTTCTGTCCTTTTCATCTCGCTCGGCCTGCTTTTTGCCCTTGATGTTCTCCGCTCACACTAGGGAATTAAAGGGTGCATCCCGAAACTTTTTGCTACCGCTCCTTTCATCCCCTCCCGCACTACCAGGACACAAGGTTGGAGGGGAAGGGAAGGGACGGAAAGGGGAAACTGGGACATCCTCTGTACTTTTGACAATTGTTCTCACGCCAATAGATTTCCTCTAAAAAGAGCTTTTTAATCAATACCTCCACCTTCAAGTAGGGATTATCACACCACCCTTAATTTGTAGTACCGGGACAACCGCGACTTGTTGGGATGCTGAACAACAAATGCAAACGTATATCGAGATCATTTTGCCCAAGATAATCTTACTATGAAACCCTTCAATTTTAAGATTTTAAGAGCGTAATAATGCAGATTCATGCAATCAATACAATATTTACAAAAACTTGTGAATTTGCACACTTTTCTGCATGAAATGGCCAATTCAACAGAGCACTTGTAATTTTGGCCAATCATCACACTTTTTCCACATAAAACGGTCCAATCAAATCACTTGCTTACCTTTGTCGTCTTCTACTACAACCAACAACTCAATGGAGCTTAAAAGTGGGGGAAGATGGAGGAGGATGCGTACATTATGAATTGTTCTTTTAAAATAATATTAATACTAATAAGAGTTTTTTTTTATTTAACATACACATGGGAAGAATTTGAGTCACTTTGTCTTTCATCTAACCTGCATTATTATAGTTTTATAATCTATCCTGAACTTTTCGTTTGTATGGACTGATTTTATTTGGTGCTAACTGTGCTGATGTAGAGTTGAAGGTTTATTTAATAAGGCTGAAAGCCTTATTAAATAAACTTATTTTCCTTTGTTGTAACTTTCCTTTGTTGTAACTTAAGAAAATAAAAAGGATGAGCACTAAACTATTTAATATTATTTAAAGTGTTTCTGTGATATGCAGGATGCGTCTTATCACAGGAAGCAATTATATACGTCATTCTTTTTTTAATGCGGGATAGTTATAAAAAGTTTTTTTTGGTATCACTTTAATACCATTTTTTCCTTGTAATTTTTGCCAATTCTCACAATTTTACTCCAAAAAACACCCAAAACTCAGATTTTTTTTTTTCAATAATTGTGATTATTATTAATTGTGAATTGTGCAAACATTTTTGGTTACAATAATCAGAAAAACACCTTGAGGGACAGCAATACATACTAATGCCATTAATGTCATCGACAAACTAAACAAAGTAAAGTTTAGTGAATAATGGTCTTGGTTCCAGAAAAGCCTAGGTGTGAGGTGCTCCACTGACTTGAGGTGTTTCTTGTGTCTGTCCTTTATTTTGTGTGTGTGTGTGTGTGTGTGTCTAGTTCCACAGTGACCCGGTGTTGGCGGTGGGTTCGTGCTATCAGGACGACACGGTCATTGTTCTCCCGGGACACTACAGCGTCACCAGCTCCATCTTCCTGCCAGACTCCATCACTGTAGAAGGTATAATGCTGCGTGTCCATGGGAAGCCCTGAACATGAATTGATCCTAATGAGACATTTTGAGCAGTTTCCACACAATTATGCATGATTATTATTGTGCCACTTTAAATATATTGAATATTGGCGCAAAATTTTGGCTTATCGGCAGCTTCAATCAAAAAATATCAGAATTGAATGTTTCAATTTGAACAAGGAATTGGTCTGTGTGATAAACTAGAGACTTCTCTGTCCAGAACTTGAGGCCACTGAGATAAACCTGAGACCTTTGCTGATAAAACCAGACACAATCTTGGTTTGGAGAAAAAAAATAGAGCCCTGACCCTGCTGGACATGGATTGAGACAATAACATGAATTGGTGCCATGTAGATATATCAAGACGCAGTGCTGGCTGATTTTTGCCTAAAATGTTATATCACCTTAATCAACGGTTTATATTTTTATGCTTGTACTTTTTATAATTCCTAAATTATTAATCGACAAGCTCGATGGTTGTTTTAACAATCAAATTGACCAACACAACATTTTGCCATCACAATTTTATGTATTCATATTTATCAATGCAAAAATCCCGTATCCACTGGAACCTAGCATGAGTCTTCAGGCAAGTCTGCTCGTGAGCCGGCCAGCCACCGGGGCACCGATATGTCTCATTTCCATTTCAAAGTACATCCATCACCTCTGTAAAACACTGGAGATGGATGGAGGCAGGCTGGGCAGAGTGGGAGAGAGAGGGATGTATGGTAAAGAAAATCCCTCGGGCAGCAAATTACACTTGATGGAACAATAAATGCCTGGTAACGATAATGAGTCATGACAGGGAGACATGTTTAAAGTGGTAGTCCTTGGAATCCTTGTGTGTCTTTTTTTTTTTTTTTTTGGTCTGTTCTGCTATCGCTGCTCATACCAAGTATCCACTTCTACTTCTATTTATTTCAAATAAAGCAGGAATTTAAAATGCAGTGGTGTTAAGAACAGCAAATGTAAAAGCTTTCTTGAACCAAGTTAAGTGTTTAATTGATCGGCGATGGAGAGAAGCAGAAAGGACATCTATTTATATAAAATGTTGCCGAATATGACTTTAATATTTAGTTACTTTAGTAATTAAGTCACACGCTGCCTACAGACTCACATATGACTAACATGCATAACATCTATCGCTTTGTTTCTCTCATGCTCTTTGATGCAGTCCCCCTATTTCCTCCTCTACTTCTTTGCCTCTGTCTTTCTCCCTCATATGAATAAGTATGATATGAGGGAAGCCTTGGGAGCTGAGATAAAGAGCCGGTTCAGTCAGACAGGAGAGGAGCAGCTCAATTAAGGCTTCACTGCCAAGATTACCATAATACAGTTCTCCCCTCTACCAAAAAACACTCCAGCTACAGTTGGCAGCACCACTGCATCCACACAGACACGCAGTGGTGTGTGCAAACTGGTGGTTCGACCAATGTGGATTTTTGAATAATTTTGAATAATTTTCAAATTGAAGCTGCTGATTGCTGATACTGATTGCAGATACTTTGCACCAATATTTAATATCTTTAAATCTGACCATTTTCAAGCCACAGATTTGCAAAAAAATTTTACTCTTGGCAGGGTAGAAAAGCCTCTGAAACAGCATTTAGGCCATGGGACACTAAAAATCTCCATTGAAACCCAGATAATAATAAAATGAATATTACATAGTGGAATCTGATCAAAATGTTCAAATAGAATCAATTGGTTTAGGGCTTTCTATAGACAACCAGTGTAGTATTGCATCAATCATCATACTACTAGTCCATACCCGGGGATGCGCGCGCCACAACTATGTGCAGACTCAACAATGCACATAAACAGCGTAAATTTGGGAAAATGGAAAAATCAGCTTCGTCAGCCTATGCCAATGCTCAATGCCCATGTGCAGTTTCAGATTGATTGGCCCACCCATTGAGGAGCAAAATGGATGCAGATAGAGTTTTCCTCGTTTTATAGTAGGATAAAGCAAGGAATCTCTGTGTGTATGTGTGTCCTTCGCATATCTTGAGAACCGTTCGTCCGATCTACTTCACACTTGGCAGGTGTATTGCTGGGGACCCAAGGACGTGCAGTGTTGAGTGTGATGTTGTTTGGATGAGCGGTTCTCGAGAAAGCTGCAAGCAGCAATCCTGGAGGCCAAGAAATCGGCCCGTTCCGAACAGGCATGTTTTGAGCAGGCACTGCACTAGTTTTACAACAAATTGCATCATATCCATCATTTGAGAAGTGGACACCACTGACTGGGCCATACCACATTTTTAATAAAAGGCCAATATTGGCATGATATATTGGTCTAGCTTTACTAGCTACAGCAGCAGCACCACTGCATGCACACACACATACACACACACTCTGCTTTCTGGAAGAATATTGTTAGCTATATCAAAGCTGAGGATATTTGTGTGTTCTTTTCATCAGAATCAGTAGGAGTTTAGGGGAAATTTTTCTGAGATAGTTGAACTACACTGTCAGGAAGATGGAGGAGTTTATCAAAAGAACAGCAAAGGCTGTGTGTGTGTGTACGCTGAACTGTGCCCTTCAACCCTAGTTTACTCATTAAATCAGCACAGGCTTGCCAATTGCAAGCACACATTTAGGGAAAAATTACTTTTTCTGTGTTTTGGGTTAACCGCATGATTGTCACTATGGCTGTACTGTCATCACAACCATTTGTCATACACTGGTTGTCAGTACCACTGTCCCATTTCTCTCTCCCACACTTTCTGCACCCATGGGTGCACAACTACTGTTTCTGATCTACAGTTACATGGCATGTGGACAGTTCTCAACACCAGAATTAACTTTTTAAAAGCTTGCTTAAATAAGCTATTATATTATTATATATAAAATACATTATTTAAATTTAAGGCCTCAGCAATATTAAAATGTCTTAAATACAGTTATTGGAGATTTGTTTCACCATGCAGTGACACATTTTTTGCATTGCACATCAACTCTTGGATACAGAACAAAGTTAGGTGTGGTAGTCTTAAATTTGGCTTTTGAAACCTGCAGATACCCTGACTGACTTAACTTATTCCTTGTACCTTGTTCAGTGTATATTTCCCTGTTTCCTGCTGTGTTTGGTTCTAATGTGTCCTCTGTCTGGCCAGGCTTCGGGCCTCCTGATGAGGTGGTGATTGAGAAGAAAAACAAGGGTGACTCGTTTGTCGAGTCCACAGGAGCCGTCGTCAAAATCTCCAACGTCAAGTTCATTCAGCATGATGCTATTGAAGGCATTCTGTGTGAGTATGGCTGCTACATCGCCCTTTAGGACATGACTAGAGACATGACTTATGAGTTATTTCTGCAAGGGTCTTGCATAGGTTTGGAATGTAAGGAAATGCACTGAAAATGATTTTCATAATTTCCAGGTCTGAATTTGTATGGAAATTATGGGAAACTGGTATGTAAAAGTATGGGGGGAAACTCATGTCTCCATAGACAAAACCCAGAGGGGAAGCGAAGAAGATGGAGCTGTTGTGAGTCCATTTGAGTCTAGCATACACGGCTATGCACATGAACCTGACATTGAAGCTATAGGAAACTGTAAATTTGCGGAGAGCTGGCATAAGCCCTGTCAGGGCGTATTGCAGGATTAGTATTGCAGGACAACGTTGGTAATGTAATTTAGTGCATTGCACGTCAGTGATTCCAATGAACAATCCGGACAGCTTTATGTAATACTTTATTACTCCCATAAATTACTGAGGCGGCGATTCATTCCTGTCAGTTTCCGCAATACGTCTACTACGCAAAGGATTTATAATTTATGAATCGCATGCCATCGATCCAGGCGGCAGTAGCATTGACGGAGGATGTTGGAGTTTGCTGAAAGACTGTAGGTTATTTGCCTGGTAACTATCACTCATAAGGGGCGCGCATGCTCTGTAATACTCACAAATAACGTAAATCTGCGCGGGATAAATACAGAAGTTGGTTGTCGAGGACTGCTAAAAGACAAAAGAGTGTTTTGTAAGTTCTGTAAGAAGACATTTGATATTCAGTGACTTCAGTGTCCTCGGCTGATAGCCTTTATCCTCCCTGGCCCCTCTGCCGTCCTTGCTGCCCATTCATCGGCCATCATCAATAATTTCAGGATCCGCTGAAGGCTTGAGCTAAAAGTGGCCAACAGTCATACATCAGTGGCTGAAAATGGTGGGATGGAGTAACTATGGCCAAACATAATATTGAGCTTGGAGATGTCGCCTATGGAGTCTTAGGGTTTTGCCCTGACTGTCACCTGGGTTTCAGTTCAGCCCGCCCCACTACACCCGCTGACTCTGTTTACTGTCCTTTAATCTGAAATGTGGCTGCTTCCCTATGCATGCGGGGCGTTAGAATGGAGTTTAATAGCAGAAAATGTTTCGGCTATGTAAAACATCAACAGTAAATGTCAGGTTTTGATATCAGTTCCCCAGAATCGAAGAGCAAGGGACTTCTTTCCAGACTCAACATTTTGCTCCAATCTTCAACAATTGTACAGGGAGAAATCCATCGTAGAAGAGGCAAAGAGACCCAATTTCTCCACTGACAGTAGCCTCAATGGACCAGAATGCAATGCAGCCACAGGACATGTTGCGTTGTGAGTAAAGGGCGCAGCTGCGATCAGAAACATGCCCCAGTGTTCGCAAATTAGCAGGCCAGCAAGCTAGAGTTATTCCCCACACACTCATGTTTGATCGAAAGCAACAAGCTCGCACCCCGTCTCTGGGGGTTGTCGAGAGGCATTTTGGGAAACGTTGGAAGAAAAGTAGAAGCAAACAAAGCAGGTTGAGGGAAAGTGGGTACACCAAAAAAATGAAGTGCAACACAAAATAACACCTGGAATTAATTTCTTGGTGTCCTTTTTCTTATACTGCTCATAGCTTCAATCAGAAATAGGCTGGTGTTGACAGCTTTGTTTCTTTATTTTTGGTATTAAACTGGTCTTAAATTCAATTCACACTACTATTCACTATTTATTCATCACCTCAGAGGCCAAACTGTTCCTGGATCAGTACTGGGCACAGCCGTGGAGCTCTGTGAACTCACTCTCACTCTTTGCTGTATTTTTCTGTCTGGTGCTCAGGTGTGCGTCAGGGGAATCTGAAGATGGAGAACTGCGTGCTGCAGTGTGAAACCACCGGCGTGATCGTCCGAACGTCCGCCCAGCTCACCATGAACATGTGTGACCTCTACGGCTCCAAGGTGAGGATGAGGGTGATGAAGGGCTCGTGTGAATGTGTCGGCAGTAGCTACACCTTTTTTGGTGGTTCTAATCATACACCAAAACATTTGTGTAGAGGTAGCATTTAGACAAAACTCTGTTGGATGATCACACACACACACACACACACACACACACACACACACACACACACACACACACACACACAAGCTTGAATTGGGCCCAAAAATTCAAGCCCAGACCGACCTTAGCCCTCATTGGTCCAGCCTGAGCATTAGCAGTGTTTTGAGAGCCCGAGCCAGACCAGATTTTTATTCATTTATTTATTTATTTATTTTAAATGTGTACACCCTGCGACCGTCACCATCTGTCCTGAAGGCTGATGCCCAGGCTGAAATCATAAATCATCACAAAATACTGGAGTAAAACTACAAGCATACAAGTTTTGAGAAAAAAAATACTGCTGTATTAAATTTAAGGCACAAATAAGGCCACCTTTTAAAGATCAACACGACCTCAGATTTACTGCAGTGGAGCTTGAGCGCCTGTCAGTCTGTCTGCAGTCCTAATGCTACAGCCCGACCCCGACCCCATCAAGCCCGAGGGAGTGATGAAAGAATCAGACCCCGAACCGGCCTGGGTATAGATTACAAACTCACACACACATAAACACACACTATACGCCCAAGCTTCCAGCACACAACACTGCTCAGAGCTGGTCACAGTATTGTTGGACAGCTTTAAAGTGACCGCACCTTCATGTACTTTGGTAAATTTTTAGTAAACAGTTAGATTTTTGACATTAGAGTTTGACTGATATGGGTTTTTGAAGACCAGTACCGATATTTTTGGATTGAAGCTGCTGCTAGCCAATACTTTACAATGATATTCAGTGCCTAAATTTGACCCATTTTTCATTCCACAAGCATGAAAACTTATTCACGCATAAAATATTCATGCTTATACATGCGTGGAATCAAAACGCTTCATTAGCATCAATTCAGGGTACGGGCTTTCCATATTAAGGGAAGGGCTTGCTGGGTTTTTTTTTTAATAAAAGGCCAGTGTTGCCTGATGTATCAATCTAACTCCAATTAAAATGCTTTTTGTCTTTAGTGACAAACTGCTCAAAATCACGTTACATTAAAATGTTTTGTTTCCTCAAAACGGTGCAATTCTGTGGTATTCCCCGTTCATGTCTCAATTCGATTTTTAAACTTATTAGTGGCCGGGCAGCTCTGCTGCCGGTCCCTCTTGTATTTGCCAATGTCATTATAATTATTATTATTATTATGATTATTATTATGCTTCTTCTTCTTCTTCCATCTGTCTGTCTTCCCATGCATGAAAATAAACATTGAATTGGGGGCCAATAGTCCTGATGGTGGTGCTACAGCCACTAAAGTTCTAAACTTTGAAAATTCTTTGAAAATCAGCCATATGTGCTACAGCTTTGCAACTTAAACCTCCATGTAGGCCCAAGTGTGAAGAAACTTTTGTAAACTTCAACCTAGTGCAAATTATGAAGTCCATCACTCTATTTTTATCAAAAACTGTAAAACTAATTAAACCTCTCTCCTCTCCTTTTTTGCTCAACTTACACCAAACTTGCTACACTGCAAAAAATGTTTTACTTTAAATGGTACTGTAAACATCTACTGCAAATTCTCACTAAATTAATATCCAATGTTCATGAAAATAAATGACACCATTTTCCAGTCATGGTAGATGAAGTGTATTAAATTTCAGAATTCTATCTCAAAAACTAAATTTTTGACAGTATTTTGAATTGTGCCCTCATGTAAACTATTGCAGTCAATGGAAATAGAGCATCTTCAAACATCAGTTTTTGGCTTATGGAGCAATCAATCTTTGTTGAAATAACTTACAGACATCTCTATGTTGTCTAGATGAAGTATGCAAATTCTCAGAATTTTGTCTTGAATACTGAATATTTGACACCAGTTTGAAATCTGCCTGTAAATGCATGGACAGCTGTTATCATGCACCCTGGTGGTTGGCTAAGTTCTACTGTGAAGCCTCCTCTAATTATCCCACTTCTCAGGCAGCTCAACTCGATCAAGACTTGCCATTGGTGTCAAAGGTTGTGAGTTCGAGCCCCGGGTGCTGCAGAATAAACATGTTAATGCCTACTCAGGCATTGTGCTGTGTGGATTAGAGAGGCATGATTTCAAAGATGTTTTAATGATAATTATGGTCCGGGCAGTTCTGCTGATGGACCCTCATGTATTTCTCATTCGTCCTCCTCTTCTTCCTCCTCCTCCTCTTCTTCCTCTTTCTCCTCTTCTTCTTCTGCTTCTCAAAATGCCCGGCCCCGACACTGCTGCGCAGCAGCTATAATTTCTGATTGCGATTTCCACTAAACGGGAATCTTCAAGCCCTAAACCTTACCTAATATTCTGATTATAATGTGAGCTTATGGTATAGTGTGAGGGATGCGTGCATGGATATTAGGGCTGGAGGTGCAGGAAAAGATGTACTATGTGGTTGTGTATGTGGTTGGTGATGTTGCGGTGTGTTGTTGTGTGCAGGGGGCCGGTGTGGAGATTTACCCCGGCAGCGTTTGCAGTCTGGTAGGCAATGGCATCCACCACTGTAAGGATGGGATCCTCATCAAGGTAAAAGAAGACCGCATGCCTCCTGGAACAGTTTCCCATAGAGCTTACCAGCCCATGTGAACTCTACAAATTACTAGGGTTCGATTGATAATGGGTTTTTGAAGGCTGTCAGATGGTATTTTGTGCCAATATTAACCATTTTCAGGCCAAACAATTGCAACTATTCAGGGTTTCCCCCAGTTAATCCACTAAAAGCAATATTCCACTTAATTCTAGGCACTTGACCGCCATGAAAACCATGATGATTCTTTTAGACTTTGCAGCTTTTTAGGGTCAATGGAAGAAAAACTCTGGAATATATTACTGCCTTTTAAATTAATAATGAATTGACAGAAAAACATAATTATTGTATATAAAATGAAGAAATGTACAAAGAATCTAAAATTTCATTGCAGGTTTTACAGACTTTTTATTGTAGTTGTGGTCAGGGAGGAACCTCCATCGTATCTGAGATGGACTATATTCATAACGCCGTTATATTGGTCTAACCCCTTTTTTTTTTTTTTTACTTGTTTGATCTTGAAATTCAAATGAATGATTGTCTCCGATGTATTATATGCTGCACTCCAGAATAGATGAGTGTGTTCAAATCTGCTGTGCTTTCTTCCTCTCTAGGACTTTGCTGATGAGCTGGACGTGATGCCATCCATCACCATGGAGAACAACGTGATCCACAACAACGAGGGCTACGGGGTGATCCTGGTCAAACCCAGCGACGGGGAAGAAGACCAGAAAGACCAAGCGCCTCAGGACAAAGCCGGAGGTTAGGAGTCAGAATGCACAATCTTATTAGTTAGTATTACTGTTTTTGTTATTATTATTTAGGCATTCTGGTGCTGTACAGAATCTCTTCCAGGGCCTGCAGAGGAAGAGAGAGGACAGACAGCTGAGGAGAAACAGGAGGGAGGTGTTGCAGATCCTCACGTCACCGCAGCAGATGAGTTTACCTCCACCGGCGGCCGTCTCTCCCCGACATCGGCGACCCCGACGGCCGGCGTTCGGGCCGAGCTGACGGAGGACGGCGGCAACGGCGGTGGCGGCGGTCCGGACGGAGACGTAGCCGCCACCTCGGCCAGGAAGTGGCGTCTCTGTCGCCAGCTGAGCAGAAACAAGGAGTCGTCCTTGAGCCGAGCCGTGGAGGGCCCGGTGGACGAGCAGATGTTCGTCTCCATCCAGGGAAACCAGTTCAGACGGAACGGCAGGGGCGACTTCGGCACCTTCTTTTACTGAAGGACTAGACTCTGGACTGACTGCAGCCCGCTTCTAGTTTGTAGGAGCGGTCAGGTCATTTGCACACCTATCAAAGAATAGCGTTACCATTGACAGCCAGGATATTTTTAAGCAAGATTTATTTCATGACCGACAAAAAGTTTCGTTTTTTTTAATAGTGTTTTTGTTCATCATAAAATAAATATTACTGGATAATATCCTCACTGTCAACTGAGCCGATTTACATTTATTTAGGCTGTATTCTGAAAAAGAGATTATCTTTTGCGTTTGGTTTGGTGCTTTCTGCGTACGTTGCCTTTTTCCATTTATGACAGCACATCGAATTACGCCTTTGTGAAGTGATGGTGAATCGATCCCCGCTCTCCAACTTGCACAAATACTTTTTATCTTATTTATTTCTTTAGGCTCTCGACTAAAAATGGCCGCTCCAGCTTGCGAGTGTATGCGTAATTGATAATGTTTTGAAATGCTTTTAACACAGATGGCTAATTTCAAATATATTCAAGACTTTATTTAGATCTAATAAATTGAATTATCCTCGAGGTGGTTTCTTGTTTTAACCAGTGCACTGTAAATGATGGTGAGTTCCTATTGAGATATTCACAAAACAGTTCTTTATTTCCTGTTATGATAATGTATTATATACATATATAACTGTCACATGGTGCCTCAGATTGTCTTAAAAACTTTGAGTGATGTATGTTATGGTTGAGGGAAGTCCACATTTTCTTCTGCTTTGGAAGTTATCAATTTCACACAACTTTTGATTGTTTTTCTTGCACTTTCTGACATCTCTCTGTGAACACTGATAGCCAAGTGCAAATAAAATGAGATAATGTCTACGCCTTGACCTTCCCTACTTGCTGTTGAACAAAAGGTTTTGTATTCTGATTGGCTGTGGCAGACGGAGCTGAGAATACGATCCAGGTTCTCTGGGATTCAAACTGAAACTTCTGGAAGACAATTTAAAATTGTTTAATTTTAGATGATTAATTTCCCGGAGATTAAAAAGCGGCTGTTGAAACCTCATTATGCAGCGGCGCAGTATGATTAATGACATAATCCTCCTTCTGTGTGTCTGTTTGTCCTGTTGTAATGCCTCTGCACAATACTTTTTACTGCGGCTCCTGAGCCTTTCATTTGCTGACCTGACTAGACCGACTGACTCTCCACAAATCCAAAGTGAATTAAATGGTTGTAATAATTATTTCCCTCTGTGTGTGTGTGTGAGAGAGAGAGAGAGAGATGGATTGTGTGTCTACCTGCTCAATACCTACCTGAGTCGTGTGGAACTTCTGTTCTATCACACGCCCGCATACAGGAATATGGATGAAGGGGAGAGTTCAGGCTAAATTATTTTTTTCCCTTTAAAGTCACCTTGCTAAAGTTGACCTGTTGGTCAACTTAGCCGTTACGAGATGAGAATATAAAGACCAAAATCATCCATGTGTCCCCGGTAGATCATTTGCTCCGGTGCTCCATGCTAATCGCTGTTGTCAGGTGAAACTTGTATCTCCAAAATGTCAGCTTTACAGTCACTAAGAAAACCTACCTTGTTTTTGGCTTGACGATCATGCATTTTTGAATTAGTTTTGAAAATGTTTCATAAACCCAAGAGTTACAGAATTTTCTGAGCCCATAGAGGAGCAAGTAGACCTTCAATTAAAGTTAAAACATGAAAATCACCCAAATCGGGGTTATGAGGTTTTCACATAAAAATGTGTCCATCTGTCTTGGCTGCACATGCCGGTTCATCTGATGGCCCCACGCCAAATACTGCTTCATCTCCATGTAATCAGACCAAGAAACCATTACACTTTGCACCATTTATTTTTAGGTAAAAGATCAAATCTCATTGTACTTCACAAACATGTTCAATAGTTCCACAGCTCCACATGCTAAAATGCCTATATGGACTAAACTGGGAATTGGCAAAGCCCTAAAAATAGCATTTGTTTCAGAGCATCTGAACCCAAGTAGAGAACGAGTAGCTGTGCATTCACCAGCCTGCTATGGTCAGTTTATAAGTGCTATGAGATACAGGGCCTAAATGTGTTGGCTGTGCTAGGTTGCTGCCCATTCTCACTGGCCAACTGGTCTAGTGCTCCTTTTCTGGACTTCGTGTCATGCCCTGTTCTTAAGTGTCCACACATTGAATCTCCTATTTCAATGGATCACTCTGGGAAAAAATGGCATGCTTCAACTTTGAAAAAACAGCAGTGAAGGGTATTATTGATTTTCTGCCACCCCTGTAGATGTGAAGCAGAAAATGGGTGGAGACAGAAGCAGCAGGCCCCAACTGCAATGATGGTTTTATCTTCAATAAGTGTGTCAGGAGGCAGGAGGACCAAAGCGATGGCCCCGAGCAACAGAGGAGGACAGGGGCATTAGCTGTGTGTGTGTGTGTGTGTGTGTGTGTGTGTGTATGCAGTATCTGCAGTGGACTGGGAAAAGTATTCAACCCCTGAGCAGCCTGACAACAGCCTGAGATCTGTGTACTTTGTTTTATGAACTTGAGAAGCCAACTGTAGAAATTAATTTGAAAATATAAAATTCTAGTAAAAAATTAAAGTATTTACCTCCTCTGCCTCATGTGGGCTGAAGTGCCACTGGCAAAAATGTTTATTTCATATCATGCATTACTTAGATCATTCAGACTGAATGGGTGTTGCACAACATTTTCCCTTCAAAACTGTTTAAATTCTGTCTTGTCTTGGCAACAAAGCAGAGACCGGCACCCTTCAATGTACTGTAATGGGACTCCGCTCATTTCATGACTATTTCCCCTGATAAAACAGAAATACTGCATCTCATTGTTGAATTGTGTTAACTGCTCTGGGTTCAGCAACTCATTACACTGAATTTGAGCAGGAAGCAATTAAAACAAGGAAACCGTGATAAACTGATTTGATCTCCACACTTGCTGTAACTTAATAGGATCTTGTGCCTTGTTGAGTGCCCTCGCATGCTAATCTGTGGTGGAGATGAACACTGTATACATGTAACCTTGAGAGGAAGCCCCCACATATTACGCCCCAGAGAGCAGGTTGAGTCGGCCACCCTTCATGGAGCCTTTACTGCAGAATGAAGACAAATAATTACGGGCTTTTTTGAGATTTTTGTGAATTGTTTTGGCTGGTATCTTCTCCTGAGAGAAGTACATGGTCAGGAACCTCACTTCAAAAGTCAAAGTTCCTCTTCATGTGGGATTTTAGGGTTTAGTTTGGACTCTCCATCAGTATAGTGAAGTGAGGTATTGGATATATCATGTTGATAAGTGTTAAATCACCACTTGATTTAATGGAAATAGGGCAAATGACTTTATTATGGCATCCTGCATTGGGGGGAAAGAATACTAGAATTTCCTACTCAATTAGAAGTACTGTTACTTTGCTGATATTTTACTTAAACAGAAGTAAAAGGTCTGGTGTAAAAATCTACTAAAGTAAAAAGTAGCTCATTTATAATGTACTCAGAATAAAAATTACTGAATGACTTCTTAGAAAATAGAATGTTGTTAGATGTGAACTTTTCCAAGCAATTCTAAACAGAGTTTAAACTAAATTCTTTTAACTGAAAAAATGTTTAAATTTCAAAATAAAGTGCACAACAAAGTAAAGCCAGATTACTCTTCTCACTGTGAATGGCTCCACAATTTGAAAATTTACATTGGTCCAGTTTCTGTTGCTTATGGAGTGCCACAAAATATGTACTCTGTAATGGATGTGATTTAAAATGTAATTAAGTACAATACTTAAGTAAAAATGTACTTAAGTAAAGACTTTGAAAAATACTCAAAAAAGTACAAGTACACAAGAAGCTACTCAATTACAGTAACATGAGAAAATGTAATTAGCTGCTTCCATCCTTGCCATCCTGATAGTTATTATACTGCATGCTTTATGTTGCATTTTAACCAATCAAATTAATCAACTGAATTCAATCACTCTGCTCTAACTTCATGCAATTTATTTTTACAAACAATGCATTTATTTAAAACGCGTAGGATTTCTGTGACCTTTTTCTGTCCAATTTCTCCACTGATTTCCATAGTAAACCCAAAATCTAAATTACAAATCCTTACTTAAGGGTTTAATGTGGTATTCAGCACTAAACCAGCCCGTATCTGCTGGTCCTCAGCCTGTAACCCAATACTAATTCCACCTTCAATGAAGGATGTGGACTGAAAAACACAGCAGGATGCTCAACGTTTGATACACAAAGCCGTGAGTAATGATCGCTCTGTAATTGGAAGAGATTCATTCGGACTTATTTTCATTCCAGCAGAGAGGGAAAAAAGAGCCAGTGAAGTGAATTTTAAGATTCTGTTAATTAAAAGCTACTTCCAGCTGCTGCTTAATTAGATTGTTGTCCTGAAACTTTCACCCAGCTCTCTGCATAATTCTCTCTCATATTTTACTCTTTACTGACTTTAAGTGCCAGTAGGACTGTGCGTGTGCGGAGAGGCGCCTAACTTTATTTCCAGATGCAATTTTAAGACAATTCCCTGCAATTTGCAAGCTCTTAAATGTGGTTGGTTTTAGCGTAATATGGCTGCCCCCCAATATGCTTTTCCTAACTTTTGTATCCAGCAGTTGTTTCTCTTATCTACACTTTTTCTGTCCTTACCGTATGCTGTTTTCTGGTTTCTGTCCTCAGTCTGGTGTCTGTTGTCTTTCCTTCTGGCCACTGAAAAATTAAAGTGACCTCTTAGAATCTGTCCACAATGGCATTGCTTTGGTGATATATAGGAGATATATACAGCATTTTACTTTTATTTTTTTTTCGTCTGAGTTCTACTCTATCAAAGTTAAAAAGAAATTAAATACATTTTCGTGAAAGTATTAAATTAAAATAACAGAGAACTGTAGTTTGCATAAGTATTCACCCCCTTTGCTTCATTTGCTGCACTTACAAAAGCATATGTGACTCAGATGTCCTCTCCTATTGTATTTATGTTTTGTTCTGGATATTTTTCATTAAAAAAAAAAGTTTTAATTCTGTCTTTCTTGCCAACAAAGCTGAGATCAGGTCGCATCAGTACGTCTTAACGGGACTTAATGGGATTTCAGAGTGTATCCATCAGAATACAGAGTAATGGTGTTCTTATGCACGGCTTTTGAGTCCAATCCTTTAAGTTTTAAAGAGAATGTAAATTATGCAAACAACAATTTGAACAATTTAAACTTTCACACAAATCTACATAATTTCATTCTCACTTTGATAGAGGACTTTGCATAGAACTCAGACAAAACCCCCCCAGATAAATGTATTTTGAAATTGCAGTTGCACAATAAACGTGGAGTTTCCATTATTTTGTCAGGCACCTGGTTATTGTGCCATATGGTGTGTGTGTGTATGCTTGTGCTCGCCCATGTGTGAGAGACTGGTTAGCTGCTGTTTTCATATACTTTCAACAACTTCCATCCAGGGATGGGTACGTTTACATAATGAGATTGTAAGTCATTTCTCATTTACCTTTCAGTGTATTTGAAAATGCCTCAAGAGTGAATCTCTACAGTTTCCTTTTGAAAACAATACAAAAAAAAAAACGTACCAGTTTTGTCATCAATGAATTAGTAATATGCTCCACATGTACACAGGTTTTCCATATATTAGCGGGATATCTCCTTTAACATAAAGATAGCTTCAGCCTGCTCTGTGTAGATCATAGAATGCAAGATGTCCTTAATATTTTACACTTTCAGCGCATATCTGAAGTATTATCATGGCTTTTACTTCCACAGATAAGATTTGTAACAGTGATTGATAACAGAGTTATGGCTATGTTTGTTCAGTTTTTAGATGGGAGCAGTGTACATCATCCTCACATTAGATTTGACAGCCCAGTCCAATCCAACTTTACACAGATCTTGAAAAATGACAGGGCAGCTGAAGAGGGGACAGTCAAACTTCTGTTGTTTTGTGTAGTATTTGCCCTTACAAGCTCACTAAAATAAAACTGATAGAAAAGTTTTTTTTTACTATGAATTAAAAACACTTGATTAGACCAAAATTTGGCACCATGTCAACAAGATTTGTCTCTCAACCAACCACTAGTAGACTATAAGGAGCATCTCAAGTGCTAATCAACAATTATTTTTTATGTGCTTAAATTTAAACCTAATCCTCACTTTAACCATAATCCTAAATTTAACCCATACCTTTACTAAATTCTGTTATGTGCCTAACATAACTACAGTATTTCTTTCATGTGCCTGAGCAGCAGTGGCGCAGGAAGCAGGGTGCTGAGGATGCTGCAGCACCCTCTAGTGGCGGACAGGAGGAGTGCATTGAAAATTAAATTACTTTAGCGTTTTTAATTAACCGAAAGAAAACAAATTATTATTACATCAATACAATACTTTTGCTTTGGAGAAGAACATAGATATCAAAAGTTTGTTTGTTTTAGTAGGCCTAATCTTAAATTCTTGTCACATGACATGGGATGCAGTCAGAAGTCTGTGGTTGTGCACACGGTCCAGACATGGCTAGTTAGCTACGGTTAGCTAGCTTACCTCATTCCTGCAAATAATCACAATGGCACAAAAACGCATTTATTCTGTTTTCCCCAAAGGAAATAAAAAATGTGAAGCACCTCGGACAACAAAGGTGCTACAAGTGGTGATAGGCCTATAACAGTTTCTTTTGCCGGTAGAGACCAAGCTTCGGTTGCTAGCAGCAGTAACGTTAGCGCCACCTGCTCCACGGCCGAAAGAGGTGGCGGGTCGGCGGCTAACACACCGGAGCCGGAGCAGCAGACCGACCCAGCTTCCACTGCCACGACGTGAACGGGATTTGATGAGCTGTGTCAACCCAACATACTTTTTCCGAGAGGTCGTTTCAGAAGAGCCGGTTTACCGAATGGAAATGGCTGCAAAGTTAATTGGAATTTATTTATGTCTGCCAGTGTCCATCTTCTTCTGAGCGACCATTCTCTGTCCTTCACCGCCTCAAGACGTGGCAAGACGTGAACTTTACGACGGACACACCTGGCTCTGTCTACTGCACATACAGTGACACTCTTGACCGGTTGGATATTGAGCCACTCCTGACCGGATTCATCAGCAACACACCTGAACGAAAGGCCTCGTTTGGAGTCTTCAAATAGCAGGTAAGACATTTATTTATTATTTGGTTATTGCTGCCGCCGTGCAGAATGAGTGTAATTGTCAAAATCATGTTTGTGGTGTGTAGCCAGGAATTGGCAATGCTGTGAGTTTGAAAAATGACATTCATGATAGAGCTGCAACGATTAATCGATTAGTTGTCAACTATTAAATTAATCACCAACTATTTTGATAATCGATTAATCGGTTTGAGTAATTTTTTAAGAAAAATAAGTCAAAATTCCATGTCAGATTCCAGCTTCTTAAATGTGAATATTTTCTGGTTTCTTTACTCCTCTATGACAGTAAACTGAATATCTTTGGGTTGTGGACAAAACAAAACATTTGAGGACGTCATCTTGGGCTTTGGGAAACACTGATCCACATTTTTCACCTTTTTCTGACATTTTATAGACCAAACAACTAATCGATTAATCGAGAAAATAATCGACAATGAAAGTAATCGTTAGTTGCAGCCCTAATTCATGATAACTTGTAGGGTGGGCAACAGCACATTGTATATTGATATTTCACCTATTGGTCAGGTGAGCAATGTTTGTGTGCCTGTGCACAATGCGCTCAGAGACTGTGCTGTTATACTTCTGTAGTCATCATACTGGAGCCTAGGGCTGGGCGATATGGTTGAACTCAATATCATGATAATCATAAGGATTTTTCTCGATATCAATATATATCACGATATGGTTCATTTATGCAAAATCACGTAAAAAATCAAATGAATGTTCATCTCATTGATCCGAATGGTAATGTTAGGTGTGATGTCAAACAAAACTGAAATTTTCAAATAATATTCCTACCATACCTCATTTTATCAGAGTTTTTAAGTAAAATTTGCTTGTCATCTTCAATTTAGACAGCAGAAATGTGTGTCACGATATCAAAATATCTTCATATCATCACGATATGATTCCACTGAAAGACGATAAACGATAATATTGAATTATCGCCCAGCCCTACTGGAGCCACTGTTTGACTAGAAAGGATTTTTTTTTTCCTTTGCATTGCCTTTCTGAACCTACCCACCCAGGTAGAAAAAAGCCAAGCATGTTTATGACTGGAGCTGTGAGTTTAGGCCTTGTGTGGTTGTGATATGGGATTGTAGAGGAATGTATTGGATGGGTCGGTAAAGTGGCAACCTTGTGTTAATGGCCTGTAAAGGCTTTTCTGTGTCATGAAAAGAGGTGTTTGTGTGCGTATCCATTATAGCCGTGGTACTCACTGCGCGGCCCCCAAGAGCCCTTAATTTCTGGCTCATGATGATAATCCTATTTTCCATTCATAATGCAGTACAATCATACAGTTTAAATTCAGTGTGTTTAATGTGGTCATCACGCCTGAATCACTAGACTGTCCAGTAGGTGGCAGTATAACAGCTGTTGAGCTGCAGCATGAACAGAAAGACCAAAGTAGACCAAAGACCGACACCTTGCTAGCTACATCAGTTTGCTACAGCGAGCTAGTTTTGCAGTCTGATCGACATGGATCGATTTATTGATAAAGAGAAATCGTAAATCTGTTGACGGTGAAGATGGAGGGGAAGAACTGGAAAGAAATGTGACAGATATGAACGAACAGCCACAGCAGAACCAGGAAAATCAGGGGGATGGCAGAGAAAGACAGCAAGCTAATGAAGAACAGGCTCCGGTGGCTAAGAGAAAGATGAGGTTGATTCAGGACGAGCACAGAAAATTGGAGAAATGGACAGACAGATTTGTTTTTGTGCTTCATGGGGACTACCTCACTTTGTCTTGTTTGCCAGAAGACAGTCGGTCAGTTGTTTTTTAAACGAGTAAATTCAGAGCGGCATTTCCAGGCCCACCATGCCCACTTTGACAAAATGTATCCGCCACAGCCAGAGCCCCCCGCAGAAAGAATAAAACAGTGTAACTCAAAAGGACAACAAAAAAAAAGGATGGACAGATCTAGCACTGTGGCGGAGAAAACGACAGAGGCGACGTGAGATTGCTTGGATGCTCGCGTGAAAGAAGAAGGCCTTCACAGATGCAGAGCTTGTCAAAGAATGTTTTTTGGCCTCTGCTATTGAATGCTGACTTTAACAAATAGGAAGATATGTTAAAGCAAATTAAACGACTACAACTCTTAGACTCGACCATACGAAAGCACATAAAAGACATCGTTTTAGTATTGCGCTTGACAAAAGCACTGATGTTAGTGACATTGCCCAATTATTTGTTTGGGTCTGCTTCCCTCAAAACGAGTTGTTCAGAGAGGAGCTTTTATATTTTTACAAGGAGAGGATATTCTGAAAGCACTTGTGAACTTTTGTGCCGAGAATAATATGGACTGGTCAAATCTGACATCAAAAAACATGCAAGGGAAGGAGAAGGGACTGGTTAGACCTGATGAGAAAGAGAGAAAGGATATTCCTGACTTTGTTTCTTTTCATGGTATCATTCATCAGGAAGCACTTGTAGCTAAACTCAAAGACTGTGATTTACAGATGCAGCAAGTCGTACGCTTGGTTAACTTCATTATTGCGAGGACACCGAATCACCGGCTGTTTTGCGACTTACCGGAGGAATACGAGACAGAATGCAGCCGCTTGATATTGCACAAAAGTGAGACGGCTGTTCTGGAGAGATTTCTCCGTCTCCTCCCTCAAATCTGTGAATTTCTTGCAAGCAAGGGGAGAGATGAGGCAGAGCCGGAGGAGCCGCAGTGGATATTAAAGCTGGCTTCTTTAACCGACATCACCTGCCACCTGAACACAGCGACTCTGCAGCTCCGAGGGAGAAGCAAAAGCTCCCGGCAACATGCAGCGTGTGGTCACAGCATTCCAAAACAAAATCACCGCACTGTTCATACCTGACAGTTTGTTCATTTCCCCCCAAAACAGAGCAATCACCACAGCCCATCCAGACATACTGCAACATTTCGGCTATGATGCATTTGTGGGTGTGTTGGAACAGTTGAAGCTGGAGTTTTGAGTCGAGATTCAAGGATATAATGGAGTACAAAGAGTTTTTCAACTTCACTGAGAAGCCCTTTCATGTGCCAGTGTCGTCTCTGACCCCAGTCATCATCGCTGCCCTCTGTCCTGACCGTGTGGAGAGTGAGATAGTGGAGCTGCAGGCATATGGACACATTGCAAGGTGAACTAAGATGAGGTGTTGCCCATTTCTGGATCCTGGTGTCGGACACACGTCTGAAGCAGTGTGTGCGCAAAAGGTGACATCCTTTTTTCTCAGTACTTACTCATCTGAAGTGACATTTTCCACTATGAACATTATCAAACAAAAACGAAGAAACAGACTGACTAATGCACATCTGGACTCCCTCACGAGGACAGCAACAAGAAGTTAGAAATTCAGAAGGAATTCAGTAAAGGAGGGACATTTTGAGACTATTGAGGTAACTCTTAATATGAGTATTATACATGTGATGTAGCCTGTATGATGTGTGTATGTATGATACACACACATGCACCAATTTGATGTGATTGTTCCATGAAAGTTGGTCTCAGTTGATAATTGATAGTATGGGAAGAAAACAAGTTTGAAGATGGAATATCTGTGCGGCCATCTGAATGATTCTCTCAAGTGAAAAGTGATTTGGAGAACCTTGAATTTTTTCAAGGTTCTGGATCTGCAAATATTACCAAATTTCATTATTCACAGCTTCTGCAGCAGTGTAGCTAAACAGTGCTGATTGGCCATGTCAGGTGAATGACCTTCAACAAGGATGTGTCATAGGATAAGAAAATAAAGTAAAATCTGTCATCCCACCCTTAAAAAAATAAGTGCTGTTACACACATCCCGCAAGGATACGTTCAGCATTAAATCAGCAAGTGTCCAGATGTCAAATTTTTCATGGTCGACCACTTGAAAAATGATGAACATGTTTGATACTGATGTGCACTACTACCTATGTTTCTTTCAGTCTTGTGAGCTTGCATTGAAATATTTTCATTTCTCCTTGGAAATGTTTTTTATTACAGTCAGTTCTTGAAAAATAATAATCTCCCATATTTTACAGAAAGCCTGGCCAAAATATAAAAAGGCAAAAATGGAATGTATTGCTGTTGATCGCTGTAGAAAATTGTGAGAGGACGAGGCGAAAGAGATGGAGCGTATTCCCCCAAAACTGCCAAAGGTGTTTTTACACTGATATTCAGCAAGTGCAACAAAGGTTGAAATGACATTAACATAAGGTGGCACAGTGGTAGTAATGTGTGGGGGGGACTGTTGAACACAGACACACACACTCACACGTACACACACACACACACACACACACACAGAGTTGGCTCCATAGATGGGCAGTGACACCTTGTTTGACCTTTTTGGGTCCATGATCTTTTAACTTTGGATTTTACTTTGGTGACCGTGAATTAATTGCAGACTGTCAGATTTAATTTGAGGGGAGGTTTCAGTTATGTTGAATGAATAGTTTCATTCAACATTTCAGGAAGTATTTGGACACATTAGGATTATATCCATTAAGCTACCACTTGTCACAACGTCAGCTCCAATAAGAAAACCTGCACTAATCTGGTCGCAGCCTATCACAAATGACATGCTTGTTTATGTTCTGTCTTAACATAGGGTCAATATTTGAGCAGAACACAGCAACATCACAGAGTTTTGTTTTTGAGTTTTCACCCTCCAAAGCAAAGATCTGCCTCGCAATTACCTGTTTCTAAGGTCATAGATTAATGTCTCAAGCTGAGCTTTGGCTGAAATCTGTCTGGTTTTAGAGTAAACCTCGTGCTACACCTGCAATATACAGTACCTCCTCCTCCCACTCTGCCAAAAAACTGTTTAAAGCCAAAGTAATAAGACACAGAGGGACAAACTGCATATGCAAACACACATTCACCCCACAAAAACACACATGAACACAAATCTATCCATGGCACTAAATTGTTCTCACACATACACATAGTCATACATATTCTCCTCTGCAAAAGGAAAACAAGATGAAATATGTGGACCGACTTCCCAAACAGGAAAAGAGAGAGAAATCTCTACACTATTTTCCAGACGATCCGCCCGAGGCTTTTAGTTGGCAGGTGGATTTAAATACCAGAGGATAATGAGCACAAAAGCATCTACATACCTGACAATGGAGACCTGCCACTGGGGTGAATGGTGATGAGTATCAGCAGCTTGCCAGTAGCTGGGAGGGATTGAAGACGGGGAGAGAGAGGATCAGAGGAATAAGAGAGCGGGAGTGTGTGAATTTGAGAAACCGATGATTTGCATTCATCTCAAGTCCTGCTGGGTTGGTTACCAACAATCAGGTGCTTTGATGAGGGCAAGCAGGGTCCTTTGTGTAATAAAAGAATCGCCTCTAGTCTCCATTATGGACATAAGGCTGGTGGTTAGCTCTCTCACCTTCCTGCAACAATCGCCATTGATTTTGGCAGAGGCCCACGACCCCTTACAAGCTAACTGGAAAGTGAGGTTGACAACACAAGCTGGTTGTTTATGGGAACTTGGCAAAGACACACTGAATGGCCTGAGTCTGGACAGAGGCAGATACACAGTGACAGGTAGAAACAGGGATGCTAGCAAAGGGACAGGGTTTCTGCAAGTCCTGACCAATACTTAGAGTAATAATCTGTGACATTTTCATATAAATAAGTGTCTGTTTTGCTGCTCTCTATCGACAATTGATATAACATAGTGATTCAACCTATAGTCAGTTTGCTTTTCATATCTACATTCAAGGCCTTAAAATGTTTGGAATACAGTTGAATGAAGTATTTTAGGTTTTAGAGGACTTAAAGTGTTTTCTTGGTGCGCTGAAATCAGTCCAGTCATGCAGATTGTCATAGGTCTACAGTTGTTTTCATTCTCATGCTTTCACGTGTGAAATTGGTCTTGTACTGCTTTCCAGATGTGTTATAAAGTCGGACATTCTGTTGTTAATGTAGTTTCAGAGTCTTTTCCTCCCTGACAAAAATACGTCTGGGACAAACACTGAGTAATTGTTATTTCTTTGAGTGTTTTGGCATGAAAATCAAATCTTGTCATTCTTGTCATCAAATCAAATTTAAAGATATTGAATACTGGCACACAATATCAGCTACTGATGATACATCGAGTAAGGTTTCCAGGAATATCTGTACTAGAAAGGCTTCAATAACTCAGACTGGTTGAACTCCAGCCCGTATGGCCTGGTGGTATTTTATAATGAGCAGTGTTACTGCTATGAGCTAACCTACTTCTGTAACATTTTGTCATTTTCCATCACCACATACAGTAGCCTAACCTATTTCTGTCCTGTGCGCAGAGACGCCTGCACCATCAGAGCTTACTATGCAATGGAAAACAGACAATCCATTTCTGTCCTGGTTCATATACATGCACCTGCTCAGTGATATATCGCTGTTGTCATGTTGTGGCTCCAATTTTGGTGATTTTCGTGTTTTTCTCTCAATTGCAAGATTAGTTACCGTGTGGTGAGAAAATTCTACCACAATTAGTCTTATGAAACCTGTTCAAAACCCTTTGGATAAATTATAAAATGCATGGTGGTCAACCTAACAAAATGCAATATTAGTTGCTTTAGAGTTCATCCCTTCCGAGTCAAAGGATCCCCTCCATGCTGTCTTAAATTGTAACATTTGATTAAGGATAAAGTTATGCTACAAGACTCATTAACAAAAACAGTCTCATTATTCTATTAAATTGGCTTTTTGGAGGTTGGTTGTCTAACAATGCACAGCTATCTTTGCCTAAGAGCTACCAGAGGTAAACCATAAGCGACAAGGCAGATCTCTAAAGATATTTAGAGTTCCGCCCACTTTAGCAGCAAACTCTGGAAACCAAGACTGATCTGGACTCAGTGCCCTCCTTTTCTTCAACTCTTCCCTCAAGTTTCTGGACATTCTTCTTCAGTTCCTTTTCTCTCTGCCCGCCTGCCATGTGCATTTCCTCCTTGTCATCATATTTTTCCAGGAGGGACTGGGAAGGTGCCTTCTTAAGTTTCTACAGATGGTGTGGTTCACCTAGGATGGCAGTGACTGTGACTGTGCTTGGCTGCAAGTTGCTGTAAGAAAGTATACAATACACGATTGGAGTAAATGAAAACAAGTAAAACAGAGTCTATCAAACCATATTAAAATCATCTTGCTCCTGGCACAGAGCTACAGTATTAGCATCTGTAAGTATAGCACTTTTTTCTCCCTGCAAATACTTCTATTAAATTCTATGGGAACATTTGTAATGACAAAAACTGCATTATTTGCACAAGCCAATGTTGAAGTTTTGGCCTTGATAAGTCAAAGTTTATTACTCATTTTCACCATCCATGTATTACACAGTGCCTTGGAGTAATTTAAGCTAAGCACAGTCACAGCTGAATTGTCAGACAGATAAACTGAATGAGCAAAGAAGCTGGAAAGAGATTCTGATGATAATATATCAAATTTGGGATGTTCATGTGAAGTCATTGCACATTCTTTTTTTTATGTAAACTAAAAATAACAACATTAAAGTAGGCCACTGCTTTGTTAGATTGTGCCGTCATTAAGGATGTAAGGATTTTGATGAATAGGCCTAATCAATGACCTGTTATTCTTGACTGTGCAACATCAATCAATGTTATCAAACTAAAAGATTCATTTTGGTGTCGGGCGTAACTTTTTTTTTTTTTTATCTTGATGGAGAAATTGACCATAATGTAGACATTCAGTGTTGTGTAAAATCACATCCTCACCATCATATCAGAGGTGGACAGCACATGTCCAATATCGGCCATGATTGGCAAACCAAAATATTGATCTAACCCAGTATTTACTAACATTTTGAGTAAACGTCCAGAGAAAGCTAACTCTGAAACTCATTCATTTTCTCTTACATTACAGTACTACAGTATTTTGTAGCAATTCTTGTGGCATACATTAAGCCTCATTTAGGTGTCGATTTGTCATGGCACTGGGTGAGATTGTCTCGGTTTCAGCTCTACGGTATGTGTGCTTGTGTGTATGTGTGTGTGTTTTTGTATCTCTGTGTGCATAACTGTGTGTACTCCCCAGTGTTCCTGCACCTACAGGTATGCTAGAGTAAATGTAAATGCTGTGTGAGCGCAGCATCTATTTACGCCTACATTCATCACCCTGCCACTGTGCAACCTTATTTTCTCTTGGTGTGAAAATCTTCTGTCAAGATGTCAGCTGGTTGCCACCCTCTCCGCCTCCTCCGTGGTGCACTCTGCCCTGCTCACACACACATAAGAAGAACAATTACTACCGAAACCTATAGCAGCATCTATTTATCTTTCCGCCAACACAATGATGTAACATACTGAGCACACATTATGCAAGCCTTCACCCTGAAGCTTCACAGTATGGGTTGCTTCAGGGCTCTATGTGGGAAGGGTGCAGCGTGCAGCGTGCAGCATATCGCAGGGAAACAGGAGCGGAGTGGTGCTTTTCAAAGACGTCATCCTAAGAATAGGCAAACTTGACCATTTTCATCCCAAAAAAATCAGAATCAGAATCAGAAATACTTTATTGATCCCCGAGGGGAAATTGGCAAGTTTTCAGTGTTTCCTACTATAGTTTTATTCTTGTCAGGATGGAAAAGCCTCTGAAACAGCATTTAGACCATGGGACACTAAAACTCTCCATTGAAATCCAGACTAATGAAATGCTTTTAGGAATGGCAGGTCTTTAAGGCAGACAGACCAACCACACCTATTCAATGGTAGGGAAACTCTGGGATACATTACTGCCTTTTTAAATGAAGAATTAATAAAAAAAAAAAAACCTCCATCATACCAGAGCTAGATGACTATCTGATTTTCAATAAAACGCTTATATAAGCCTGATATTTATGAAACAGAGTTTACTCCCTTTTTGAAGTGGATATGAATCTTTATTAAATAAATTAATCAGATACATTTTCAGTCTGATATAGGCCTAAGTGGCATAAAACTTTATTATTTCAAGAGAATAAATGGATTTAATAGTATGTTGAAAATAGGAATTCTTTGGTCAACTCCTTAGATTCCATCTTTTACTCAATGGATCTTTCAACATTACTTTGACTTGAAAACTTAACATATGACATGCACCAGAAATCTCAAATCACAAATTCTGGCAGATATGATCTCCCATTTGGAACTATGTACAGAATCTCCACTGAGTGTCTGTTTAAACTATCTATATATTAAATGTTTTATTTTTATAGCCTTTCCATTATGACATGTAACCATATTCTGAATGCATGTGATACTGACCGTAAATTTAAAAAAGAGAAACTTTAAGTGTGACTTTAAATGTTCAGCTCCTGCCATCTCTACCTCCATCTTCATCTCCTGTCTGCTGTCTTTTACCTCCACCTCCTCTTGACTTTGCTTGCAGCTGCTCTGCAATCTTCTCCAGTCTCCACTGCTTTGAAGGCTGGCTGGTGGGAGGCTGAATACGTCAAAGAGAAATGCAGTATAAAATAAACATAGAGATAGAGATACAGACAGGTGAGCATTGATACTTTGAAGGATGTTTTTGTGTATTTCTTGGTCAGGGTTGAAAATTAGAGGGATGGTGTTTGTGTGCATGCGTCTGTGTGTGTGTGTTTGTGTGTGTGTGTGTGTGTGTGTGTGTGGATGGGGGGCGGGGTTGTTTCAAAAGGTGAAAAATGTCAACAGAATGAGAATAAAGAAAGGAAGATGTAAATAATGACAGAGAGAAGGATTTGGTCACACTGAGAAAACAGTGAAAAAAAAACCTCTTCCATCAATAAGATGTTTTCAGAATAAAACGAGAATCAGTTATTTGTCAAGTATAATAAATATACAGGAATGTGTCTTGGCTCTAGGGGTGAAACGGATCTGAAAAAAATCCGAACCATTCGGTTCGCCACCCACGGTTTGGGCCGCACATGCGTGTCACGGTTCATTCGGTTCTGTGTCCCCCCCACATGGGTGCGACCTCCCTGGAGAGTATCTGTCCAATCAGTTGTCAGAATTAGAGCTGCAACAATTAATCGATTAGTTGTCAACTATTTTGATTATCGATTAATCGGTTTGAGTAATTTTTTAAGAAAAATAATTCAAAATTCTCTGATTCCAGCTTCTTAAATGTGAATATTTTCTGGGTTCTGTACTCCTCTATGACAGTAAACTGAATATCTTTGGGTTGTGGACAAAACAAGACATTTGAGGACGTCATCTTGGGCTTTGGGAAACACTGATCGACATTTTTCACCTTTTTCTGACATTTTATAGACCAAACAACTAATCGATTAATCGAGAAAATAATTGACAGATTAATCGACAATGAAAATAATCGTTAGTTGCAGCCCTAGTCAGAATTGCATGTCAATCTACGATGACTTCACAGCTGGATTACTAACACATGAGGATGGAGCAAATTGTGTAATTTTAAGTTTCACTTTCAGGCTCTGCTGGTCTGTGAGTTGCCAAATGACAGACATAGCGTTACACGCACATCGGCGCATTAGAGATGGATTTGGATCAATTTCTATACATTGACCAACCACGTCACTCTGCAATCACACTGGCAGCACCAGGAGAGGAGGCGAGCCGGTAGGACCAAAACAACTTGCTCTTCCCGCAGCTTTTAAGCGATCTCTCAGTGCGAGTTCAGACAGGTGCAGAGCAGGAACCAAAACATGTGCGGTAGTGATGTGCGGGTCAGGTTTTTTTAACCCACGACCGCCCGATCCGACACATCAACATCCGAACCCGCCTGTTCGTTCTCAATATTATCTTCAATCGACCCAACTCGCCCCTCCTGCGGATAAACCTGCGGGACCCGTGGGTTTCGGATTGACCCGCGCATCACTACTTGGGGTGTTCATGGTGAAAGATTTGTAGCCCTGTTCAGTAGTGGAAGATTTCAGTACATGATTTAAGTTGCATTTTATGTTGATGCCCTGGAGTAAAGCCTCTGAAGGTTGCATTTTATGTTGCAATTGATGTTGATGTTGGCCTACATTGCCTACAATGCAGGGATATTTTATGTTAAAATAACAAAGAGGAGTAGTTACTTTCTGTTGATTTATTTATACTGGACTTTAATTTTCAGTGAAAACAGTTTTCATTCAGGAAAACTTAAGATTTTTTAAATAAATACATTGTGTAAATTGGAATTTGCAATTGTATTTCCCCTCCCCAGTGCACCAGATATACAGTGTATACTGAACTGAACCAAAACCGTGACCCCCAAACCATGATATGAACCGGACTATGAGTTTTCTGAACCATTACACTCCTAGTTGGCTCATATGGTATTCAGTACATGTAGCGTACATACTGGCAGGTAGATAGAGTTGGATGGAAAAGCAGTACAGTAAATTCAGAGAATTGTAGAGCATGGACACTGTAGGCCTAGCCTTGATTCCTGAAGCTGAAGTGTTGTGTACTTTGCAAAGACAGGATGTAGCCTACAGCAGAAAAACTCTGGATGATAGGAACAGGATCGACTAAACAGTAACAATAAAGGTTCCCTTACCCTCAAATTCAACTAAACACGTTCGTTGTTCATTCCAGCTGCTCCACAAAGTACTTTTATTTTAAAAGAGCAGCAGAGGGGAAAGGTATCTGGACCAGGTTCATGGATATGCAGAGGCATAGCTTTGGTATTTTTTCACATTTTGTGCACACATATAAAGAAAGGTTGAGTTGATTATCTACTTTTTGGAGTATATTTGTCATTGTGAGAAATGCTGGTTGTTTTCTGCCCATTTTAGAACTATAAACAAATCCTATTTGAAACACACGCTCCGGGGGAACAGCTGTCCCGGGTCGGGAGGCACAAATAGTGTCGCGCCAACTTTGCCAGCTGGGGGAATGCATTCTCTTTCATTGTGCTTGTAGAGGTGCTGTATTTCAACTTTGTATTACAAATGTTTACAATGAACACTGTTGTCTTTTCGGGTGTAATGCTTCCGCCCGCTTGCTTGGCTTTCTTCTTCCTCTGTATAGGCGGTGAAAGTTAAATTACGCCCTTGTGGCGGTAAATCATTTCCGAAAAAAAATGAGAAATGGCACATAACGTACATTATCGAATAATATATGCTTGATCTATCAAATTGTTAACGGTGATTAATCAATCATCGATAAATCATTAACATCCCTAATACAAATAGTAGCATCTCCACACACTGGCATCCAGTCATTGAGGCATGTCGACTCCTTGGCCATGGCGGATTATTTGATCATTTGGACCAGATAGTGATATGGCTTGTGGACAGGGATCAACATGATCTGGGCTTTCTGGTGACGTAATGACACCCTGGCAGCCATATTGGAGGTCCTGCTCTTGGGCAACAATAGTTGTGAACAGCTGATGTGGATAATTTCTGTGCTGTTTTTTACTTTGTGTTTATGATAATGTCAGGTTTTTAGTATCTGTTCAACTAACCATCACTGTCTGTAGCCTGACTTGCACACTAGGTAACATATCTAGTAGAGGCTAGTGGTCACATGTTAACATTAACATTGGTTGTTTTGCTAAATGAACCTGCTGGCTAGTTAGCTAACAACTAAAAAAAAAACAAGTTTGTTCAGTTTAACTGAGCTGAGTCTTCTCAAGCTACAACTCTGTACTCTGTATACATGACTTGTTAACACCGAATTACGTGTTGGTGACCCCAAGTGTTTATAATAACGCCTTTCCACTGCAAAACGGTTATGTGAAGGAGACATAAGTGTAAACAGGAAGTAGTGTCACATTGAAGCAGCACAGTGGAAAGTAAGGGTGGTGTGGTCGGGGTAGTGGATGGGCGTACGCCTTTGCCTTTGATGCTGGTGTGTTAATGAAGGACATTTCTGCTGTTTGTCTCATTTTGATTTTTAGCTTGAAGTTTTTGTTTTTTAACCATGACCAAAGTCTTTCGTTAACCTTAACTAAGTTGTTTGAGTTCCCTAACCTTAACCGTAACCGTAACCAAAGTTGTTTTAGTTGCATAAACGTAACTGTTGACCTTTAGCTGAAAATGCTGTGTCCAGTTCGTGTTATTGTCAGCCTGGTTGTTTTATATTTAGACATAATTTGCCTACAGCCAATTCTCCAATGGACCTCCATGATGGCGCCAGGTATGGTTGCAAGGACATTTGTGGCACAACTGCAAAGCCTCTATACACCATTAGCTTTGTCTGTACATTTTCATTGAGACAAAAATGAATAAAAATGAGGTCAACCAATAACATCCAGAAAATAGTAAATGCTTATCTGCAGTTTATACACACAGGACAGACTCAAGAAAACATCTTTTGCCGTGGACTATGCCTTTAAAGAGTCTGCATGCTTAGGCTATTGAAGCTGCAGTTAATTTAAAAAAAAAAAATCACTTCATGATCAAGAGACTCAGTTTATGGAAAATATATGGAAGGGTAATTTTCTGCCTCTCTGTTTGCACTTTATCTCTCTCTGCCTCTCTGCCAGAGAGAATTTATCTGAGCCTGGCTTGCAGCTAGAGAAAAGTCACATCGGGGTGAACTGTGAAGACTTTTTAATCAAGGCCAAATCTAAAATGACAGCACCTTCTTACACAAATAGTATTGGAACAGATTTTGCCCTTAAGAGACACTGAGAAAGGAAAATGAGAATTTTTAAGACAAAATACTGTGTTGGAACTTCAGTGTGTGAGATACTGGAGGATACACATAGATATTATTGAGCTCTGTTCTTTTTCATTAAATTGTTTGTTATATCAAGGTAGTAACAACACAGCCTACCTACTTGTTGATACAGGGAACAAATGGGTTTTTTGGCCCATAAAACATTTGAAGAAACTTCACACTGTGTCATATACTTGTAATTAACACATTTTATTGAAACATCTTAGTAAAATACTTAAAGTGAAAATAAAATAGTGTGCAGTTGCCATAACACAAAAATGCCTTTATGATAAAAATGCAGGGGATATGAATAGGAACTGAGTGTGATCAAACCTTACCTCTGAATATCGTATAGCCTACAGATGTTTTAAAAATACTTAATACATACTTTCCATGGTCAGATGTGCATGTTTCTACAGGGAGACCTCAAATTATATTCTACATCACAGCATATATATGCAAGAAGACTCATTGAAATCATGATATAGCAATAGACTGACATCACTCACAATATGTTGAATTGATCTAACTCTTACAGTCTGACTCCATAACACTCATCACACACACCTTTGACAATGCTGAATTTGAATGCCTAAATAGATCTTGACAACAGAGATTGCAGGTATTACTGAAGAAACTAGAAGGGCACTTGGAGAGCGCAGACCTCCGCCAAGGTTTGTACAATTATTGCTTGTTCGTGAGTGAGATCCAGATCCGCTCCAAAATTTCATGGGTTCTTCCTTGGCCCATGCTACACTCTTCCACGAAGTTTCATGAAAATCGGGCCAGTAGTTTTCCCGTAATCCTGCTAACAGACAAACAGACAAACAAACGGCACCGAAAACATAACCTCCTTGGCGGAGTTAATAACATATCTTTTAATTGGTGCTAAGCAAACGAGAGCAGATTCCCCTCAGCAGTGTCTGAAGCCCTGCAGCAGGCAGCATTTTGCATTTTTCTAAAATATGGAAAGACTTGAGGTGCTGACCTTTGCACTTTTAACCCAATTAATATGCAGTTTGTGTGTCATTTGTAGAGCTGAAAAATTGAGGAAATTAATCAAATGACCCTCAAGTTACTCAGCCAAAACGAGCTATTTTGTGTATGGTATTTAATGATCTCTCATCTGTGCCAAGTTAGCAGATTGTTGCTGCTGCAACGCTTTATTGCACAGAGGAATGAATGGCTGAAAACAGATGGGGAAGAGGAGTTTTAAGATGTCCAGGCTGAGGATAGATGACACAAAGTCAGAATATGTTCTCTTATTTTTTTCATCGCTAATTACGGTGTAACTAGTTTGTAATTATGGGGTGCTAATAAAATAACTACAGTAAACAAGCACCGATAACATTTGTTTTGTCCCCCCTAATTATTATAGTACGTAAGCACGCAATAATTACAAAAATAGGTAGGCTACACCATAACTGCGCTTATGAATCTCTCATAATTAAAAAATTGTTACTATATAATATATATACTATATAAGTGGGAAAAGGACTTTGCGGATTTGTTTTCTGGCTGCAACAATTCATTTGATGAAGTTTTTTTGAAGGAAATAACTAGTTTAAAAGAGGTAATGGAAACGGAAATGAAGGCTGATGTAAATAACTGTAATATGTTTTTGAATGCAAATTTGTCTATTGAAGAGGTAAAAAAGGTAATAGATAAATGCAAACTGAAAAAAGCTACTGGAATTGACAAAATTTCCAATGTAGTGTTGAAGTCGCCAAGGTTGTTTAATGTGTTATTTGAGTTGTTTTGGTCTTGTTTTGACAGTGGCATTATTCCTGCACAGTGGCATAAGAGCGTTATTAAATTCCTAAATCTTCAAAAAATGATCCCAAGCTACCACTCAGCTATAGGGGTATAAGTCTTATTAGCTGTGTATATAAATTGTATTCCTCACTTTTAATTTGCAGACTTGTAGACCACCTTGAGAGGACAGGTTTGCTTGTGGATGAGCAAAATGGATTTAGAAAAGCCAGAGCATGTATTGATCATATATATGCAGTCACTTCCATTATACATGCAAGAATTAAGGACAATAGGTTTACATTTGTTTGTTTTATTGATTTCAAGAAGGCTTTTCACTGGATTAATAGGGAACTTCTTCAATATAGGTTGTTAAATTCTGGAGTCAATGGGAAGTTTTATTATGCCATTAAGTCTCTTTTTCAACCACCTGTTGCCCGTGTTCAGGTTAATGAATACACAACTGGATGGTTTTCCCAACAGTTTGGTGTGAGGAAAGGAGATGTTTTGTCTCCAACATTGTTTTCCATTTATGTTAATGATTTAGCTCTTCAAATTAAAGCTTACAGCTTGGGAGTTAAAGTTGATGATCAGATTGTGGGCATATTATTATTATATGCGGATGGCATAGTCTTACTTGCTGAACATGAAAAAGATCTGCAGATTATGCTGAATGTTGTTGCGGAATGGTGCTGGAAATGGAGACTAGTGGTAAATCAAGACAAAACACAAATAGTACATTTTAGACAAAAATCAAGGGAGAGAAGTTCAGTTGTTTTTAATTTTGGTTCAATAGTGCTGTCATATACTGATCAGCATAAATATCTTGGCTTGACGCTGGATGAGCACATGACATTTAAAGAAGCTGTCAGTGTTCTAGCTCAGTCAGCGGGTAGAGCACTGGGATCTGTACTGAACAAAGTTAAACAATGTGTAATCTGAGATTCCATACTTATACACAACTCTATAATTCATGTGTCTGTCCTGTGTCTGACTATGCTTCTGGTGTTTGGGGTTTCCGTGAACATAAGTTCCAACACTGTGCATCACAGAGCTATTCAATCTTCCATAAATTTACTTCAGTTTTGGCCATTAGTGGAGATATGGGATGGGAATCTCCAAACATCAGACATATAGGTCAAATGCTTCGGCTTTGGAATAGACTTGTGAAGATGTCTGATCAGAGACTCACTAAAAAGATATCTAATTGGGACATTTCGCATGGTCATCCCTGGGCCAATGAGTTGAAATCCTTATTTTATTTGAACGATTTGTCATTCATTTTCCAGAACAGGTTACTGTGATATTCAGGAGATTAGGAGTAAAATGTTTCTCATGTATAAAGAAAAATGGTCTGTTCATATATGGTATAAACAAAAATTACGAACTTATTGTCTCATAAAGAGTAGCTACAGTGTAGAACCTTATGTGAAGTATAATTTAAACAAAAGACAAAGATCCTCATGTGCACAGTTACGTTCAGGAACATTACCATTAGCCTTAGAGACCAGCAGGTTTAATGCCACTCCAGAGGAGGACAGACTATGTTTGTTGTGTGAGTTAGGTGAAATTGAGAATGAGGTTCATTTCTTGCTTTACTGTCCTGTCTACGAGGACGTAAGGGATGTACTTTTTAGTAAAATGTCCTCTATTTATGTTGATTTCTTTGGGCTGGATGATTAGGAAAAACTTGAGTTGTGCTTCAAGAAGGGAATCTTTTTTGTAGCAGATTTTATTTGTCAAGCTTGGGAGAGAAGGCAGAATATTTTGTTTAAAACCGAGCTGTATAATAATCTGTAATTTTGTAATGAAATGTAATGAAACGTATGACCACTGCAACTAGGGACAAGAGTTGAAAATTAGCAATAGCTATAAACTCTCTGTGCAGCACATCAGTTTCATGCTCTGTATTGGAACTATGTTAAATTGCATCGTCCCTATCAAATCAAATTCAAATAAAAAAATAAAACTGTAACTTTGGTGTCTTGTAAACCCATAAGGGTTGGGCACTTTGTGTGCATGACACGAAAATAAAATAAAATCAATCAATCAATTACCTATTACTACTACCTACTATCATATCTCAGATGATACTTTTTTTAGTTATTCATCTTCAATTCAGCTTTTCAGGTGTAGAATTTCTTTTTTCCAGAACAGCCTGTGCATCAACCCATGTAGTTAATAGAAACATGGGTAGCACTTTACAATGGACCTTTTCCAGTTCATGAACCTTTAAGCACCGATAAAATTAGTTTGATCCCCCCCAAGTTATTGTACCCAATAATTATTTTTTAAGTATGCAGTAATTACAAAAACAGTTACACCATAAGTACCTTATAAATCTCTCATAATTACAAAATTGTTACCCCTTAATTCCCGGACTTCTTGTTTTGTTACCCTGTAACTACAACATTATTTTATTGGTACCCCATAATTACAAACTAGTTACACCGTAATTAGCGGGCTGTAAAATAAAGTGTTACCTCACTTTGTTCTGACATTTATCTGAAATTAAAAAAAGAAAGAAGGAAAGAAAATATATTAATGTTTCTCTTTTCCCAGTGCAGAAATGGCTAAGGCTGTTAAAGCTTCATATTTAATTCAACAATAAATGGAACAACTTCTTAATCCACAGATATTTTAGTAGAAATGTTTTTAATTACAGTAGACAAAGACTTTGAAGTCTGTAATTTATTCAGTCTTTATTTTTGTTCTATACCTGATTAAGTAGGGCATATATTTACAACTTCCGAATGAAACTGAGCACATTCCATAACCATTTGTTTTGTCAAGTAAAGAAAACACAGACAATTTATAACACAGTACAAACAAAATCTTACTTTACCTGTGACATGACAAGTTCAGTAAGCAGAATTGATCAAATGCTCAGGGGAAATATGCAGGTAATTTTCATTCCAATTATATGCCTCTATTTAATTTCCTGTTCTATATTTTTTATTCTGCATTTCAAGTGACACTTGACATCCACATAAAAAAACAGTGTGCAAAGGTCTTCCAAGGAAGCCCAAAGATAAATTAAAAAATAAACAGATAGGAATTACCTTGAAGCGCATAATTGAGCAAGGGACGTCCCTTGTTCAATTATGTGCTTTTGTTCATTTGTGCACTTACATGAAGCATTAATAAACTTTTGATTCTTGCATCCAAGGTACTTCCTATCTGTTTATTTTTTAACTGACTCTCGACCCCAGGGGAAGGACCCAGTTCAAGGAACCAAAGCAAAAACTGAAAGTGAATGATATTTTGAACAGTACGGAAACCTGTCATAAAATGGTTTAAACATAACCATTACAATTAAGTCACGCAGACTGGTTAGAAGCATTTTTTTGTTTATGCTAAAGCACCTGCAAAACACCATCCCCCCCTCCACCCTGGCCTGTTAAGACTGCTACACTTGGTCAGTGGCAAGATGACTTTGTGCTGGGTGAGCCATTGTTTTCCTATGGAGAGATCAGTGGCAGCGCTATCTTTGGCATTGTGCACCACTTAAAATGTCTACCTGAGTTGCTGCGCTCAAAGTGACCCAGTTTGCTGCTGACATTTCAAAGTGCTTCCAATCAGATTACAGCTTTATGTGACATAGCCTACGCATTGATTTACAAAGATGGAGGAGAAACTCATCATGTGTGAGTTTCCAGAACCATATGCTGTATGTTACACCACTGAAAAAGTTACTACAACCTACAAAAAAAAAGTATGCATGGTTGGCATGTCAGCAATCAGACGGGGCTACCAGGTTTATTAATTAGGCAGGGAGCCTGCTATCCTTTTGTACACAGCAAAGCTATGTTAAATTTCTTATTTGTCTTTGCAGAAATTGAGTGGAAAACAAATGGAAAAAGTTGAGGGAGAGGTACAGAAAGGAGAGAAAAATACAGAATGAAGGGAAGAGAAATGGAGTGATTCATGGAGAGATTGAAAAAATGGAAATACAGCTCTGTTTTGAGCTTCCTTGAGCCTTTTTTGAAGGAGTGGGCTACCAGTGGCAATATAGAGGAAGATTATGATGTTCAAAGAAGAGAGGATAGAGAGTGCTTCTATTGGGGTTTGGAGTGTGGAAGCGTTTGTTGAAGATGCTCTTGGGGAAAAAAAGGAGTTCAAGGCACTCTTCAGGCAAACAATTAAAAAGCTTTTAATTCATGGCTAGTTCAAAAGAGCATATTAAAAACAACTCCTGTGCATTTCAGCTATGCTATGGCCTTCATTAGCATACCAGGTTTGATCCAGCCAGCATCTGAGCCCAATGAAAGAGAGACTCAGGTTTCCCAAAACAGCATTTCTGCCCGGCCCTCACATTCTGCAGCTTCCTCACCCCGGGAAGGTCCAGCTCCTCCAGTAGGTCAGCAGGTTTCCCCCCATGATGCTCTGCCAAGCCCAAGGCTCTACAGTCACCTATTCCTCCCCAGCAGCATCCCAGCAGGCAGTTCAACCTCCAGCAATGGATCAACAGATCCAGACGGCTGCTTTGAAGAGTGCCTTATGTCTGCGCTGAGTAAACAGCATGACCCAGAGGAATTATCCTTCCTGAGTTTCAGCTCCATGCTAAAGAGTTTGCCACCGCAGAAAAAAGTGAACTCAAAGACGGATTTTGTACTTTATTGCACAAAGCCCAGTTCACATCAGCCCAAATGTTTGAGCTCTGTTGCCCACTTAAGTGTTGGATATCTGTTGTTAATGTTAAAAGAGAACTCCATATAAAACGTTTAAAATTCTACTCTACATCAGTATTTTAACACGTTTTCATTGCAATATGTGACAATTGTGAGAGCCTTGTTGTTCCAAATGAAAAGCTGTAATGTACTGTTTGGCTTTGAGTCCCTAGATATCTTTGTGCATGTTTTGGATGGACTGTTGAGATGGCAATAACACATTCACTGTTGTACATTTCATCTGCCTCCAGTCATCACCAACACAATTATATCATATGAAATTGATAATTTTACAAATATCAAATCAGTAATGCAATGAAATGATAGCACAGCAATGATTTGAAACCTTTCTAACCAGAGAGGCAATAATGACAAAACAATACAGTGTAAAGTAATGCGAGAACAATAGGGAATAAATGGAAATTCTAAATGAAAATGAGTAGTAGAGTTGTGTGCATGAAATCTGAAATAATGAAAAAAGAAAGGAGTTTCCTAGTAGAAGAAATACTCTCTGTGAATTCATGGTTGGCTGTTTAAACGGCTTTGGTTTGGGAGAAGGGCAATAGAGGGGAATGGAGCAGTTCATACCAGGTTCCGCTGCCATGGCACCTCAGCAGCAGTAGAGGAAAAGTTTGAGGAATCCATTTCCTTCACAGAAAGAGCCGCCGTCACGGCGCAGTTGTTACTTCCCACCCTGAGGAAGTCCTGGAAGGCAGGGGAATCAGCCTGTGGGTCAGGGCAATGGGCTGCTGCAGCTGGGAAGTTGTGGAGGATCACTGTTGCCTTCTGATTCGCATTTTCTGGGCACTTCAGTTACACCAGAGATGCATCCCCCGTTGTGCTGCCATGATCCTGGGGGTGTCCTGAGGGTATCTGTCTAGCTGTCTCATGACGGGCAATATTTGAACTAGCATTGCTGTCTGAAGAGATGGCGTCCTAGAAAAAGGCTGTAAGAGGTCTTTTCCCAAAGGAAAGGCATCATCCACCACAACCATGTGATGTTGGCCCACGATGTTTAGCATTTAGCAGGCTGGGTCTCCCCACATATGTCATTGACTATGTTAACATGGACAGCAATAATCCGATATTAACCCAGTTAAAACAATAGTCTGAATAAGTAAACAGAATTTTCTGATTACCTTAACCTGAATAAGGTCAAGGTTGGAGTGAGCACAATCGCATTGAGATGTGGAGTATTCTGATTTTAGTCACATTGAAGGGCTTTTTAGACATGTATACCTTAAGCCAAGTATGACTCTCTATCGGAGGATTCGTGGGTTTTTGCGACACAAATGGCAATGCAACTACATGATGGAGAGCCTCTCCCAAAGGTGAGACAGTGACTCCATCACTGTTACCTGAAGCCACCTTCATCCACTACTCTCAACCGGTACTTGGCAACAACAACTCAACTCAACTCTTGGCTCAACAACACCTGGCAGGACTATAGAGAAGGTGCCTTTATAGTTAAGGAGTGACATGCTTGCCATCGATTACCCCTATGCAGACTGGTGTGTTTTCCATCACCAACCGGTCCCTTTTTGTGTTATTATGCCCCAAACAAAAAAAACAAAAAAAACAATTCAGTTTCTTCCCCTGGCTGACCCTTACCCACACCTGAACATGGTATCTCTGCTCTACCTGGAATACAAAATACTGACTTAATGTTGTTTCTTAAGTTAATGTTTGCCCTCTTTCTTCTTCTGTGATTTCTATTACGGCAGCTGTATGAGTAATGACTCTTAGCAGCTTAAACATCTTTATCCCTCTCAACCACTGAAGGGTAATTATCTAAGCTGGGGAATCGTATGTTATCTTCAAGAGAGATGAGAAAAAGCAAACTCTGTTGTTTCTGGTGTGTGTGTGTGTGGAGAGAGAGAGAGAGAGAGACTGAGTATGCATGTATGTGTCCTCATGCTTGTAACAGTAGTTTGTCTTGCCACAGAGATACACACACACACACACAGATGGCTCTATACAGGGAGTAGTAGTGTAGTTTCACAAAGTCTTCCTGGAGGAACCACTCTAATTATATTATTATATAATTTCTTAGTTATGTAAGTAAGTAATTCAAGGGGAAATAAAATGTTTAAATGGTAGAGATGGTAGAGGATCTAACCCTAATGATCCAAACCCCATGTTTCTGTCATGTTAAGTTCAACAGTTATGAATTACATCTTAGCATGGTCAAGCAAAATTATGGAATTCCATTGCGTCCTGTAATCAAAAAGTGGTCACTTTCATTTGCACAAATGCCAATATCTCATTCTTTTCACATTTTCAACTTTTGTTTCAATAATACATGGACAAGCTAATCTTTCCTCTGGAAACCAATAAAATACATGAAAAATAGTCAACATCAGGGTTGAAACAAGAAAGTACTATTCAGGAAAAGACCCATTTTAAAGCTACAATATTTAACTTTTAGCCTTGAGTCAGGAAATGTATTGGTAGTCCTGCTTCACTCCTCCTCAGTTGATGAAGTTCCCGCCCCAACACTTGTCTCATCCTGATGAGCTGTCTCTCATCTTGATGAGCTGTCTACCTTCAAACGGCATCCAGCCTGAGGCTGAGGGAACCGGCATCAGTAAAGCCTCCACAGACACACGCAGCCAATCTCCAATAAAAAAGCAATGTTTTTGAACATTTCATTTTGCTGTTCTTTCTTTGCTTACAGCTTTCCTCCATTGTTGTTGTTTCTATGACTTCCCTGCTCTGTGGCCACTAGCCTGACTTTTATAGCCAAAACCAGCTCAATACTGGCCAGGCCCACAGCAAGTTGTGTATATACCCCAAATCTTCCCAAACATCATTGAAAAGCCAATTTCAGGCAAACAGGGGGATTCAGTCATAGACACACCGGGTCATAGACAAACACAGACTGATAATGTATATATCCTATTTATTTATTGTTGTTTTAATGTGGGGGAAAATATATATCTTCAAGTAAACACAAAACAATCTCCTATCGCTGAAATATTACTTAATCTACAATTACTGTAGTTTCTGTATGAACAAAGAGGGTTTCTTCTCCTCTGTCAGATCACTTCAGAACATTGAGTTTCAATTAAAATCCTATGGTTAAAAGAAAAGAAAACATTTATGAAAACAACCCAAAAGCACAACGGTAAACAACTGAAATATGTTATCTGTCAAGTCTCATTTTTATTACACTCTGAGGTTTTGCACTGAACCCAAACCACAAGACTCATTAGAATGGAGCCAATGTGTATGGATGGCATTCTCCTTTATTAGACATCATTTGGTCCTTCCAGGCTGTTGTTTAGGAATATCTGAATTACCAGTCATCACGCACATACTACAATATCAGGGGACAGTTTAGCTCTGCTAGCCATTTTTCTTTCCCAATGGATATCGTAGAAAGAAAATGTCACGACATGCTTGAAGAGCAACTTGAGAACAACACAGACCTCACAGCTTGATAGAAGCACTGTCAGTTTGCAGAGCAGAAGGCATCACATATCAGTAGCAGAATCATCGATTTGATAACGTGTTCAATAATATAGTGCTCTGTATCTTGTTGTCGCACATTGGTGACCTATATTTTCAATGTAAACATATTAAAATGGTAAAGTTATAGGCCTACATTGCACTTTGAATACATCCATCTTATTATAAGGCAGCTACAAAGTTGTGACCCTGGTATAGAATATATACTTTAATTTCTCCTGTTGCATTTGCTGATTGCATTGTGTAATGGTACATGTTTTGCCCCTCGATGGGAAAGGTTGTGGGTTCAAATCTAGCCAGAGGTCAAGTTCAGTTCAAGTTCAGTTCCTCATACACACAAGTATGGCAGAGAAGAACATAAAAGCCATTTTTACCAAGCAATACATTATCGAGACAAACTGTTTTCTAAAGATCATCATCCAGCTCATTTTCGGGAAGAGGGACGTCTGCTCTCACAGCAGTGTTGTGCAGCATGGCTGTGACGACGACAGCGTGGCATGCGTTTCCAGGGTATGTAGTATGCAGCGAAAATGCATTTTCCATTGGCCGATGATGCGTTCACTGATGCAATGTGTTACTGACGTCGTTTCAAGAAAGGGAAACCCAGAGAGCTGTTTCCAGACAATGGACCTCAGCTCATTTCTACTGAGCTTTCTGATTTCCTGAAAGTTGTTGTATTAAAAAAAAAGCTGCCAGATATCTACAATCATCTTGGAATTTACTGTATGGGAATCTTGGAAAGCGGTTTCACGCATGCACTTGTCTCTCATCTCCTCTCCTCTCATTCCTCCCACACACACACCCTCGCAGGGTTTCTCTGAAACGCTTCTTCTGCATGGTTTGTGTGAAAAAAGTATGAGACTTTTCTGAACAGTAGCTGTCGATTTCCATGATTATACCACATATATTGCAAGGAAGTACAGAAGTGCAATGAATGCTTTCCGTTCATCCGCAGACATATTCCACATTTGACTCTGTGCGCCTCATCACACTATTGTTCTGAAATGGGCGACAGGATATAAATTGACCAATTTGCAAACATAATTGCTTTTTGCTGGGCCTCTGGGACCGGCCTAGAAGAGAGAAAGTAGCTAACTGACTGACTACCCATTGTTGAAAGTCGCGCGAGAAGTGGCGTCAAGACCTACACAGTTATGGTGATATACGTGATATTGCGTTGTTTGCACTGTCATGGTGTGTTTCTGCCCCCGAATTTCAAAGTGGAAAAAACATGGCGGCTCGTTTGGAAACTTTCTCTTATATTACGAAAACACCGAAATGTGTTTCTGAAAACATTTGAGGCGAGAAATCAGCCATGCAGTTGCTGAATCTGTCTTTTGCATCGACAACGGCTAGTTTAAAAGTTTGTATACGAGTTTCGGGAGTTTCCAGAGGTGGCGAGTCACGCTACTACAAGCGTCCATTCAAATCCTGAATGAACATCTGCATAGTAACAGGTGTGTCATCGTTCACTTTGTTGTCCAGTCATAATGTTTCTTCTGTGGAAAACGTAGTTGTCAGGCATCGCAACCTGAGAGCAAGAGAGAGAAACCGAATCGAGAGAAGTTAAATTATAATCAGTGATAGACTATTACAGACTGAAATTATTACTATTAAACAACATAGAAATTAATTCCCGGCAGAAATATCTCAAATATTAAACTCCATCTTGCCGCAACTGAGGCTCAGTGGACTGACTTCATTTCAGGCTATAGTCTACTTTCTAACTGGTGCCGGTGAATGTGCGACCTGTTGAGAGTGACACCGGTGACTCTTCCTCGCATCCGTGTGCACGTGGATGTGCACGTGGAGTGTGCATACATACATAACGTGTGCACATAAGTTTGCCCAAGTGCATCTCCATACACAAGTGAGGCTTAACTGTGGTTGAAGTTCAAAATGTGTATGTCAGCTTGAGCGTGTGTGTGTGTGCGTACATGTCTGTGTGTGTATAGGCACTCAAGCCTGGAAATTGAATGTTAGTATGTTATGTTATGTTTGAATGATATCTCTAATATATTTGAATACATGTCTCAAAATAGACTGCAAACTTTGAGGCCCTTTGTCTCAAAAACATAGTTTGGTAACAGTCAAGACATAAAGGGGCATAAATGCTCCTCTTTCCAACATTGTATTGAACTCAAAATGTCTCCAGGGGACAATGTGGCTGAAATGATAGAGTAGGTCATGGGCAGTACAGAACACGTATTAGGCTTATCACATATTATTAACACGGGTGTGAAAGCCAAGACGAGGCCCGACTTGCACTAGGTCTACCCAGTCTTGTTTTTCTACAGGTGAAAACAGTGAAGGGAAAACAGTGATAATAGCAAACCTGCAGTCTGCTGGTACTGCTGGTATGACAAAGCAGTATTGTTCTTACAGCATTTTGCATGGTGAGATATATATATATATATATTACTTTTCACTAGACATTGCTGTTGGATCTCTGCTTTAACTAGGTAGTTTACCTGTCTCTACTGTGCAAATGTGACTTTATTTTTAATGTGAACTACCTGTCGATGTTGCTGCAATTCTTTAGTCGCCCATAGAGGTCCATAAAAGTCATAGATTAGTTAATGCTGCTTCAAAAACAATGGAGAGCCTCCTCCATCAGCTCCAGCCTTCCTCTCCACACCTCTGCTCATCACTGGGAGTATAGGATGGCATCTGTGATCTCCCTCCATCTGTTCCCACTCTTGTTGCTCCATAGGAAGCGTCGCTCAGATCACAGGAGACTTGGCTCGCCGTCTGGGGGATCATCAACAACACACTGCACAGCTTCCTACACAGACACCGATAAATACACTCAAACACACACAATCATAGTTTTGGCAGGACCTTACTCCTTCCACACACAAGCACACTTCATTTACAGCATTAAACAAAACGCAGTATACACACTTTTGAGGAGGACAGATGGAAAGCTGCTGAAAACCATCCGTTGCCACAAAGAGATGTGTGCATGTGTGTGTGGCTTTGTGTGTATGAGTGTATTTCTGCATCCTCCTACTGGTGGTGTGTGTCCTGTTGGAGAGGTTGCAGGCGTTTCAATGGAGATTTGTCAGGGGCTTGTCGTTGTGTTGTGATGGATGCTTCGTACGGTTGGTTAGCCAATCATGAGGGCCCCTGAGTGATGCCGCCCTACCCAGTGGCACTGGTTGCTTTCTAAATGGCCCTCAGATTAATTCAGCTTGTCATAAAACATACCAGCTTTGTTTTCCTCTCAACGCTCCATGTTTTCTCCTCTGGTTCTTCCAATTCATACCAATTATGTTTCCCTCTCTTGCAGTGAGTTTTTTTTTTTCAGCACGATAGGCAGTGCCACACAAATTAGAGACACAGCTGTTTAGTTATTTTGCGGCTCTGGGTTGTAAAACAAAGAGGATATGGCTCCCCATGGAAACAGGCAGAAGAAAAGCAGAAGACAAGCAGGATAGGAAAGAGGAGTTGAGTCATTTATATCATTAACCAGTTCTGACCTGTAGAAAATACGGTCAAGAGCACTGTGATTTTCTTACACAGCTACACATTAACTACACACCCACAATGGCATGTGATGTGTCCGCTAATGACTGAGAGAAATAAGACGAGCTCAAATGCATTAGATGATGTTTTTGCCTCATTTTCTGTTTCACATTCTTGAAATGCATACAGAGGAAAACTGGTAGGTTATTTTACCTTGAGAATTGGATCTGAGGTCTTGAAACGGCATCTGTTCTTTCATCCACTCTTACTATGGTGCGGACTGTGTATGGTGAGACTAACAGAGCTGAGAAGAAAATGCTATGAATGGAAAGCACATCTTCACTCTTTGTCCTAAACTAACTGTAGCTTAATACCTGTTATACCTTAGACTCTCCAATCAAACAGTGAAAATAGATGTAAGCAACTATTTGCAAATGTGCTAAATACATTTTTCAAGCAAATGCATTTGACATTACCACGCCACAAGTTGTACTTGTATCATAAGATGCATGAGGTTGTAATATGGCTTGCACCCTTGCAACACAAATGCACAAATAATACTCATATCCATAGCTGAAGAGCAAAATGCGTGTGTGTGCATCATGGGCTGTAATGTTGTAGCACAATCTACAATATACCTGTTGGCAGTGAACAGGTAGCGCATAAAGAAAATGTATGATTGAATAAATGAGTTCAACGACAACAAGGGACTGTTCTTCCACAAGTGTCAACTGGACGGCAGCCGCCGCCTCCAAGGCTGCCAACAGGGAGCCTGCCCAAAATACATCACGATTGCAAATTGTCTCACACTTTGCTTTTCAACTTTATGGCCTGTACACATTTGTGCATTTGTATTACAAGTCTGCAAATTATTTTACAACCTCACCCATCTTATAATGCAGCTTATTTTGGCAGTTTCTTATTCCCATAGCTGTGGTTCTGCCAGCCTAAGTTTCTCCTGGTCTCATTAGGAAAATGTTAAGTACTCCACAGCAGTTTTTATATTACCCAAGGCACCCAGAGATTGGAATTGTTCTACGACTCGTAACAGCTCTGTGAAATAATATTATGATTCCTAATACATTACTGATTATCAATGCTTAATTAGGGGTTAAAGCCTGTAGGGCTAAAACCCCTTTTCTGCCTTTTTGAATTTTACACAAAAACTTTTTCACTATTTCTCCTGTGATCCAATCTCACCAAAATTTTGCACACAGCATGTATGGACTTCCTAGATTACAGCTCTTATGAGGAGTTTTGAAAATCCAATTTGTTTGGCTGTGGTGAACGCATGAAGTTGAACTCCCAAGAGACTCAATTGTCCCATGCTGGAGATACCTGTTCTATTTGTCACTCCAAAATACACAAGCAAAAGTGTGAAGTTGAAGGTGTGCTGACATATGAAATTTTTGCTTTTATCTGTCCTCGTTCTTTGTGCTGCGCTAAAAATTGCACCATTTTTAGAGAGAGTGCTGGAATATTTTCCTATGAAGCCCAGCCATCTGTTGAAAAATGTTGAACATTTCTCTTTTGGTAGAGTCACTTTCTGACCGACATGGCTGTGGCCAGAACTCTCCTCTACCTCTTACCAAGACGAAGAGCCCACGTTGACAGCACTGCGGCCGGGATGCTGGTTTGTAAATGATGCGTATCTAAAAACAAGATATTCACTGTGGGAGACAAAGAGGCTATTGTGATTTATGGTTTTCCACTAAAACGCATTTTGGCAAACCGGCTGCAGCCTTTTTATCATTAGTCTCTATTCCTATCCCCTACTCTAGAGATCTGCTTCATATTCAGAAGTAGAAGCAAGACTTGGAGTAACAGATATATTAGAAAATATATTTTGTGACAGTGTGCTTTGTGGGCTGGGACCCCTAAAATAGAATTAGGGACACCCAAATCATATCTAAATGGGCCATATTAGGTAAGGTTAGTTTATACGCCATGCCTGGCTGGGGTTCAGGTAAGTTTGATTCTTAAATGTAGAGCCTATGCTCATCCAGGATTTGTTATTTTAACTTCTTATGTCATGAGGCTGAATTCAAACCATATTAAGATTAAATCAGTCCAGTCTGTATGATGCACTAGACAAGAATGGGTACCAGGGTACCAAAAAACACACCGGAGGTTCCATTTTCTCAAGAAGTCTGTCAACGCCGCATAGCTGAACTTTTGGAGTTGTCAGCTCATCCAGATTTGAATTAATTTGCCAAAGTCATCATTCTGCCGTAACTGAAGTACATTGAATCAATTTGGCTGAATCATTTCTTTCTTTTCTTTTTTCTTCTTTTCTTGGCTTTGCTCAACCATTCGATAAAAATCTCAAATCCGTAATGTCTTAAGCTGAGTAGCTCTCTTTTGATGTTTCATTTGAATAGCTGCTGTCCCTATTGGCTTCCTCTCTCAAATTGCTTTCCTGGAATATTTTTTGCTTGCCGAGAGTGCCAATAGTCTGGGTTGTGGAACTTCGTCAGAACAGCAACAGACTTCTTTTGTCCTCTTTCAAACTATCGTGAATTAAGCATTTACATTTCATTCACATAGGTACATAATCAAAAATGAGGGTTCCAAATTTGTGCTTAATTAGGTTAAATTGTTTTTGTAACACTTTACATTACAGTGCACAAATTACAGAATTACATGGAAAGTCACGTCACCGTCACTTTTTAGATCTTGGACGTTTTTAACTATATCTTTTTAACTGGATGAAGGATTTTAGTCATCGGATGTCTGGATCTTAAGTTATCAGAGAAACAAGCTGAGCAAACAGCTCGGCTCGCAGCCCCCCCCCCACCGGGTTAGGGAAGAGCATTGGAGAACCACTGATTTTTAACGTGAAACTGCTTTATTCAGTGTTTTCACAGGTTTTAATTACCGGGTCCGTTGGTTTTGGAGAGGAGGAGACCTCTGTGGATAATTCGGTTCCCGGTAAAAACCTTGTGAACGACGAACACTGAAGGAATCCTAACCTAAAAACAAGCTGAGCACCTAGAAACAAGCTGAGCTAACGTTAGCAGCAGCTCAGCTCGCAGCCCCTTCTGATGTCCTGTGCCTGCCGAAAAGCCTTGGAGAAACACTGATTTTTAACGTGAAACTGCTTGATTCAGTGTTTTTACTGGTTTTAATTATCAGGTTCGTTTGTTTTGGAGAGGAGGAGACCTCTGTGGATAATTCGGCTACCGGTAAAAACCTCCTGAACAATGAACACTGAAGGAATCCTAACCTAAAAATAAAACGGCAATGGTGGTTGTTTAACAATGAAGACAACAACTCCCATGATCCCACGCTACTTCCCGACGTCTTCAAACTCCATCTTTTGTTATTGTTTTGATTGAGAGACCCCTAGCGGCAGAAAATTACATATTGTGCGTTGAAGCCTCCCAAATCGGTGAAGCCCATGTATTATTATTTCACCTGTCATGCTCTCAGATATGTCCCCTTGCTTGTGAGATTATATTGACTGGAGAGTCCTCCTTTTTATGAATGAAATGAGGTATAGCACTCCAAGGTTTGATATACATTTGATTGACAAAACAGGCATTCTAAGCATGAATGCTTGTGATTCAATAGCGCAAACTATGCGGGAAAATCGCCTCAAACCATTTGGAAATCCACTCTGAATTATCCATGCACTGTGTAGTCTATAATTTAGCCTAATCTATGAAAATTTCAAGGAAAGAAAACACCCCTCATTATATTGCCAATTATAGTATGTAAGGAGGGATTCCATTTTATTGTATTTTTATGTTTATACAGTAGGCCATCGTGCTGTGAAATGTAAATGCAAGTTAGCAAAATGTAAATGCATTGCAGTTTGTTACCATCTTTACTTTAAATAATAAAAAAAAGAATACAACCTTAAAAATGTGTGATAGACAACTTTAGCGTGTTGTGCAACCCTAAATTTCTTTCTATGCTCCTAAGTATTTTAAATTAGGAGCACATGTGCTGCTATGAAAAAATGTTCCCCTCGAGCCCTGACTACAAGTTAAATAGGGACTGTCATTGAGCAGAGATAATATAGAGGAAAACAAAGTTAATTATCCATCATTATATCCTTAAAAGATGTATTACTGTCTACAATAATTTAGCGCACTGGGAGAGAAATTTGTCTAAAATCATCAACAATAGTGAACGCAAATCTAGAGTTCTCTTATGTACCATCGCCTTTTAGATCCTTTCCTGCCAAATGACTGGCTTCATCAGGTGACCCCATTAAAATGTGAGGAATTTGCAATATTTTGGAGCGTTGAGAGGAAGTTTCTCACATCTGTTCTGGTATAAGACTCAGTGACTGGACAAGACAAAAAATGTATTTAACCACAAGCACAAATGGATGCAGCCTATTCTGTAGTGTCACCGATCCACAGCTTTATTGTTTTGATCCGATGCCAACTATATTGTTTAAGTTTTACAAAGTGTAACTTAAAAAAGGTACTTAAATTGTCACTGAAATAAACCTAGGATGTCATCCTGACAGAATTATTAAGCTTGGTGACCATGTGTTGAATAGGCATTATATATGCTATGGTGTTCCACAGGGTTCCATATGTGGTCCAATTTTATTTTCTCTATATATGCTCCCACTGGGAAAAAAAACATCTCTGAGCTTAATGCCAGATAATGGAGATACTCCTCATTATTTGATAACATGTCTGTCCAGTATTATATATAGAATGAACAGCATTATTTTAAAAACTAGGCTAAATAAAGAGAAAACAGCAAATCTTCTAATTGATCCAAATGGTAAACGGGAAAAGATTTGAAACACATTAGGTAACCTGGCTCAGATAAAACCAACAGTAAGAAACCTGGGTGTGATTATTTACTCTGAGCTAAATTTGAAAGCACATGTAAATAGCATAACAAAGACTTTTTTATCATAAGGAATTTTGCAAGAGTGAGACCTTTTGAATCAGTACAAGATGCTAAGAAGTTGACACATGCATTCGTTTTTTGTCGCCTTGATTATTGTAATGCATTCCCTCATGGTTTGCCTAAAATACAACAAACCGACATGCTGCTGCCAGAGTGCTTGATAGGACTAAAAATAGTTAAAATATCATACCTGTAGGCCACTTTGCATTGGCTTCCTGTCTCATTTACACTTAATTTTAAAGTTCTTTTACTTGTTTTTAAGGCACTAAATGGTCTAGCGCCTCCATACATATCAGAATACCTGAAGGAATATGTTCCAAGTCGCTGTTTGAGATCATCAAACGTTGCTTAACTTAACATTGCTACTATAAAGCAAATGAGAAGTGGAGAGGCTGCTTTTTGTTTTTATGCTCCAATGATTTGGAACATTCTCCTACTTAAGATTCGTCTGGCTCCCTCTGCTTTAAAAAGCAGACTGGAATGCACTTTGTTGGCATTTTCATAGAATTATTATTTTTACCTTCATTGATTTTATCCTGCACTTTAATTATGCTGTTGTATTGTTTCCTTGTTATTTTTTATTGTTTCCTTTTTTTTTTCTTTTGTTTGTTTAATATCTTGCATTTTCATATCCTATTTTATGTTTTGTACAGCACCGAATGCCATGAAAGGTGCAATCTAAATAAAGGTATTTATTTATTTATAATGCTCTTATCATGTGGAACACAAAATTACCTAACGTCTGCTTAGAGAGACTCCATTGTAACCTTTACATCTAACCCTGAGACATACTATTGAAGCATCCTGGCCCTCTGCGCGACCACAGAAATCCCAGGTTGACTTTATATATTCCTCCTCTAGTTTCAAAGATCTTGGAGCGAGGTATAAACTTTACAGTATTCTGTCAGTATGAATTATAAATTGTAACTCTCGGGTGAAACTGAAAAACAGTGAAACACATTGCCATCTGAATTGAACTAGAAAATTAAAACTGATGGCACTGCTATAGAATGATAGCACTGCTATAGAATAAAGCCCATTTGAGTGGAAAAGCCCACAAGACAGACCCATGGCCCAAAAATCATCTCCTGACCTGGACATTCACAGTCTCCATTTCTGTCGTTGTGGATTCATTCATACAGTAATATTCTCACATTTCTGGTTATTGGAGATACAAGTGAATGTTCACCCTGGGCAAATTACTGCACTTTGGTCCAACATGACCTGGTTCTGCCAATTATGTTATGTTTGGGGCACATTGATAACCTCTTATATAACCTAATATAAACTCATACAACCTTTGGCACAGGGTGGTCTAGTGATTAGAAAGATTGTCCTTCAACTAGAAGGTCTGGGTTTGAACCCCCATCTTAACAAGCATCCAGCCTGCTGAAGTGTCATTGAGTAAGACACTGAATCCCGACCAGCTCCAGAGCTGCTGTTCTGTAGCTGACCGTGACCTTTGACCTCTCTGTGGAGGGGGGAGAGATAGAATACTTTTCCTACAGGAAGCAATAAAAATCACATTATTATTATTGTTAAAAACTGAAATTCCCAGCAATATTCCCTTGTGAGACAACTGCATGACCACTTGTAATCCTTCTGCATCATTTGCAAAACAAATGTAAAAAAAAAATTGAGTGTTAAAATAAATATACAGTAAAAAAGGTGGCTGAGCAGGCTTTGGTGGATACCACATGTTTACAGTGTTAAGGGTTTGATTCCAATTCATGATCTCTGTCGCATGTCACCCGGCTCTCTTTCCTGTTTTTCCTGTCACTCTGCTTTGTACAATGTAATAAAGCAGAAATCCATTTAAATTCTTTTACACTAAAAATATGCCTGTGATTTTCAGTTAACATGTTCAAGAAGAACGATACCACCATTTAACCGTTGTTTGAGATGCAAAACATATGCACTGTTTGGTACCTGAAGGTAAATAAGGTCATAAAACCACAAGTAAATCAATAATTATGACTCAGGCACATAAAGCACATAGGACTTGTCGCGAGATGAAAATAATTTCTTTGTCATTGGTGCAGTGCCTATCCTCAGGGCATCAACTAAGGCATCATGAGCCCACTTAATTTTACCAGGACTTCTACAGCCTCTGGGAAGATTAAAGTTTCTCCTTTGAACCCATAAGCTGACTGATCTGTGGCAATAAAAGTAACAGTTCAGAGGGAGTGATCAAAGTGACTGAACCTGTGCCCGAACTCCAAGAATCAAAAACATCTATTGAAATGAGAGGAAGTCCTCGTAATATAAAAATCATTTTTGTTGCTGCAGCTCTAACTCAAGTATACCCCATCAGTGAGGTGAGGTGTCAGACCTTGCACCCCTGTAATGTTGTGAACAAAATGTCCTGAAAGGGAACAAAGTTTAGGTGCTGATTGGGGAGCGTGCCGATGTTCCCTCCGCCCAAACCCTAACATCAGTAAGGAATGAGGGAAAACAGGCTGACCCCTGGTGATTAGCTGTAACTGGAATAGGCCATTTTTCAATTTGTGTTTTATTTAACCAGGTTAGTCCCAATGAGAATCTAGAATCTAAGACCTGGCTCAAAAAGCAGCAACAAGTCAGACTTGATATATGTTGTTGTATGTGGTTGCAGACCAACCACATACAGCAATGTACAAAGTCAGAATACAGTCAAAATCATAAAAAAGGAGCAAGGTATATCAATGTATGAAGTCAAAGAACAATCAAAATCATATAAAAAAAAAAGACAAAGTAAAAGAAAATCTTTTGTAAAAGTTCTCCAAAAGTCCAAGGTTCACTAGTCTAATATCTAACCAGCTGGTTCGCGGGGTCAAAGCCTATTAAACTCTTAAACTAAATAAAGAGAGTCTGACACAAGAATTTTAAATCATTATCGCTTTAAACGAGCCAAGACAGACGAGCTCTTTGAGTCATAATCAGTTTCATCAGTATCAGCTTCAGTCATTATCAGTTTAATCCTCGTCAATTTCAAAGGCTTTCCCACCATGCCAGGAATAAATCATTATCAGTTAAACGTAAGGGGAATGCAGCCCATTTTCAGCAGTAAAGTATGTCTTTCTCTACCCTGAGGGGAGTACTGTGATCACAGGCGGAAAGGCTGAACCGGTTCCAGAGCCAGGACGGCAGGCGCAGATGGGTCAGGTCACAGGAGCAGCTTACGTACCTCTGATGCTAATTTGGCATGAACTCTTTCCAGTACAATGCACCGTCTGTGGAGAAATTGGTATCTCTTAGTCTCCCACAGTGGATTTCTCCCTGCATGAATAATGAATATCGGTGCAAAATTGTGAGTCTAGAAAGAAGCCCTTGCCCTTGTGAGGGACTGAAACCAAAATTTGATGCTTACCGTTGATGTTTTAGACAGCTGAAAATGTTTCTCCTATCAAACTCCATTGTAGCTGCACTGCAAATGTCTCAATATGATGTCACGTTGTCTACGTTTGGTCAGTTATGCGTGGTAGTAAGAAAAATACATCACCAAACAACAAAATGGACCCAGAAATGAAAGGCACATTGCCAGTAGCTGTCTTAAAATGTTTCAAGGTGGATTTTTTCCTTCAATCACTTTAAACTCACAGAGAGTGTAAATCATTTTGCAGCGAGTTCCATGAAAACGGAGCAAAATGGAGAAAGGCACTTTTGTGTAATTCTGTTACTACATCATGGGAAAAAGTTTCTACATTCATTCACTCTCATGTTAACCAAGAGGTAGCTTGTTGCCAACCCCTAATGGAGAGCCAGTGTTACTCGAGCTGGCACCCAACCAAACTGGTTTTCTTTGTAGCTCCGCGGTACCACTGCTTTCTATTAAATGTACCGTATGCATTTGTGTGTGAATGACAAAGAAAGAGAGAAAGAGAAGCGTGGATGTGTCGCTGTAGCTGCCCTGTCTCTTTGTCTCTCACTCTCTCTACCTCTCTCTGTTTCTCTATTTTTGCACGCTGTCTGTCTTGTGTCTAGAGTTGAGCCTTGAATACTAATGGAGTGTTTCAAAAGCTGGCCGGATCAATGTGAAGGGGATCAGACACTGGCTCACTCTATTTCAGTCAGAGAGGAGGCACACGCAGCTCACATAACTTTTCAACCGGCTCTCTGCCCATAGTCAACCCACTCCACCAGCTGAACTCGCCCCGGACATCGACATTACATCACACACCATACAGACATGTACACACACATGTGCAGATGCATGTCAAATCCACTACGGACTACATTTTTCTGAATACTGTAGATTTTTGCAATTGTACATGTTGAACTTAAACGGATCCACATCCCCACTTCAAAGACTGCACTCAGATTTAAAATGAAGCCATAAATAATTTAGACAGGTGTCTCTTGTTGGGTTAGACTGATATATTGCTTTGCTGATAAACTAGGCTGCGGATATATGAAGCAGATAATATCCTACACCGGTTGTCTATGGGAAACCGTTAACCTGAATTGATTCAAATTTGACATTTTGATTGGATTCTACACAAGTATGCATGGATATGAATTATTATTGTTATTATTATTATTATTATCAGCATTGTGGGTTTGTGTCCCATGGTCTAAATGCTGTGTCAGACGCTTTTCCACACTGACAGGAATAAAGTTCTTGGGGAAACGCTGAATACATGTGATTTTTGGAATTTGGAGGCATGAAAACAGTCAAATTTAAAGATACTGCTCAGCGGCTCAAAATATCAGCTTTTGGCAGTAACCATATTTTATTCTCTGAGAATAGATCTATATAAAAGCATCTACTTTTTTTGAATTGCCATGTCCATGCTGAGCAAAAGGAGTGGTGTGGTCTCGCTGACGTGAGGGCAACCGCCACTTTCACCCTCTCTCCTTCAACTGAATTCAATGGTGCTTCATTGGCATGAAATCCACATATAATTTCAATCAATTAGTTGATCAAGAGAAAAAAATGTCAAAGGATTTCTGTTTTTTGTTAATGTCCCTGCTGTCTGAAATTGTGACATTTTAAAACATATTTTGCCACAAATGAGATTATATTGTAGTTTTGTAGACTTGGTTGGTTCCTCTCCTCCTCATCTCCTACCTTTCCATCCCCCTCCTCTTCCTCCTAGTTCCAAGTGACTTGTCTCCTCCTCCTCAGATTCCCCATGCCAGTTTAACTTCTTGTCCTCTTCTCCTCCACTGAGCACACTAAATCTAATCTCTCTTTCTGCCCTCATGCGTTTCTTTTGAGCCATTTTAGTTCCCCTTCCCTTCCCCAAATTGAATCAAATTTATTGAGGGACTGTTTTTTGACGAAAGAATCTTCTGTGGCGACATGTCATGTGCATCCACGCGTGTGTGTTTGCGTGGGTGTGTGTGTGTGCGTGTGTGTGTGTGTGGGGTTGTGTGTGAGTTCAAGGACAGTGTGGGTGATAAGGAGAGGGATTCATTTCCTACATGCACTAACTGAAGTAATAGAAGACACGGTGCACACACACAGCTGGATGGCTAGATAGCTGGGACTGTGTCAGTTTGACATTTGCACACGTAACAGAAGAATTAGAGGTGCAACCACACTTGGCTCTCCAGCTGAGAAGTACTGAGAGAAACAAACAGCAAGACAGGCGTTTTGATTCGACATGGTCCCGATCCTGCATCTGACTGTCAGTTGAGCTCTTTCATCCCTACTTCAAACATCTGACTACCAAACATTACATGATGAACTAAATACTGTATGTGGCCGCGTGAAAATTAAATTTGAATAACTTAATAATAACTGCCAATTGGACTGTGCAGGGAAAATTCATGTTTGGGATTGAAGCCCTCAAATAAAGCACAGTCTGGATCACTTATTTTCATTCTCACATGCATTATCACATGCTCATTAACCATGTGACTAATTGAATCAATTGATGGCATGGCTTTTTGGGGTTGGTTTCCTTGGCCTAGATCATTCCTGACCAATAACAGTAGCAGAGAGTTGCTTTACTGACATTGGTACATGCAAACACAGGCTGATGATGTACCAGTGCACAAAACTGTGAGTCCAATCTCAGGTAGTCAAAGAGGAAACCCCTGCCAGTCCAGTTTGTCTGTCCGTCTGTCTTTTAGCAGGATATCTCAAAAAGTTTAGCACGGATTTGCACTAAACTTGGTATGAAGGTTGGTTATAGGAAGAACTGATTCACTTTTCATTTCGATTGGCCAACAGGGGTAGTGGTGATGGGCGTGGTCTTCCACAAAAAGGTACAGTTTGTACTATATGGCAGTAGACTAAACATTAACACAGTACAATTCTACATTCAAAGCTGAGGTATTGTCCCTATATATTGTCCCTGTCAAATAAAGTATGAAAAAAACAGTGTCCAAGAACTAGGGGTGGGCTGATTGATCGGGCAAAACAAGGATCTGGATCCGGATATCCAGATCCAGATCCTTGGAGGAGACTTTACTAACAGACTTTTACACAATTTGGCAACCAAGGTGTTGCAGTTTTCCATTCGTGATACATTATCGTTTCTGACAATGTACCACTTTTGTTTATGTTAATAACTATATTATTTACAATTTTCTGAATCCATGCTCTAAGCAACAACAAAAAATTAGCCCAAACATACCAAGTCCATCAAGTCGATTTGGATTCAGCCATGAATGTCAAGCATTCAATCCCCTCAGCTGCTCACTGAAACCAGCAGCTATGGCAATTACATGCTCACCTTATCCCTACCTTACCGCTCACCAGAACAACACCATGTATCATCCTACATGTTGTACAATCAAGCATGTTTACATGTAGTTTGCAGTCACAATCCTCTTCGCCTGCTCCACCTTCTTTTGTATTCTCCAGGTCCACCAAGCAGTCCCAGGAGTGTCAAGGACAGCATAACCCTCAGCCATTCAGGGGTTGCATCAATTGGTGGCTGGCTATGGCTAATCAAGACTCAATTCCCAAAATATCAATATTCTCCCAGGTTCATTGTGGCCCTTATCCCCCTCCCCTAAGTCATCAATAAATCTTCAATCACTCAACTCCCTCCTGAAACTACTGAGCCAAAATGATGCTTTGAGTAATTGTGCTCTCAGTGGAATATCACTCACCATTTTAACTACACCTGATAATATAGAAAGATATCATAAATCACATGTAGACACTCCACCTCAGCATGGCTTCAATTCCAGTCATCAGTTGGGTGCGCTACAGTCTGTATTATAATTGATCTACACACATTTATTCACACATCACTGGAGTTATGCGTGAAGGTTTCATGGACACATTTTGTCCCATTTTCCTGGCCTAAACCTGAGCTGAACCAGCTCCCACATCTCCTAAGGTGTCTCTGATGTGATGGGACATGTTAGCTTAGCTCTGCTGGGGACACGTCTCCCACAGCGACGCCGCTGCCTCATGGTTTATTCATGAGCGGCCATCAGGCGCCCAGCTAGCATTGGCTGGCACGCTAAACAATGGCAAGATGTCTCCATGTTTATTTATCAGCCGAAGTGAAGGCATTAGCTTATAGTGCGGCGGGGTTGGTCGGCCCGCTGCGTTAGATCATTTATCTCCCATATCTGCACGGTTTCTGTCAGCTCTAATGGTGATCCCACTGCCGGGAAGTTGTCTTGTCTTTCTTCTCCACCAGGGAGAGGTGGAGGTCCATGCAAATGGGCAAGTGCATTCATGCCCCTATGGAGAGACCTGCACACTGGTACACAAGTGCACACACACACACCCACACACACAGACAGACAAGCCAAAGAGAGGTGAAGACAGAGTAGCACTTCCTACTGCTTTGTAGTAATTACAATATAAACAAATAAGAGACACTCTACTTCCTAAATTCACTTGTAATTTTGAAAAAACTTTCCCCTATCGAAAAATTACAATATATTCCAGTAGAAAAAAAGAGTGTGCTACACTTGCAGTGAAATATGTATTAACGTCAGAGAGGAGGAGCATTAACAATGAAATCAATTTTTGATGATTGATTAGTACAGGCTATCTGTGGTTCCAGGAAGCCAAATGTAAGCCTTTATAAGACCTTTTTAACAGCAAAAACAGCCTATTGCTTAATGAACACTGCTAATGGAAGTTGTGAAACTATAAATGGGCAGAATAAGTAAAAGGACGACAGGAAATTAATTGTTAAGGGACATGAAGTCCAAATGTGTTTAGTAAAGCAGATAGGATGCATATTGTTTTGCTAAACCTGTTTTAAACCCCAAATCAAAGAATGGAGAGGCAGTGCAAAGAAACCCGTCACTGCATGGTGAAAAAATAAGACCACTAATAACTGGATTAAAGACATTTTAATACTTTTCAAGACCGTAAATTTAGATAATCTATTTGTTTTTGTCACATTGTCATGGTTATAATCCGTTATTTGTTGTTTTTGCCAATAAGTACTTTTGTATTTCATGCTAATAAAGCACCTTTGAATTTGATTTGACTGAACTGAATTGACAAACCAAACAGTTGCACATACAAACTCACGCACGTTTGCTCTCAACTTCACTTCCTCTTTCACACACACACACACACACACACACACACACACACACACACACACACACACACACACACACATGTTCTCTCTCATTTTCTCTGTCACAAATATACTCACACAGACACACACACACACACACACACACACACACTCAGAGAGATACACACCGTAGTTCCACTGTTCAAAGGCACCTTGGGGCTGCATAGACGGCTGGCTTAACAAGCCGTCCACACTATTTGATCCAGTATTCTCTCTGCCTGCTGCTTTTAATTGCCTTGTGTTGAGCCAGATCATACTCACCGCTGCCGGCTGCTACTGGCCATGATGTGCCGCGGCTGATGCCTCCAACACGACCTCTCTCTGTCACACACACACACACACACACCGCGATATACACACATTGACAATGGTGTCTGTGTCATCTACAGTTGACTGATCCTACAACCTTTGCTTCCTGCCACACTGCCGTACCATGAAAGAGAAAGCGAGGCTAGACGCGATCTGTCTCTTTCTCTAATTGGACGTGGCGATGTCGGAGAACATGCACGCATATGGACACACACCCACACACAAAAACACAGACACACACACACACACACAAATACCCTCTTGGTTGTCTGCTCTGTTTTCTCATTAGCCTCTCTTGCACACTAACAATCCCACTGGCAGGAAGGTCTGGAAGCTTTACGCTCTACTTGAAAGCCTACATATTCTAATGACTTGCATTAAGAGTATAGATGTCATGCTGCACAAACAGAGGGCATTTTGTCTCGCGCAGATAGAGGGAGAGAGACGTCGGGACAGAGAACAGAGAGGGTAAGACATATGGGAACAGAGCGACAGTTGTCTTTTGTAAACTCTTCCAGGGAAAAAAACAGTGTCCGGACAGATTCTTGGGTTCTTCTCTTTTGCTCTGCCCATTCCTTTTAAAAACACTTGAAAATAGCCCCCTCCAGAGTGTCTCTCTCTTTCTCTCTCTCTCTCTCTCTCTCTCTCTCTCTCTCTCTCTCTCTCTCTCTCTCTCTCTCTCTCTCTCTCTCTCTCTCTCTCTCTCTCTCTCTCACACACTCACACTCACACACACACACACACACACACACACACACACACACACACACACACACACTGTAGTGGTGACAGGTATTGATAGCGTCTGATATCAATATAATTTAGAGTTAGCCTCAATGAGAATTAAGAACAGGGTACCAGATAACAGACAGCATCAACAGGTCTCATCTGAATTCTCGGCATGTTTGAATTTAAACCCACACAGTGAGCACAGGAGGTGACTTTATGCAAAATAATATATTTATTACTAAACTAAAGCACACTCAATCAGGTAAATACAAGTGAATATAGTACAGTATATACAAGAGGTATACCTATGAATTGTGATGAATCAATGGCAATAGGAATAGATGATCATGTGACTATGCAATACTGATAATTAAACCAACATTTCAGCAGACACAATCATGGAAGATGAGCAGTGGAAGACCTGAGTCAGCAAGATAGGAATAAAGGGGCAACAGTATAACTATCTGGAAAACTGACTCAAATAAATCTTTGAATAACTGAATGGTTAGGCTACTATAACTATAGGGAGCCATAATAAAGTGTGTGATATGTGTGTGAAGTGTGAATGTAATGGAATAGCTATGTGTGATATATGATATGATGCCCAGCGGACAATGGTCAGTACATACGACACCAGCGGAGGTCCGGAGGGAGATGAAGCACGCTGAGGCCTGGAGGCTGTGAGGAGTCTCGGCTCGACGAGGTGCTGGAGGATGAAGATCCGTCTGTTCAGTTGATCTCAGCAGGCCGCAGCAGAGTGAAGCACGCAGGCTGGAGCACGCAGGCTGCTGGACAGGGCTGTGGGTCTCTCAAGGCTAACGCCGACCCACTCTGGAGGTTCCGATGATTCTTCAGAGTTAACCTCAGCAGGGTAGCTGATAGTGAGGTTGTAGCAGGCAGGACACACAGACACACGTGCTTGTGTGTGTGTATTTGTCAGGCAGGCAAGGCAGCAAGGCAATCTTCACTGTTTCGGATGAAACAGGCTTTCTACTTGGCTTGATGATGATGATGCAGCTGAGTCTGTCTTTGGAGACAAACTTTGGAACAAAGTTGTTGTCAGACTCCGTTAGCACACGTGTCGTGACCACGTAAAGTGCATGAAATCCGCATTGCAAATGTGTGTGTTTGGTTTTGTTGTGATCAGCTGAGGGGTGTGTGTGTGGGCTGGCATGTCTAGTGTTACGGCTCATTACATATGCATGAAACCCTAATTTTGGTTCCCAGATCTATCCAGTATAATTGACCGTCGTAACATTAACATTATTAAACTCAGCACAAATTCCTGAATACTTTAATATCAAACATGGCTATCTAAGCCCCATGTAAAGATAAAGAAATTGAATAATGTAAATAACTATTATATAAAACATCCCAGTTACACATACAATTAGACATATACATTAGAGTCCACCACAATGTGATACCTAAGGTTTCATGATTCTATATCAAAGATTTCTCCTGATTTTGGACACATTCCAAGACTACTGAGATTACTGAGGATTTTTAACTTCCATTGAGGACCACAATGGGAATAAGTGTGAGTTTCTTGCGCTATCCTCTGGGGTCATGTTCTGTTTTAGTTTATCATGTATTTTTCCTGTTTATCATGTATTTTTTCCTATTCCCAACTCAAATCAAACCTGAAACTTACAACTTACAGCAAACTTGCAACTTAGATCATGAAAGACAAATTACTGATACAGATTACACGCAGTCTTTATACCTGTTGTCTTATTTTTACAGAAAAATGAAACTCATTCTTCACATATTGAAGTTTCACAATGCTATACCTTTCTTGTGGGTGGGTCTACTATTTACTGCCACACTAAATCCAATGTGCAAGTTACTTCCTCAAAGTGGATCGTCGTCTGTTATTTGGAGATATTTGGTTTTAAACCAAATGACAACAAACAAATACAGATTCTGTGTTTGCCTTAGGGTTGTAGCTGCGTCCCAAATTAACAAAGTAGTAATTATTTATTTGGATTTTGTAAATATGGACCACAATAAGATTAAGACAGTCAGAGTGAAAACAAGACTTTCTAGCTGCTGCTACTTTGAGAAATGTTGCAATGAAAACAAGCAGAAAAAGTGAAAATATGTGTTTAAGGTGCAAAAGTGCAATGAAATCATTGTGTTTCCTGAAACCAAATCATGATTTGCAATTGTGATCACAATACATAGCAAATCAATTAATAGTATAGTTAGAATTTTTTTTGCCATAATCATGCAGCTCTAATTGGTTAGGGTTAGAAATTACCCTGCTGTGTGAAACAAGTAGGCTGATCTGAATTGTGCTGCACTCCTGACCTCTGTCCTGCAATACACACACAGAGGCTGCTGGTTTATGTGTCATTTAGTGTAGTAAGACCAGAAGAGTGCTCATTATTAGTGCTCATTATTGCATACAATGAATGTACAGTCATCTGTGAAATTATCTGACATTTCTTCATAACCATAATAGCCATGGATCATTGATAAATGAATCCCTTTTAACACATGTCACATTCTTTATAATAATTCCCAATCCATAGCATAGCATTTTAGTTAGCCTACAGAGCTTTAAGTTACAGCTCTCTGCCAAGCTTGCAGTTGATGACCAGTAATGTCGACAACTACAAGCTATCATGTATATTTTTCTCACTGTTGGAAGTGGAATTGGAATCTTCTTGCCAACAGAAGCATGCTTAATTTCTAGTGTGGGTCCGTGTGCATAGACTGTAAAAATCATGTGCCTTTCATCAATTGTCAGGCACTTGGGGGCAGAAGGGCATGCACAGAAGCATGCATCGTGTACATTACTGTTTGTCATGGAGTGGTTATGAAGTGAGTGTAGTGATGTGCCTCTCTGTGCTTCAGATCAGGATCTGAACTAAAAAGGGCACATCTCTCAGAGAGGGCAGAGGCTCAAGCATGGGTCGGGGTCTATCTGCACGTGCCTGGCCTGTTCCCTTTTGAAGTAAAGGGAGTCCGATCATGTTAAAGCAGCTGAATTTGAAGTGGTATGCCTCTTGTATTAGTTAGAAATGCTAGTGCAAGACACCCAGCTGACACATTATTAGAGGTGTGGGTCACACTTTATTTACATTGTCCAATGTTGATACTCTGATATTGATACTTAAGTTCACTGATATTCAGTGAACTTAAGATACATTTGAAGCAGCCAACAATTCATTACAATTCAATTCAGACCTGTCTCGGTGCAATACAATATGGTGCGGTACGATGCAATGCAATTCAATAAAGTGCAACAGTACCATTGTACTTCTACTATAGTTTACCACTGGTTGCAAGAAGGAATCTTTAGGCATACATAAACCCAGTTATGAGTGAGAGAGAAAAATGTACAGTAAAATGACCGTGATAACATCCTATTTGGAATCTCATTTGTTGAAAATGAAATACACTCAACTCAAAATAATCCTTTTAAACAGACAGAGCAATGTGTTCAGTAATGGATTTTGAGCATGCAGAGCAGTTGGCGAGTGGAGCATGGAGGAACATTTTGAATCCTCTTTGGTTGCTGGTGCTACCGCTGGCTGCACCAGAGGGGGAGGCAGGGACGCTCTCTCCCACAGCGAGTCCGTGGCGTCTGTTGGAATGGCTTGTGAGATTACTACTGCTGCCTGTGTATTTTCCCGGTGCTTGGTAAATTTTACTTATTGCCACACTTTTATCAAGTTTTCCATATTTCTTATAAAACCCAAAGGTGGGTAGGGTAGGTATTTGGTGCGTCCTATATCTCCGTTCATTCTTGACAAAACAACAAAAAGTTTGGGTTTTTGAGCGAGGGGCAGGAGGACACGTGATGAGAACTTTTACTGGGCTGACAACACTGGCAGAGACACACATATGGACTCAGAGGGAGTGAAACACACAGCAAGTAAATGGGATTACTAGCTGCTAAAAAAAAAGAAAATATATGCCTGTCATATCTGTTTTTTCCAGTATAGGAAAGCTTGCATTGATTTAGCTGTGATTCCAGCCCAAAACACACTGTTGGAATCAATCCTACCATATCACTAAATAATATAATGTAATAATAATAAATAAAAGGTAAAAGGTAAATATTGGACTTTTGGACCCACAGTGCAATTGTTTGGCTTCAGAATACTAGGATTATTCTGTTTGGAGTAATTTTATGGTCATTTTCTGCCCTTTTTGGAACTCTAAAGAAACAGTTTCCATTCACTCCAGTTGTTTTGGAGAAGGCTGCTACGGAGCAGCGCTAGAAAACTCGCCGTGTGTTATATTGACAAACAAACGTCCCCAGGCCAATCGATTGACTAACCCTAACCCAGGCAGGTCTTTAGCTCACTGACAGAAGTAGCTAGCTAACGCAAACGACACCAGCAGCACTACTACTAGAAAACTCATCCGAAAACCAAATGTACCAGCACCACCACCTCTGGAAAAGAAGCTGTCCTTGAAAAAAAAAGAGTGAGGTGTTTGTGGAGAGCTGGAAGACCAGTAGAGACCAGTGGCTTTAGATAAACTCACTATGTGGTGTTCAGCCTGCCGATATAATCGTAATATAATGTATATAATTGTAATAAAATGCATGATGTACCTTGTTAAACAATACATTAACATTGACATTAACATTACATTACTTACACTGAGCTTGTAATAATGAAATAAGAATTATACAAAAGAACACAAACTTTAGCGCGTTATCTGCCTTGTTAAACCCGAATATTACATTATCTATACTTGGCTACTAATACTTTGTCGAGGCTAGTAGAAATGTATATGTAATACCCTTAGTGATACATTGTTTTTTTTTTTCCCACAGCGCAGCCGAGGACATCACGAGCCAAATTCAGGTCAGTCAGTCAGGTGACGCCTAGTGAGATGATGCGCTTCGTCAGATGGCCTCTAGAGGGCGTTTTTGACTGTGAGATGCAGTGTTTCCTATACAGAGGCACAAAATCAAAATTTGGTCAGTGTATAGAAATGGATCTAAATTGATCTCTAATGCGCCTGATGTCATGTTTGTAGTAGACCAGCAGACCAGCAGCACTGAACTCAATCCACAGAGTCTCCCGGTGTGAAAACAAAAGTGAAATTTAACATTCCACAGTCAGTAACGGGGATTTGCAGACAGTAACTCGTCTTCGCTGCCCTACAAACTTTAATGGTAGGTGATGTCATCTTGTAGTATTTAACTAATGATAGTGGAATTAGGTAAGGCCTGTTTGGTGGACACGGGGCCTAAGGCTCCGCTCATTAATGTCCCTTCAGAGTTCTACCAACCAATGAGGATGAAGTAAGGGCGGGACCAAGAGCCGGCATCCTGCTGTTTTGTAGCTGACGTTAGCTAGGCTAACGTTTATCATAGCAACAACACCCGGAGACATCGTCTCTGCGCACCCCGCTGCAGTGCTCACCTGACGCTGCCAAAGCGCTCAGCACCAGCACTTCAAGTGCTCAAGAGGTCGCTTGGTGGACACGGCCCCTAAGTGACGCAGTGCTTCAGTACATACAATTGAACACATGCGCCGTGGGTCTGTACAGGATCTGTGCTTGTTGAGTAATAGAAGGTACCAAAATTAGCCTTCAAATTTTAGGCTTTTAATTTGAAGGCAACACTGCCTATCCTCTGGTCTTATCCTGTCTATCTGTGGCTGCTTGACTCAGCTGCTGATTGTGTCCCTGGAGGCGCTATGAGGCAGCTGTTCACTAATTAATATGGAAATGTGATAGATGGCTCTTGTTGGATAAAACCCTGAGATATCATACTAGTTGAAGTTGTCAACAGTTGCAAACGTAATTCTAATTTACATGTCAAAGTATTATTGTACAACAACTGGTTTGTGTTGGTTTGATATCAGGTCAAACTGTAAGAGTGTTGGCTATCTGAGTGTCTCAGCTGGTGCTGAGAACTCTGCTGCTTGGATTAGAAATGCAGCATTGGATTATGAATAATGGAAATGTATTTACTTTACATAGTTGATGCTAATATATTAAAATTCAGTATCACAATATTACACTTTCTGGTAGAATTTGGTAAAATATGAATAATTTAATAACAAATACAATATCTGAAATACATTTCCACCAAGCGGCCAAAACCACGGGTGAATTTTGAAGCCAATAAGGAAGTGGTGGCAGTTGGCAGTTCCTTTAACGTCCACTAGATGCTGGCTCCAAAGAGACTCCAAACCTGACCCAACTATTTTCGACAAGAGGTTATGGGGTGCTTTCCATTTGGCCAAAATGCGTCCTCTCCTCCATCCTCGCGGCCTCGTCTCCTCCCTGACCCAGCATCCAAAAATGAGCCGCCATCATTAAGGATGTTCCAATTGGTTAAAAGACACATGAAGGATCCTTCAAGTCTCCTCGCCTCTGTCCTCCAATAAGGCGTGGTCGGAGGATACTCAGGTGTATCCTTGATGTGGAAATAATGAGTGAAATCAATAAACCATTGGCACGTGCGGATATAAGCCCTCCTCCATACCATCAGAAAACGTGCGGACATTGGCAGAAAAAAAATCCACAGGTGTAAGTAGCCCCAACTTGTTATATATTCTTCAAACAGAAATAGCATAGGTTTTAAATGTTAGCCGAACATTTGTTAATGAAGGGTTATACGTTAAATGTTCATATACTGACAGATCTGTTGTAGTTGTAGGATGTCAAACTTTTCCCAAATAAGTAAATGATCTTAAGGCTTGAATGTGATTATAGGGACAGAGGAGACGTGCCAGCTGATCCTCCAGTGCATAGAGAGGGTGAGGGGGGGCAAGTAACGTGAATCTTATATGGAGTTATTTTATAGGATTTATCATTAATATGAATGACATTCCATGATCTAATGTGCCTGAATGAAATCTGTTCATTAGGGCATACACATAGCCTATAAATGCACACAGGCGTCTCTTTTACCATGCACGTTTCTTTCTAATAGGACCTCAAATCAACAGCGCCGGGCACTGGGACTGGGGATGGGGAGCAAACGGCTGCGGCCTGGCCCCGGTTCTCCCTCATGCATGAGACTACCGGCGGGAGGCCGTCGGCACTCCCTCCCACTTTAATAGACTCGTGTGGAGGACCAGCAGCCGGAGTCAGCCGCTGTGCGCTCCCCATCCAGCCCTGATCCCAGTCCCCCTGGTGAGCAACCGGGGCCATCAGATGCTGCTGCCCACTCCCATGTGTGAATTCCGCGGCTTCCTCGGGTCCCCTGGCAGCCAAGAGGCGAAGAGGAGAGGGAGCGCTGCTGGGGTTTCTCCGGGAAGAGGCGGCCGAGGACGCACGGGCTGAGCAGCAGACGGAGCGATTTTCAACTAGCCTATATTAGAGACAATTTTATTATTATTATTTTATTTTTTTTATAAAAAAAACATATTCATAACTTTGGTCACGGTGCGTAATGACCGTTGCCATGACAGGACATATTTTCATCATAAAGGCCGGTATGTTTGTCTTTTGCTGGAATCACTTCTGTCTTCTCTGGATCACCAGTTGGTTTGCTGCGTCTGTTTGATGTGTCTCTCATTCAGTATTCATCATGCTTGTGAATTGTGTTTGTGTGTGTTGCCATGGAATTTCTCCTTGGGAGAATAAATTCTTACTAAACCTCATTAACAGCATTTCATTGTTTTAAATTGCACATTTTGCTCTTACAGCTAGATCTATGGTCTATGGAATTTATTTATTTATTTAGGAATAAAAAGAAAGCACTTTGGTTCATTGCCAGTGAGATGTCAAACAACCACATGATCGTTGTCTAATCCAAGTCGCATAAAGGATAAAAGTTGGACAATTTGTATAGCACCTTTCTTATCAGTGCTACAAAGTGCTTCACAAAATTAAAATGTAGCATACAGCAAACAGAATAACAAAAAACTGAATAAAAACAGAAATCAGGAAACGGGACGCTTTTCAGGCGTTAGGATTTTTTTTAAGCGTTCTACCTTCCTGACAAGGCTCATTAGAGGCTGGCATAATTTAGATGAATTTAACATTCATCTGAACTTTGTTAAACGTTTTTTTGTGGATAAAACATGAGCCTTAGAATAATTTAGACAGCTGTCATCCTGCGCGGGAGGAGCCTCAACGCAACGCTTCACACATCAGTTCAATATGGCGGAGTGAGGACGTTCCAATTGACAAGCCAGGTTCACTTGCCTCCTTGCATCTTCTCCTCGTTTCCTCCGTGACCTTTGACCGAGGAGTCGAGGAAGAGACGCGAGGCGAGGAGACGAGGAGAAATCGTTACCAAATGGAATACACCCCAGGTCTCAGTAGCTAATTTCACTTCTTCTAATGTGTGTCCTTATGCCGATTTTCAAAATAATTATGTCAATAACGTGATAGAACGGTTACAAAACGGGGTTGTTTTCCTAGTGATTGACAGGTCGCCTGCACAGTGATCGACAGGTCGCCGATTACGGGCAAATAGCAGGCGTAGCTGCAGCTCTGTGGACGACCCTCAGGCTCGCTAAGGCTGCACTGGCTCCAAAAAATGTCAACATGGCGGCGATCATAAACCCAATCTTTTGGCTTCAAAACGGCCCTTCAGAAACCTATGGGTGACATCACAACTCACTACCTCCATCTTTTTTTTACAGTCTATGATTGCCACAACATACAGACTACCACCTGACAATGTTACCAAGTTGTGTTGTAGCGGTGGCTCCTGGAATTCACTTTTCTAGTTGTAACGTTGCTACAATGAAACTTTGGTAGTCTGATTGCCTTGTTTGGTTTAGCCGGGCAATGACCCATCAAACCATCACTCCAAAACCTCAAAACCATTACTTTTACCATACAAGTTAGTGGGATGAAGTAGAAATTGACTTGCATTGGTACTGCTAACCAGCGCTGTAATGTTTCCCAGACGCTAACTTCTCAGAAACAAAAATACTGTCCGAACAAGGGGGCTTAATTGGGGATCAATAGAAGGCCTTCAGGACCTCCATATTGGAGGTCTTAGGTAACAACAGCCGGTTGTGTTTCTAAACGTACAACTTTGCTGCTTCAACAGAATTCAATAGACATGGTTAATTTTTGTGCTGTTTTTGACTGGGAACTGATTAATTTGCCACTGATACATCTGTTTGATATTGTGTTTAAATAATGTCAGCTTGTTGCCAGATCTTGGGAGAGAAACAGGCAATCCAGACAAAAGAAAACAAGCAACTTGGCTCAAAACAAACGACTTGGCTCTGTGAAGCCCAAAATAGGCAACCACGTTTTCCTTCTGTTAAACACACACTTGAAGTAATTCATTTGATTTATTTAGATATTTATGCCATTTAGGTATTTTTGTCATTCTAGTCAGTATTCGTACTTGTGAAAACACCTTTGCACTTCTCACGTTCAAGTGTAGTCAGTTCAATTAAATTCAAATGAGCTTCATTGGCATTTAATACTTCAGTATCTGTTGCCAAAGCAACAATCTTGTATCTTGTTAAAAATGTGGTGTGGGAGATATCAGAGCCTACCAAAGATTCCTACATATCCTGCTTGTAATTACCACTAGGTACTTGATGTGATGATTTTGTGTGTATTTACAGAACATCCAATGAATGCAAAATAGCACATGTAATACCGAAATATATACAAGTTTGAGGCAATGGATAAGCGGACATTGGATGAAGGCAGTGTGAGTGTTATTGTGTTGAAAGGCTGTGTTTTAAGCACTTTTTGGATTCAACTATGGACCTGTGTGTGTGTGTGTGTGTGTGTTGGGAAAAGCAGTGCCCACGGCGATCTTGAGGTATGAACAGTGAAGTAAGTGATGAAATGTTCAACACAATCAGTCGTCACGATGTCAAAAACTAGGAAAATAAGGCCCAGGTTGAAAAAACAAAACTCCAGTATGGCTTCCAGAGGGTGTGTTACATCACCTGAAGACCCTCTAGAGAACAAGTTTAGAAAAATAGATGCATGCACCTTTGGAGCAGTGGTGGAGCTGCTCAAGAATTTTCTTTTCTTTTTTCACACCACATCTACATACATGCACATCGACAAACACGCACATGCACAAATGCACAAGCACACACATGCATACATGCAGAAACACATAATTCACACAAGATCCCAGGATACCATTTCTCCTGACCTGATAAAGCAGTGGACCTATTTTTGTGCAACTGTTAACCCTACGCACTGGCCCAGAGTTAAATCTCTCTCCAACACACACACACACACACACACACACACACACACACATACACACACACCCTGCCTTGTCCTATATAAAGATACAGTATATTGTCTGCATGTTGGCTGGGCTAATATGACTAAAATGATGATGGGGAAAAAAGGGATCATGATTATTAATCACAATTATTAGTCCTCAAAAATGATTTTTCTGCGCTTTTGCATGTTCACTATTTTCAACCACAGCGGAAACTATAAATATACAATTATACATGTTTAAGTGTGCAACCCCTGCACACAGCTTTGGCTTGTGGAAGAGATTTGAGTCTCTTTCAGTCTGTTGCATTGTAATGCAGACAGACAGTTTCCAGCTCCTCAATAGAGCTAAATGCTCTAAAGAAGATTGTATTTGTGTTCCAGGAGAGTCATTTACAATGTGTGAAGCTTGGCTTACCGTGGCCCTGCACTGCACTGCTCTATTACTTCACTCCGCTCATCTACCTTCCCTCTCCTCTCTCGTCTCCTCGTCTTTTCTCTCTTCTCCTCTGCTAATCCCATTTCCTCCACCGCTCCAGTGAGAGATGAAAAAGAGCGAAAGCAGTGCATTGGAGCCAGGATCTGTGTGGGTATATACAATATGTGGCTGTAATTATTAGCTGGGTGATAGAAGAGAGCGGAATGGATGCATTGATACATAGCCTTCCCCTCGGTGCCAGATTCACTCGGTAAATAATTTATTGACATTGGAAATCTGGAAAGATTAAGAGGTCGTGTTTGGGTGTAGATTCTCAAGGTAAATGCAATGACATCAACTGCTGATGGTAAATTTTGTAAAAAGGGACACTGATCTGCTGCCTTTTAAGTCCTCCCTATCTTATACAGAGATTTGTAGGGCCGTTTAAAGTGTGGTTTAGGGAGAGAGGATGCAAAGAGCGGGATGGATGTGGCGGAAAATCCTAATCGATGCTTTGCTACTCCTCCTTTACCAGGCTCAAGAAATATGTATGGTTAAGGTCTCAATCTGGTATCTTATTGAGCATATTATAGGTATATACACATAGATTCTTCAAGAGTAGAACTTCTTGATGGAAAATAACGCTTTAAATAATATAAATATGAAACCTTCCACAGTTTAAAAATACATTTAATACTAGAAAGGCCAGTGGATTTGGGAGGTCTAAGAGAAGGCCAACAAGATGTAAATTTAAAGTGGCAAATATAATTGTAACTGCTATTTCCTTAGGTGAAGAAAATGGGTGTAGGAAAAGTCATGGAGGGATATTTTGAAAGCTGAGATAAATCAATTCAAAATTCGAAGCAACCTTCGATTGACAGCAACATGGCCTTTCTAGTGTCAAAAACTCATATTCAGCTGTCACACACTGTCAGTCCTTGTATTAAGAATTCAGTCAATCAGGATGAATGACCACAATCCACTGAAACGCTCATAAACAAAGTTAGCTGGAGGGGATGCTATACACCGATTGTGGTTCAGGCCATTGAAGTAACGTAAGGAGAGGAAGAGGAAGGCAGACTGAGGAAAGCCGTGCCGGGCGGACAACACGGCCGCTAGGGGGCACTGTGGTCCCTCTGCAGCTCTGCAGTGCTGCAGCTGAAGATGGATGATTCTCCCTGCAACAACAATGATGAAATGTTCACAATCAAGGTTGTGTATGTTTGTGCGTGCGTGGCCGTATGTGCTTGCCTGAATTTGTGTGTGTGTATTATATCTTATACGTGCATCTTTATGCATGTATTCATCTATGTGTGTGTGTGAGAGAGACACAGAGAGAGAAACGGAGAGAAGATCTGCGGATGTGTTTGGACATTAATGGGACTGAATGGCTGTGTATTTGACTGTGTGTTGTGTGCACATGTGTTTTTCTTGTTGTGCTGTGTGTCTGGACAGATGATTGGAGCAGAGCCTCTCAACACGTTGTATAACCCTTAACAACATGCTGTCAGAAATACAACACATAATCAACACTGCCACGTTTTGCATAACTGCCTCACTTGGCTCGGCCAATATATTGTAAACCACCAAACGATTCAAATAGAAATGAGAACCTGAGATAATTGTTTTGTTTGCTTATGATGTGATGAATATGAAGGTTTTTTTTTTATCCCTCTCAATGTAGCAACCTTTTGAGATTTCATGGAAATTATGTGTTGTATCCCTTTCCATGCTGTTTGTCAAGTAATGTGAGGTTCAATGTGGCTTCAGGTGGCTTTGGTTCTGGTGCTGGTAGTAATGGCTTTGATAAACATCTTACTGAGAAGGAAGATTTGACAGATATAGTGTTTTGAAGGCTGATATTGATTCTGATATGTTTAGACTGAAGCTATAATTTGTGCTGATATTCCGATACGCTGTTGTTCAATTTTCATGCCAAATCCCAAAAAGTCTTCAGTATTCAGTGTTTTCCCCCCAGAAGTTTCTTCTTGTCAGGGTGAAAAAGCCTCTGAAACAACATTTAGACCATGGAACACAAAAAATCTCCATTGAAACCCAGGATAAGAATAAACATATTCATGTGTATTTGTGTGGAATCGGATCAGAAAGTATCATTAGAATCAATTCAAGTCATGGATTTTCCATAGACACCCAGTGTAGTATTGATCAAATCTACAATAAATATGTAATCAGTCAACTGCATCACATCCATCATATCAGAAGTCGATCACACTGACTGAACCAGATCGCCTTGTTAATAAAAGGACCATATGTTGTCAAAATCAATACATTGATCTACTGACAAGCAGATTATATTTTTATCTGCATAGTTTGTTTTTACAAGGATACACACAACCACAACAATATTACAGCAACATTGCCCATTGTCTTATATCACAGTCTTAAGCAGATGTTAGCTAGTTTTCAGCATCGATTCTTTGGGGCCCTTTGGCAGTAACGTACATGGCGGGTCGAACCAGCAAACCCGCTTCTCCCTGCCCTTCCCCATGTTCTATGTGGGATACTTGAATATTGATTCATGTATGCTATCGACTCATTAAAAGTATGCAGAGCATGGACCTAATTCACTTAATAGAAATGAGACTGGATTAGATTAGATGATCCCTGTGGGGAAATTGGGTCATCGCAGCAGCAAAGAATAGGAAAAGAACAAATGGAGTAATGAGGATAATGCAACAAGCAGTCATAACAAAATATTGAGAATAGGACAAAGATACAGCGTGTTTCTCAACAGTATTACAGGTAGAAGCAGACCTATCGCCTGCTATTCACATTGTCAGGTGTACAGATGGAAGAACATATGTACAGAAATGTGTCCAGACGTGCAAATGCACATTGTAAGGTGTTTACATTGTGAGAATAAGAAAAAGAAGAAGAAGACCAAGGATTCATACTATTTTTTTTCAAACCTTGTGGTAGTTTGATGTAGATTTTGCGCTGCCAGCATAGCTCTCTCGGGCCTTTTGGCTCTATCCTACAAGATAAGCTCAATCAATCAAAGAGCTCGCCTCGGAGTTATTTCATGTTGCTGCTGCTTCAATCCAGATCTTCCGTCTCTCACCATGATGTCTGGAGAGAATCCCCTTGAGCATAACAATTTTCAAACAAGCTTCGTATCTCTCTGCCACTGTGCTCACATCTGAAGGACTTAGATCATGGGAAGGGAAAACCAAAGCGCCCATACTCAGTCGCCATGTTTTAGTGTTTGCCATGGTCTGGTACGCATCAAGGATTCCTGGATAGTTCACACGTCTTTCTCAAACGCACACATGCACACACACATACACAAACATATAGATATACTTCCATTCTCCATATTTCAGTGCTTTGCTTTCATTCTGAAATACGGGTGGTGGGTACATGGTTAGGGAGCCATTGTTAGTACTTCATGTACGTCTAGTTAACGGTTTGAGGGTTTTTGAGGGCCGATATTTTTGGATTGAAGCTGCTGACAGATGATATTTTGTGCTGATATTCAGTATCTCTAAATTTGAGCATTTTCGTACCAAAAAAACCCCCCAAAATTAGTATTCATTGCTTTCACTGTTTCCCCCAGAATTTTATTCTTGTCAGGGTGGAAAAGTCTCTGAATTTATGTATTTATTTATTCATTCATTCATTTTTCTTTTTGCCTATTCTTTTCTTATTATGTATTTTACTTTTCTTGTTTTTAGACTGTAAAGCACTCTGCAAACTCTCCTTTTAGATATGTGCTATATAGCCTAAATAAAGTTTATTCTATTTCTTTTCCTTCTTCCTTTTGTTAGCAGTTCAGGCTAAGGATTTCCCATAGACAACCAGTGTAGTATTAATCAATTTTACAATAAATTTATATGTAATCATTCAAACTGCACATCATGTCAGAGGTGGACCACACCTACTGGACCGGATCCCATTGTGAATAAAAGGCCAATATAATATATTTAGGGAGGTGAAGGCGAAGGTTTGAAAACAGTGTGCAGAGGATCGACGGGATAGACTCACCGAAGGAGAGAGGGAGAGAGAGAGAGAGAGGAGAGAGAGAGAGAGAGGCAAGGAGATGGAGGAGACGATGGAGAGGAAAACGTGGAATTAGATGGAGGGAATGAGAGCGGGGAGGGAGAGAAAGAGAGTTCAGGTCGGGGAAGCAGCAATGATGGCTGAGTCTCATTCAATTCAGGCCTTCGCTGGCGCCCGGCTCCAGAGAAAGATACTGACGATGTAATTTTCAAGTGCTGATCGACCTTGTCCGCGCTGTCACTCACACTGGCATTCACACTCACCGTCATGTTATGCCGAGACGGGATTTTACCCCGACCCCCCTACCCCCCCCTCGCTCTCCCACCTGCAAATATTCGCCCCCATCTTCTCCGCTATACTCCTTCTCAGTCCTTTCGGCTCTGGTTTTACATCCAGGTTAGAAAATTGGCTTAGTCAGGACTTGTGGGATTTTCTTGGGCGAGAGTCTCCGGGGAATGGGGGAGCTTTCTGTCCGGGAGAGTCGCCGTGGAACTTGCTGGGTGCTCTTGTATTTTGCTGATTTGCTTTACCATCATTCTCCCTGGCGAAGCAGTCAACACACGAACACAAATGTCTGTGACAGTGGCAACACACGCACGAGCATACACAGACACACACACACACACACACACACACACACTGGATCTCCACACACACACACACACACACACACTGGACCGTTTTCTCTTTATAAATCTGGCAGTACATCAGCACTTGAATTTCTGTAATTGGTAAGCCTGGGAGTCCTCCAGTGATGAAGTGCAGAGATCCAGTAATTGCCTGTTTGGCTCCAGGCAAATTACTCTCATGATGCCATCATTTGAACAGACACACAGGAGACCATGGAGAGGGCAGTGTGTGTGTGTGTGTGTGTGTGTGTATGCGGAATGTTTAAGTGTGTAAATGTTTGCGCGTCAGACGTCAGACGTTGTGCTCGTGTGCCTATCTGAATAGAATATGGTCCAGTTGGTATTTAGGGCCCAAATGAAGAGATTGGTTCCAAAATTAGCCTTCCACCATTTGGTCCAAAACTGTTGGTGGCATGGAAGTGAAACTCAGTCTGGGATATTACTGAAGTTACTGGTTATCACAAAAGTGTCATTTTGGATGTAATTGCCTGCATTTTGGAACTCGGCTGAAACAGCTGTATACAGCCTGAGCCAGAGGAATGATCAGTCTGCCTGCAACACACCTGGAGGAAATTGAGGGCAAAATGACAAGGATGGGGGGGGGGGTGTGTGTGCGTGTGTGTGTGTGTTCTTCTATGCTTGTGAGAACCCATTTGAGGTTTAGACGTTCAGAGTGAGCACATTTCCGCCGGTCCTCGCTTAAACAAGGAGCTAGTTTAGGATTAGGACTTGGGTTTAGGTTTAAGATTACAATTATGTTAGCATTCAGGTTAAGGTTAGTTAAGAGTTTAGGGAATGAATGCAGCCAATGGAAGGTCTCAGATGTGTGTTTGTGTTTGCATGCATGTGTGTACGTGTGTAAGTATATGCATCAGGCACAGCGGATACTATGACTGTTTGTCTATCTGTGTCTGTGCATCTTTATGTGCATTTAAAGTATGTATGTGCTACGCATGTACTGTGCAGTCATGTGCATACATACCTCCTCTGGCCCGCTCTGCAGACCGCTGTACTGGGGATCCAGGCTGTGCTGGACCATAAATCAGGCCGACGTGACTGTCTCAACATGTCGTGGTGGATCAGCCAGGGGCTGCTCTGCCATGTTCACCCCCCCCCCCCCCTCTCCTTACTAGCACCACCACCCCTCCCCAACTGACCATGAATCATATTAGGGGGATAATGAACCATTTAATGACCTGTGTGTTGATTTATCAGATGCGCTGGAGTGGCCAATTTAAAAATATAACGCCATAAGTCACCCTGCGACTGAACAGTTTGCTGGCTGGCTGCCCTCTGAGGGAGTGTGTGTGTGCGTGTGTGCGTGTGTGTGCGTGTGTGCGTCTGTATGTTCCATTGCTCTCCTGTCGTTAATCTGGCCGTCATTAGGGAATGGTAGGTTTGTCGTGGCAGCAGCTTTGGTTTGGAAGTCGGCTTGAAACTCAAAGTCAAAGAGGGGTGGGAAGACAGATGAGGGCTGGAGGGAATTCATTTTCAATTCAGTTGGCTCACTCAGTGGGTTTCCGCTGTCATCAAATGTTGAAACAGCGTCTGGGTTCCAATTAAATTTGCCCATTTTCACGACAGAAAATTCCCCCCCAAAATTTCCAAGTATTCAGTGTTTTCCCCAGATTTTAATTCTTGTCAGGGTGGCAAAGCCTTAGTCTGAAGCAGCATTTAGAACATCATGGACACTAAATATCTCCACTGAAACCCAGGATAATGAAAGTCTTTTAGGTGGGTTAGCAGCTTCTTAAGGCAGGTTTCATTGCAGGCTTTACAGACTGACACCCCTGAAATTGGTTTCGTAAAAAAAAAAAAAGGGAGGAACCTTCATCATATCAGAGGTGGATGACACTGACTTGCTGATAGCCAATTTTTACTAAAAGGCCAATATCAGTCCCATATAGCGGCAAAGCATTATATCAGTCTAATCCTAGTTTTTATATTGGTCTAACCCCTTTTTATGCTTGCTCATCCGGGAAAGGTTGACTGGACGTGCATGCTCTTCGTCAGTAATGCCTCATCTCACACACCCAGTGAAACCACAGTCTTCATCTGGCCACTCACTCATTCCTAAATCACAAGCCTCACTATAGCGACGGAGGCTGGTACCATTCTCCCTAAAAAAGTCTGGGGATCAAAGGGTTGTGGAAATAACTATGTACATAATATTGGGTAGCATCAGGCAACAATCACATGAAGTACAGAAACAGGTTTTTCTTGTGATAGAAGCAAGTTTTTGGTAGATTGTCCCATTGGTCATCTTCCCTGTTAAATGATGATAGAACATAGACATCAAAATCATCCATGTGTCCCTGGTAGCTCCATGCTAACACTTGAATGATCCAATAGGCCATATAATAAAAACCACTAACAACTTTTTATTACTAAAAGGTCAGTCTTACTTTGGATAATACCAGTGGCTATCACTCACACCACCAGAGCCAACAATCTACCAAGGACATATGGATGATTTTGGTCTCTGTATGATCTCATCACTCAACGGCTAAATTGACCAACAGGACAATCTACCGAAAAGTCTCTGTGTTGCTTTAATATTACTGCCATGTTCATTCATCTCATCCATTCCTGTCTGGTCTTTGAAGAGGTGGGTGGATGGGGTTTGGGGCATAATATTAGATTAGGTTAGATTATCCCCATGGATAGACTGGATCAGCCAGCAGCAAACAATAGGATACAGCTAGGGCTGCAACTAACGATTATTTTCATTGTCGATTAATCTGTTGATTATTTTCTCGATTAATCGATTAGTTGTTTGGTCTATAAAATGTCAGAAAATGGTGAAAAATGTTGATCAGTGTTTCCCAAAGCCCAAGATGACGTCCTCAAATGTCTTGTTTTGTCCACAACCCAAAGATATTCAGTTTACTGTCATAGAGGAGTAAAGAAACCAGAAAATATTCACATTTAAGAAGCTGGAATGAGAGAATTTTGAATTATTTTTCTTAAAAAATTACTCAAACCGATTATCAAAATAGTTGGTGATTAATTTAATAGTTGACAACTAATCGATTAATCAATTAATCGGTTACAACAAGGTACACAACAACCAGGTACACTATACGCATAATAGGCTACAAGCTGTTTGTATTGCTGAAATTTCAGTGTATATGGGTTGTGGGTCAATGTAATGTGTTTTCTGCTTCACTGACAAAAGTCAACTAAATCAGATCTCCTGTTGTTCTTATGTTCTTCTGTGTTTCTCAGTTAATTCGGCTATCTGTCTTGCGAGCTATACCTCCAGAACTGTCTAACTTTGACATTTGATCTACTACACCGGCATCAAAATATGTGATGGGAGACATGACGCATGTGCTACATGCTTTGTTAAGAGACAGGAAAAGTAATTACTGCACAGCTTGAGTCTCTGATGACGGATAATGGAAATTTTCTTCTATGCTATCTTTTCCACTCCATGTATTTAAATGGGTGACATATGAGCTACTAATACCTCACCTAAATTTGATTTGTTTTTCCTTTGTTTTTATGTCATTCCGTATGGATTTCTCAGTTAATTCACCTATCAATGTTGTGTATTTCAGAGAACAGATTAGCCTGATTTGATATGTTGGTTTCGACATTATGTACATATATTCTGTATTTGCTGCTCCTAATCCTTGCTGATTATCTTCGTAATTGGGGAAAAACATTGACAGTTTTTTAAAATCAAATAGAAAAAACCCTAATTTTGTCGGGTTTGTTTTGTCTGTAAAGCTGCTTTTGTCTGTGTATGAGCATCTGTGAGAGGTAAGAGAGACAGAAGCAGAGGAGGAGCGATAGAGAGATATAGACAGATAGTCATAGAGAGAGAGGTGTATTTGCACTTATTTTTGATTATGCACCATCAGCAGCTGGCAGCGTTGTTTCCCTGGGGAATCTCTATATTGCTGTAGTTTATCCTCAGGTTTAGTGAGTTCACAGCCCAGTTACAGATGGCTGGTAAAAAGAGCAGAGACATGGCAGAGCTGGATTTGTATGTAATCTTTGTCTCTCTTTGGCTGTTGTGGTATGGTATTTTGAGTTGCATTGTGTTGTGTTGTTGTGCTAAGTTGGCCTTCGTTGTACTGTGCTATGTAATGTTTGTTATTTAAGAGCATGTGCATTTTCTGTGTGTGTGTGAGTGTGTGTGTACATGCATGCATTTCCGTGGCTATCTTTCACCAATTTTAGGCCAGATCTCAAAATGCCTGCCTGCATCTTTCTCTTCCCATCTCTGCAGCCTTTCATTTGTTGTCTCTGCCCGGAAGCAGAGGGAACATCACAGGTCATGGCTCTAAGGGACCACGCTGGGTTCCCGGTGTTAACATGCAGCCCTCCAGAGCAGGATCTGCAACGTGGGAGTGGAGCTGGGAGCCTTTGGGGCGAAGACAAAGCAGAGACGGTTCGACCGGAGGGAAGCGATCTCAGTTCAATACTGTTATCGCTGTCGGCAGCCTCTGGTACTGTCACACAGCAGCAGACCACATATTCCCACCTAGCAGCCAGTCAGTTAAGCAAGCAAACAATAAGACATGTGTACAGGCTTTGCAGTGTCACAAATCTATCATCCACAGCTGGTGCTATCATGGCAGACCGCTGGAGAATTGGCTACGTGCAAGTGATAGTTATGTATGTATATATATATATATATATATATATATATCTATAGCAATTATATATAACAATGAGGTTCGAAAAAGAGCAATAGGCTACCTGAAAAAATGGTCTGGGTGTGGGACAATTAAGTAACGTTATCAGTAAGGGCGCTTTCACACCTATAGCCCGTTTGCTTTGGTCCAAATCAGTGGATGAGTTGCTACTTTGTTGCATTTTTCATTAGGTTCACACGGTCCTGTGTTCAGCGAACCAACATTTGTAAACAAATGACACACGGTCCTACATGCCGTTCATCTATTGGACAGAAGCTTGAGCTTCTACTAGACACGTTAGCTAGTGTGTAAATCATCTGTGTTTACAACAAGACAGTGATAGCTAGTAGTTAACCAGATATTCTGATTAGCTAGCTAACAAGCTGATATTATCTAAACACAGAATTGATTAGACAGTGTCAGTGGTGAAATGATCAAACAGCATAGAAATGAACCATATCTACTGAATTCTGTCAAGACGGCCAAGTGGTAGGTTCATAAACGTAATCAGCTGTTCATAGTCACTGTTGCCCAAGAACTGTGGACCTCCAATATGGCCGCCAGAGGGTGTGTTACATCACCAGAAAGCCCTCTCTCTATAGTGTCTCTATCAATCAGTGTTCTGTTGACTGCATCTGTCTGCCTGCTTGTTTATGATAGCCTACATTATGTATTGTTTACACATATGCTTATATGTCTGTCTACTCGTTCATCCGTTTGTCTGTTGGTTTAGCTTGCTTTCATTACACATTTTGTTCCAATCATAATACGTCTCCTATGAAAAGATTACATCTTTCGGTAGAACTTTTTTCTCACTATCACCACACAGATTTCCATATTTTCAATTTTCACTTCGGTTTTCCTCTGTAAAGTTTCCCAACGCAAGAACAGATGCAGATTCCTTGTGTACGTGCATGTGTGTGTTTGTGTGTGTGTGGGTTTCAACAGCAGGATTGCAAGGATTGCGACAGCAGTCATTCTAATCCATCTCATTCTAATCTATCACCTTTTGTGTAAGCCGGAGAGAGGAGAGGTGAGATGGAATAGGCTGCATTTGTCAGGTCAGGGTGTTGGGAGAAGAGAGTAGCGGATTGTCTGGGGACTTGTGTGAAGGGATTGTCTTGAGATTTACCTGCACGTCTGGATGCGTGTGTGTGTGTGTGTGTGTGGGTGTGTGGATGTGGGTGAGATGTTTGCCTTTGTGACCTACCATCAGAAATGGGAATTCATGGAAACTCATCAAGCATTTTTCAGTGAGGTAAATGAAACATTAAAAGCCCTCCAGCATTAAAAGCCCTCCAGTTCTGTGAAGGTTGAGTCTCTGTAGCCAAAACCTCATCCATCCATCTACCAGTGAATAGTCTCTGTTTAGAATAATGCATTCTGCTGCTGGCATGTGCACACCAGGCTAGCCGTGCTGGGTTACAGTGAATCTCTATGCGATTGTTTAGTTCACGAAAAAACTCAAACTCCATTTAGGCTCTCTATCTGAATGTGAATTCATTTTCTCTGTATTCTGCCGCTAGTCAACTTAGTCTCAGAGATGCTCAAAAATTGAGCACTGAATCAGGGGAGGTTTCCAGGTTGCTTACATGGCATTTGCAGATCTCACCATATCTGGATAAGATAAGAGCATTCCAGTATGGATCTGCCATGCTGTGTGATTTGACCGCGGTGTGATGGTGACCTGAGAAGGCTTATAACTAAACATAATTGAGGCTTAGCAAGAGGGGCGTTAGGATAAAATGCTATTATGAAATGTGCATCTGCATCAGCATACACACAGGTCTGTGGCTAATAGCCAATGTATTTAATTATTTTCCTGTCTCATGTGCTGGCTTATGGCCCTCTTTGGGAACGGGCTGCAGCCAACATAAGCCTGTACGTGTTTCAGTATCTCATTACCGTTAAACATACTATCTTATTAATGCTGAGAGTGTTGTGTTCCTTTGTGGTTCAATCTCACGCAATGTACAGGCACAAATGTGGTATGTAGATAAGGTGCCAAATAGCATTACCATGTGCATTTGTATGCATTTGCCGGCAAGGTAAACATTTGAACATTGGCGTATACCGGATATTTATGTGCATGCCCCTTATCTAATCAAAAGGGAACATTTATGGCTCGGAGCCTGTGCCATTTATTTTTCTTTTCAGGGCAGTCTGAGTAAATACTATATTCCACATACTTATTCTGCATATATTTTTCCCTCTCTCAGACAGAATTGCACCAGTAGGTTTCTCAGTATGAACCACAAGCTATATTTGTTATTTTAATTTCAAAACAAGGGGAAGTAATTTATTGATTGAGTGCACAGAGACCTTTCGGGCATAACTTGTCTCTGCTCTTCAGCCCTCTCTCTGCCTCTCCTGGGACTTAAGTGGTATTCCTAAGGCAGCAAATTGGACTGCTGTGCTGATTTCAAACGTCAGACACAGAGCGCTGGTCCCAGCTCTTTAACTTATGCAGATGGGACGAGTAACTCATTTTTATCGAGTGTCCTCGACTGACCCTGGGATTAAATACCTATACAATTACAGTCTGTGATTGCTGTGAACAATTGGGCAAAACACACCTTTGAGTTTTGGTCTCTTTCTCCAAGGTCACAGACTAGGACCGCGCATCCTTTCCAAACACAATGATTTGACCATATAATTTGAATTTAGGAGCAGCCGTTGCCAGATGAAAAATATCATCCCTGAAAATATGTCTTTGGGGCCAAAAGGAAAGAGGCTAAGAGTGTAAACAACCTTTTATCATGTGCAATTAACAAGCAGCTACGATAAATCATGGCTGCTCCGTGTGTCACATGTATTAATGGCTCTCTCACTCGTTGGAGAAATTAATTATTTACAATGCACAGCCGGAGAATCAAACCCCACGATGGAGGAATTCTGTTTCAAAGTAATATAGTTGCAGAGGGTGTCTGACACAATGCTCATGACACCCATTATCTGGTTCTGTAGGTGGGGGGATGTCTTGAAATCTACAGGGTGAGATGAATAATTCTCTCCGGTAACAGCTGCATTGTGTTTTTCCATTTCACGTCTCTCAGCAAAACACAGTAATAGACAATGAGCAATATAATTGGTATACGCAGTATACTGCTTTGGTTTGCATTGGTTTCCCTTGGTTCGCTGGAAACAGAATATCACCTCTGTGGATTATGAATGGCCTGTGCAAACCTTCCCCAATATTGGTCAAATGTGGACAAATTGCCCTAAAAATATTTCATTTCTTGAGGTGCAAGTGATAAACCGGAAGGCTGCATCGTAAATGTAGCAGTGCTATGAAACTATAGGTGTCAGCGTGATAACTTTGGAGCACCTCTCATCGAGTGCTCCGGCAATATCCGTACACGAACACATCAATGCTGTCCCACTTTCAGAACTTTAAAACTAAGTCCACATACTCCTCAGATTTGCCTATAGGGTTTTTCTGGCAACACTTAACATTTGTCATCATTAGTTTAGAGGCCAAAGATATCCCTAGCAATATGTTTGCGTATTTTGCTAGACAAACGAGAGTTTCAGGAGAACTTTGATTTATGAAGGCGTACGTAATGCATCGCCTCACCCTTTTTTTTTTCTTTTTTAATGGTCATTTTATGTATATAAATAAGCCCGAGGTAAAGCAAGGCTCTGTGCTTTCGGGCTAGACTCAGAGACCTAGGCAACCTGAATCCAGGATGTTAAGGGTGCTGCAGTACAGATGGTGTATTTCACCAGACAAAGGGTCCTTTAGACAGAAAGGCTTTGACTGATGACCGCATCGATCGCGTCTAAGAAACATGTTAGTGATGCGGCTGTCATGCTCGCCAAGCAGGTCCTGCGCTGGCAGATATGTCGAGGTTTGATGTGTAGATTATTGTAAAACTGGAAGACGAGATAAATCAGAAGGATAGCTTTGAGATTGTCACGAGGAAAAGTATGTCAGGGGTTGTGTTAGGTGTGATTATGATGAAATTGTGCTTGGACTTGGATGTAACTGAGACCGAAAGACAGAGTCAAACAGCCAGACAGGGAGCTGAAATTGTCATTAAGACTCACAAGTAAAGAGTCAAGACTTTAATTTACTATTTTTAATGAGTTTTCTTCACAAATAAAATCTGAATGTAATCTATGAGCGTTTATAGCAGGAGAGCTGAATCACCGGGCTCCTATCTTCTCCGAAAATCAATGGCGAGCACTTCGGAAAACAGATCACCATACGACTGACCTTTCATTCTTGTGAAATTACCTTCCCCGAGCTCTCAGTCTGATTTCCAGTTTCTTAGAACGCCTGAGAATTTGCATCATTCTCAGCTGTATTCAAACACGGGTGCAATTGTAGGGAAAATAGTGAGATGAGTGACAACCGAGGGAGCAGATGAGGTGAAGGTACGCTATCCTCTGGAGAAAATGGTTTATTACAAACTCTAAATATCACAGGCAGGGAGTCAACGTTCCTGCTTGCCTTTGTGGTTAACTGGGGCCCGAGAATACAAAAAGACATTTTCTGTAGAGATGCTCCTGAATCTCCGTTCTGCCTCCCTGGCTGTGTTAGCCCTTGATTGTGAATGATCAGGCGTATGTGTGATGATGGGTTCAGATGTCAAGAAAACACACTGCGACAACCTGAGTTGTTGTTCCAGACCATAATTTTATGAAGACTGTGAATTTACATCTGTTTTTATTTCATACACAACAAATTGGTAATTTTGGTATACTGGGCAGTTGGAACATTTTTGAGATAAGGGCAAAGTTTTTTTTTTTCATCAGCAGACTCTGGAAATAGGACTTGGAGCAAGAAAAAAAATCTTTCCTACAGTGTTTATTTCATGCACAACAAATTTATCACTGTGATTTATCAGGCCGGCAGAATATTCTCATAATGAGGGCAAAGGTTTTTTCAACAGCAGTACGTATGAGTTTAACCAGGAGAAAATCTAAATGGTCAGCCTGACACATTAAGTTACTCCGCTTGAGAGGGGCAGAAGAGAGCTTTATTACTGTAAACACACTGATATCGATTTCAGATTTTGCACACATTTGGCCTTCTGCATGCAGCGGCCGTGGCCCCATAGATTTAAAGGTAGAAGGCGCCCTCTATATTACATATCTAACAATAACTATGGATTCACTATCTATGCAAATTGGATGAATGTGTGAAACAGAAATCTTCTCCCGTGGCAAACCAATATTCTTAGCATCAACCTACGTTGAGAGTTCTACTGAAGTTGTATGCTTTTTTCACACAGAGCAATAAATACCTAAATAAATTATGATTAGGCCGTAATGCATCAAAACATTCTAAAACATTCCTTTATTACATGCCAGATTGTAAAAAGGTGCTGGTGCACGTGGAAGCCATCTTCCTCCTCAATAGCTGGCAGTAATTCAGACGACACGTGGAGCTGCACACTTCGTAAATTTACGGCTGCTAATTAATAAGCTTGTGATATAGAGGAGTGTGGCTGGGGGAGAGGCATGGGGGCGCAATGCTTTATCCTCCAGCTCTATCACACACACACACACACACACACACACACACACACACAAAAACACACACACACACACACAAAAACACACACACTCCCGCAGACACCGCACTGCCTTAAGACCGGTGCTAATGTTGCTCTTTCTCCCACTGCGCTAGAGCTGCATTTTCATAGCATCAGTGTTTAATATTTCATGGTCAATATGAGACGCCAGGTTTTGAGTCCCTCCAGACTCCACAGCCATGTCTGTGGCTGTATAAAGTTATTTGCCCAGAGTAATAAGTTTTATTGAAGTGACACACCAGAGCGTTATTGGTTTGGAGATGCTGTGAGGCCTATAGCCGCCTCTTTAAAAGCACAGCCGTGATATCGCCGCCGCTCTGATGAAAAGCTCATATCTCCACAAAGTTAGCTTTTCAGGAATTAAGACTTTTTGGTATCGTTTTCAGCGTCATACCTATGCTTGCCTATGCTACATTTTACAATAGGTTTTGCATGTCCCCAAGGGTCATGCAAATTATTCAGCGCACAAAAGGCCATGAGAGGGAAGTATAATTAATCTTTAGGTAGAGTTTGTGTTTGTGTGTGTGTGGGGGTGGGTGGGGGGGGTTGTGAAGCGTTCCAAGGCTAAAGGTAACACTCATAACATGATGGGGAAAAATAAATTCACTACAAATTCAATACATTCTCTAATTATTTTACCTTTTCCAGATAAAACTGGACTGTTCAGGCATACCCACACATACATCATGTATGAGCTCTATAGTAACAGCATGATATATTACCTTTTTTCTTTTCTCTACGTAGTTACTTTACAATAGTTTGTGTATTTTCGTACTGTTTTGTTCTTTTACTGTACTTTAGCTTCTCATCAGCAGGCTGTCAGGTTGACTGATTACCAGATGGAGATAAAAACATGACATATTTTATCATTGTTTCACAATATACACAGTGTGCCCGATTCAGACTGCATAAAGTTGCATGGATCTGAAACAGATTAAGATACTGTATGTTTGAGCTGTTCCTATTCAGACTTGGACCAGCCTATGTACATACACAAGCTGATTTTGGATGTGCCTTTGCTTGTTAACAGGTTTATTCGAAAACTTTGGCTTCTTTGTCTTTCCCATCAGTATGGTGGAAAATTGGTAAGTGGACTTTTCTACTGAGGCATTGTCTTTAAATACCATGTGCCTTTAATTCAGTTTTGTTTAGGATGACTGCGCACAAAGATTGAATTGGCAACGTGCAATTGGATAAAAACATAATAAAATATCCACCCACATACGTTTTCTTGCTCCGTTTATCCAGATCAGGGTCAGCCCAAACATCCTTTTCCCAGCTATTTCCTGCACCACACTCCGATACCTTGCATTACTGCAGACGCTGCTCCTAGTTTCACAATCCCTTTTACCCTCATTCATGAAGAAGACCTTGAGGTACCTGAACTCCTCCACATAGAGCAGTTGCTCACCCCTCACCTAGATGGGACAGGTCACCTATTTCTGTGACAGAACCATGGTCTCAGATTTGGAGATGCTCCAGTGCACATGGGAGATCATAGTCCAATGAAGCCAAAAGGGTGACATCATCTGCAAACATCAGAGATACCACCAAACTGGACATGTTACCTGGATATGGCTCTGGAAATCATTTTGATGAAAGATGGCACAGCTCAATGATCGAGGTTTCCATGTGGAAACGTTGGCCATCTGTCAGACTTCAAATTAATTCTTAATAACCTCCATGCACCCCGGTAGTGTCGCTTCCTTTGATGAGCCATTACAAACCTAAGCACATAAATGGCAGCATCTTGGCTGCTTAGTTGCACAGGGTTCTCAAATTGGTGTAAATACCATTCCAATTATTCAGAGACAAATCAACAGTATTGGACATCTTGACTGATATCCTTCACGTTTTTATGATATCGTATTTTACATCTTGGAAAGTGATGGGAATGCTAGACATATTGCAAGGTTTCGGATGCATGAAGAAAGGATCGTACAAATGGACTTAAACTATAATTCTGGTTATTTTCAACCTGGGCCTTTTTTTCCTAGTTTTTGCGATCATGACGATTAATTGTGTTCAAAATTTCGTCACTTCACTGTAGAGCTTTACATACCCCCTGTTAGCTGGAGCGGTGCTCTCCAATACACACCTAGAGGCCCAACACAGTGTCCAACCGTCCAACCCAAAAAGCACACAATAACACTCACACTGCAATTACACATCTTTAAATACCTGTGATTTGCTGGTTGCTGGTCTTCTGCCACTTTCATGTCATAACAGAAGATGGGGAAGAACAGGATTTCATTGCTTTTACTTGTTGGAACGCCCACATCCAAAATAATTTATATGAAAATTTTTATATAAGTAAATATCTCTAAATTGCCAATTGATATAACACAGTGATTCAACCTACAGCCAGCTCATGAAAGCTTTTAAATTTGCTGTTGTAAACACCCCACACATCAACTTTAGAGTTCATGTTAATGCATTTAAATTAGTTGCAACGGAATATTCTAATAGTGTTAGCAAAATAGGCCTGTCACCATTACAATCATTAGCACCAATGATCTTACTTATTTCATTCTTTCTTTTGGTCGTAATTTAGAGTTTTTGAGTTCAATTCTTGAGTTTAGAAAATTCATTTTGGTACACTGATAAATTATGCATCATAAGTAGCCAGTGGTTGTCAACACAATTCATTCAGCCAGAATATATTTAGGGGAAATCCTAAAATGATTTATCTTTAAGCACACAGTGCAGCTTAATAGGAGAGCTGTTTATTTGTACTACAGTAGCCCACACACTACCATGTAAGTCAAATTTAAATAATCTGTGAAATGGTTTTGTCTATGAATAATATTTATTATTCTTAAACAACTTTGATGATACTGTCAATTCAGTGAAACAATAGATTTTCTGAAGCAGTGCCTGTTTACATTCTCTCCCAATGGGACTTCATAATTTTGATGCATCTAAAGTGTCATTTTTTGTGAAACATCATAATGCCTCAGACATCATTATGTTTCTGGGTCAATAGACGGCTCACTGGCACACATTTGTCAGATTGAGAAAGGGAGACAAGAGAAATGAAGGGATGAGGAAGAGAGGGAGGAGGAGGAGATACATCAACCACAACATTGATCTGAGTCTGTGTTTTAATTGTCTTAGCAAAATGGAAATCTATTATAATTATGCCTCCATGTCTGTTGTCTGTATGCCTCTATGCATGGCTGGTGTTGCTAATAAACAAAATGCTTGATTAGAGCAGGGCTCAGAGGTCGCCTCTGGCTAGGCAGCCCACCCAAGATGCATCTCTCTGGCTCCATTGCTCATAGCTCCAGACGGCACTAATACCTACAGTATATTCAAATGGCCGTTTGTCACATTTAAAGCCGCAGTAGACAACTTTGCACGTTGGCGGCCCCAAATGGTAGCGAGAGGTAACTGCTTGAATGTTCAGGACTTCAATACCCAGAAATCCTGCAAGGTAACCTCAGTAAACTGCACACACCCCCGGCCGGTCTGTGATGCTTTATATCAAAGGATACCAAAGGTACAAGAGAGGCAAAAGGTCATCACTTCCTTCATGGGATTTCCCACCAAGTGCCATGCCTGACAGCAGAATTCAAATTTGGGCAAGTAGGGCAAATACACAGCATCCCAGTTAGTGGAGATGGGATGCTCTTCTCTGCTGCAGCCCAACTTTGGGATGTAGACTGAAAAAACAGCCGGATTTCTACATAGAGTCTTGCCTAGTGCAGCTTTAATGCACCGAGATATGCCAGATGCTCAGTAGAAATGCCCAGCATTGCTGAAGCCTGTGCTCAGGGAATCAGAACACACTTGCGAACACGACGACTGCTCTGTGCTGTCTCTCTTATTCATACACAATCACACATACTGGTGCACACACACACACACACACACACAGACACACACACACACACACACACACACACACACACACACACACACACACACACACACACATAGATATGTGCTAACACTCATACTAGCTTATACACATGCACACATATGTGCTCATTCACAATAACAGGTGATTACTCGCACACGGGCGGTTCCACACAATCACAGCCCTTCTATCTTCCCCCTGCATCGCGCCTACAGCATCGCTATCAATCATATCTAAGGTTACATATATCCCATCTGTGAGGGCCTCACCACCTACAAAGCTCACACAATGGGCCTGCAGATTGTTATCGCCGTGATTCATATTGTGGGCAGGGTGTCGACTTTACAGTGCAACCGTAAATTAGTTGTTGATCACATTCGACCACTCACTGTTGGGCTTAGATTACACTGATTGTGAGAGAGAAAGAGGAGGTTTTTATGTGCTGCAGAGGAAACGCGCTGAAAGAGAGCAGAGATGGAAGGAGGGTAAATACAGATACATTCAGAGAGACAGACAGACACAGAGAGAAAAGAGAAAAGGACACACATACATAGATGATGTTTTTTCAGGAAAAATTAAGTCTTAAGTGTTCTATTTGAAGGAAAAAGACCCGTAATAACCTCAGGTTTGTTTGCTAGTTTGCTCCCAGTGTGACGTTTAAGCTCTGTTGACTGTTTTGCAGCACAATGCTTTAGCACTCATGCTATTCAATCTCTTCCTTTTCAAAAGATATTAGAGTCCCAATTATATCCAATGAGTTCCAACCAGGTTTTAATAAAAGAGAGGTTTGGTGTTCGACTGTAGAGGACAATATGGAAACAATGCTATTTTACCTGGGCACTTCATGTAGACTCCAGTGTCTTAATTCGGGAAGTCTATATGAAGTGCAAATAGCTTTGTTCAGATTCAAAGGTATATTTGCCTTTGAATCTTATGGAAGCATATTGACAAGTCTTTTCCTGTTAGATGAATATCTCTTCTTATTTTTACGAGAAAAGGATCACAAGGTTGAATTCGGTGTCTTATTCGTGGCTTAACTTTCGTGGCTTAAACCTTTATCCGTTACTAACCCCGCAAAATATGTCAGTACCCACATTTTTCACTTTACCAATGTAAAATAACGTATTTTGACACCATTCAGTCACCATCATTTTATCAGCTTTATCAGTCCAGAATTCTGGAATTAATTGGGCTCCTGCGATGTGAAAAAGATCTTGTTACTGCCTGGCAATTTTTTTTTTTTTTTTCAAGATGAATGCAATACAGTTATGCATTGAACTGAACGTACTGAAATGATATAAATGATTTGAAGTAGAGATAAATCAAGTCACATTTTGAAGACATTTTCGGTTATCAGTCACAGTCTTTGATGTTCCCAAAACCCAGTTCTCCCTGTATTAAGATTTTTTTTTAATGGCTCATTATTGATCTATATATAGTGAAGTATGGCCCCCACTTAAATGATAAGAGTAGGTTTTGTGTCAGTGTTAATACACTCCACTACAGAAGGGGTTGAGAAGAGCCTGAAGCACCTTGCATTACACTGAGTGGAGCATAGCACCGGATGAAAGGAGCTACTCAGTGTTACGGGTAATTGCTTTTTTTGTTAAATCATTTGTTGAGATTAATAACGGGGAAAGAATTGCATTTAGGGAAATCCTCAAGATGTTTGGAGAGGAAAGCTGAAAAATGAGGGCTTTATGGGATCTTATTCTAGCACGATCGGTCATTTTGAGTGTATTGGCCTTTTTTTCCTCCCTCAAATCACAAAATGCTCTCAAATTTCAGTAGACATCATCAAATCAAGGCATATGCCAATATGCATGCATGTGAATAACATCACAAATTGCTTTGGAAATGACTATTTTCCTCCTCATTTAAAGGATTGCCTGAAAACACAGAGGAGGCACATTTTCAATAATGATACATCCCAAACCATGAAATACAATCCATCTCAAAGTCTGACACATGTGCTCCACATTGTCCTTGGACACTGTTGAGCCTCCATGTCCCAAGCCCAATGAGTTTTGTTATACGTCTTTAACATCAGTCTGCAGGGAGAGATAGATGAGGCTTTTGGGAGGGACGTGACGCTCCGGCCCCCCGTTCCCAATGTGTCACCGGCATCAAAATAATACTCGTCATATTTTCTGCTCGTTCATTTATACTGACACATTGGTATAGGCGAGTCACAAGTTGAATTTATAAATTATAAGCGCAGAGGGAAAAAGTGTCTCAGGAAGCTCTTAAAATTTTTTTGTTGAATATAGTTTGAGAGCAGGAGAATGTCAGTAACTATGTTTACATGCACATTAATATTCTGAATAAGGTGCATGTCCTGAATAAGGGCATATTCTGAATAAAGAGTTTACATGGCCTGTAAATATCCTGATTATAAATATTCCTGTATATATCATATTCCCATTATGCGTTGCATTGCATGCGCACAGTAGGGAGACCAGATGTCCCCATTTTTCCAGGGACAGTCCCCGGATTTGGTATTTTGTCCCTGGCTGGCACTATGCCCAGATCCCCCTCTCTGGACAGCATTAGTAGCCTATTACCTGGGGAGGTCTGGTCTGCTGATTGTCATTTTCACCTGAGGGCCGCAGGATTTTTATCCTGTCCGGCTGTCTGGATGGGATTAGTGTTGCAGGACGTTGGTAATGTAATCTCGTACATTATGATTTTAATGCAATCTGGATAGCATATGTATTACTTTATTTCTCCTATAAGTTACTAAGTGGGCGTGTCACTTAGATTCCACAATACCCCTACTGTGCAAAGTATTTCTGAGTCACATAGAGCATCAATCCAGATAGATAAGGTAGTTATGGTAATAGAATTGACAGAGGAGTGGAAGTTCGCTGAAAAACAACATTAACATTGCAGGTAAACCATATGTCGTCATGGTGTCCATTTTGCTTGTATACACATAAACGCGGTTACTTTGAAAGAATACGTTAATTTGCACTGAACATATAGCTAACTAGCAAAGGCTACTGGTACATTACTGATGAAATGCAAGACAATGTCATCAAATGGGTGAATATGCCAGGGTTTATACACAGTATACTGCAGTGACACACATCCTGTCAGTCACATGGATTGGACTGATGAAGCTGTATGCCAGAAACTCCACACAGCTCACTAAGTTATATATGAAGTACGGGACAGATTTGATCATTTCCAGTAATGGATGCATCCCTGCGCTGCTGCTGATCCAAATCTGCATATGATTGGCTGGCTTGCCATGCAAACCTAAATTATAGATAATTGCAGCGATGTACACAACCTGTTATACATCATTTTGACTGGGGGGGAAATTATAGATGGGACATGTTTTCTGCGTCACCCATGCCAGTGGATGTGCATGGTGGTTGAACTGGAAACGAGTTGCTCATGTGGATCTACCTCCCTACTCTCACTTTCTTTTTACCTTCTTCTTACCTGGTGGTGAATAGATGAATTAGGAAAAAATCAATATATAAAACTAGAAGGCACTCAATGATACAAACCTCCGACCACAGTGAACAATTCTCCAACTTGCTGTTAGATCTCACAGCTTCATTCCTATCACGTAAGTTAAATTGATTTCTTGACCCTGCACAACAATAATACAAATACTTAGGATTTGGAATCAAGTCTCTACCTCAGTTAGTTTCATAGGTATTGCTAAAAGCAATAATGATCTAATGGCACAAATCAAAATAACAGACCAAAATAATAACAGAAAAAACACATGAAAAAGGACTTTAACTTTGAAGTAAATAAATCACAATTACAAAGTCAGTTAGACAGCTGAGTCATATTAATTTGAGTGCCAATTAGCAGCAGGTGTCAGCTTTAATAGAGCTCTGATAATCGTTACTTTTAAATGTGAGATTTCAAAGCAACATGAGGCAACTACCAGAGGCCAAATAGTCATAACTCACTCTCATCAGTCTCAAAAACCGTAAAAATTATTTCATGTGGCAAGACAAATAGTCTTGAAAATCACGACAACATGCCAAACACAGTCAAACTGCGCTCTTTAAATAAGTAAAAAAACAACTATATTTAGCAGGTGAAATTGAGCATAGCGTTAGTTCAGGCAGGCCACGAAGTCAAGCTCAGCTCACAAACCCAGCTACATCAGCTGACAGCAGCCGATCCCAAAGCCAGCCCCTATGCATTCAATTGCTTCTCAAGCCAGCCCACATCAGCAATGGCTCAGCTGATTCCCTTCTATGCATGCTATTGGCAAAGCCCATACATGGCGCCTTATTTAAAGCTGCTTCAGTCTGCCTACCCTTGCTGCTTCCTCTGCAAGCCGATTTTGCAAACGCTCCCACATGAGAACAACCAAGCTGTCTCCTTTCGCGCTTCAACTCACCCTGCTGCTTGTCATGTCGATCCCGGTTCACGACGAGGATCCATGGCAGATCGACTTCATCATGGATACCCAGCACCAGCGATCCGAACCAGAAATAGCCATCCATGAAGAGAGCGCCGCTTCCATCCGCCGGAGCTCTCGTCTGGCAAGTAAACATTCAAGCACTCCCAGCATGAGTGATTGGCCAGTGCCCAGGCTCCTGGAAGCCTTGTTTAAAAATCACATTACGGCTCCAGCTGGAGCTTCTCATGAAGAGCTGTTCGCCGTGTTCTTGGAAAACATCCAAATCGAACCCACACCTGCAGATCCTTCCACCCCTTCTGTCTCCAGGAAAGCCACCGAGAAAAGGAAACACTGTTCCCGCAACTCCGATGCAGTTCCAGCTCCGACCACCGCTGCGCCGTCCAAAAGAGCACGAGTCCCAGCCCCAGCAGCCAACTCCGTGGACCTCGAGGACGACCCCGTCTTGACAGCCCTATCCAGCATCCAGTCATCGCTTGCCAACATGAACTCCAGAATCCAGGCCCTGGAGTCCGGTTCGGCACCTTCAGCAAGTCCGTTTTTTCCGGGCCCGTCTCGCTCCTCTGCCGTCGTGCCAGGCTTGGTGCCGACGCCTGCAACGCAGAATAGTGACGTCACTCCAGCGAGCATCGATGGCATCACAGTCCCGCGGAGATCGCTGGGAAGTGCAGTTCCAGTCTCCACCGGGCTCCCGTTCTTTCCTCCTGCTGCTGCAATATCTCCCAATCTGAGAGGCCAAATCTTAGCAGGTAACGATATAAATCTCATTAAAATCTTGCTGTGCTCAGACCTAAGTGATAGACGTTTTGTGGATTGCGGTGATGTGTCAGTGATGCTCAAGGATAGCGACCCCCGGCTTTCAAAAACTCTGACTCTGGCTGAATTTAATGTGGCGTTTGGTGTATTCAGAGATGTAATATGCGAAGTGCATCCATCCCGCAGAGCCGAGCTAGACACCTATCTAGCCATCATTTCTGATCTGGCCATGACCTATGGAGGAACATTATTCTATGAATACCATAAGTCATTTTCCGCAAAAGCTGCTATGTTTATCCAGAGGTTCAACCAGAGACTGGACTGGTCAGTAGTCGACCTGACTCTCATAAGCAGGCATTTCACTGGACACCAAGCTCTCTCCTGCTCGATCTGTAGCTCCTTCTCTCACTCCTCCAATCTGTGCCCAAAATCGGTGGCTATAGGCCTACCACCTAAGCCTTTTCCAAGCCCCCAACATGAAGAGTCTAAGGTGACTCCTTTCATGACTCCTATGTGCTATAATTTTAATGAAAATGTATGTAAGTTCTATAACTGTAAATACATTCATGCTTGCAGCTACTGTGGAGACGGGCATCCAAAGTCAGTATGCCCAAGACGAACCCGCCTTATGAAAAGGGAAAAGAAAAAATAAAGCCATCAACCCCGGTCAACGTCCCTGAGCTGGGGAAGGCTTTGAAGAAGCATCCTAACCGCTGTTTTGTCAATTATTTGATTACAGGACTGGTTCAAGGGTTCATAGCTGGTTTGACTTGGTTACCAAATGTGTCATTCATTTGCAATAATTTACAATCTGCTTTGAAGGAGCCCGAGATAGTCGATGCATTACTGGAAAAAGAGGTTAAGAAAGGATTCATGATTGGTCCATTCGATAAATCGCCCTTTTCAACGACTCGCATCAATCCTATAGGTATAGCCACCCGTAAATATTCTGGGAAAAAGCGCCTAATCATTGATTTATCTGCCCCTCATAATGACGAAGCTGAAAGCATCAATAGCCTTATTCCTTTGGCTCCCTTCTCCCTGTTTTATGCTTCTGTTGACGATGCCATTAAGTTAATAAAGAAAGCAGGTAGGGGCGCGTGGCTAGCCAAGGCAGATATCACAGACGCCTTCAAAGTGATGCCTTTACACCCTTCGCAGTGGCATCTGTTCGGTGTTAAATGGAGAGAGAAAATGTATTTCTCAGTTAGGCTCACCTTCGGGTGTCGCAGCAGCCCAAAAATATTTGATACCTTGTCAGAGGCGCTTTGCTGGATTCTTCTAAATAACTGTAAACTGCCTTTCGTGCTTCATCTCTTAGATGACTTTCTGCTAGTAGACCATCCAAATTCAAAACCCGATCGATGCATCTCTGCTCTCAAACATACATTTGCAAAATTGGGTATTCCTCTATCTGAAGAGAAAACGTCAGGCCCGCTTAAGGCTTTAGAATTTCTAGGCATCACCTTAGATAGCAACCTGATGCAAGCCTCCCTGCCTCTCGAGAAATTAAATCGCATCAGGGAGGTCATGAGAAAAGCGCAGGAGTCGGTAGCGATTCCAAAAAGAGAATTGCTTTCGTTGCTTGGGCATCTCAATTTTGCAATGCGTGTTATTCCCCAGGGACGCTCCTTTATATCCAGGCTTCTCGACCTCTCCAAATCTGTAGAGAAACTCCATGATATGGTCAGCTTGGACGCAGGCTGCAGATCGGAGCTCCGGTTCTGGTCTCTTCTGTGCGACAAATGGAATGGCATCTCATTCTTTTATAATGACAACCTGGAATCTTCCTTGGCTATTAAGCTATATACAGATGCAGCTCCTTCCGTGGGTTTTGGGGGGGTTTTCGGTAATCAGTGGTTCGCTGATGTATGGCCAAAAGAACTGTCATCCTTGCCAGCTAATGCTTCTTCTACTGCTCTGATGGAAATGTACCCAATTGTGATATCTTGTCTTCTGTGGGGTAAACACTGGTCAAGGAAACAAATCCTGTTTTTTTGCGACAATGAGGCAACTGTCAATATCATTAACAAAGGGCGCTCCTCAGTTCCATTTATTAATAGATTTGTTAGGCGCCTTACGTGGTTATCTGTATTGGGTAACTTCATGCTTCGAGCAGCTCATATTCCAGGCTTGGATAACAAAATTGCTGATTCTTTGTCCCGGTTTGAATTTCAGAAATTTCGCCAACTGTGCCCGGAGGCAGCGCCATCCAGCCTGATCTGCCCCCCATTCATTCAAACAGTGCTAGATTAAATGCGACCCTGCAAACCTATATGCTCTCTGCTGCTCACTATATGCGATCTGGCTTAGCTAAATCCACATTAAAAATGTATGATTCTGCATGGTCTTACTTCACCTCCTTTTGTGCCACCTTCTCTGCAGCTATTTTGCCTGTCAATATCTCCATCATATGTGCCTTTATAGTTCACTGTTTTGAATCCCGCAAAATGCAGCCTTCCTCCATTAAAGGACTTGTCGCAGGTATACAATTTCATCTTCGCTGTTTGGATCCATCCACCAACAGCTTGCTCGAAAACCCATCTATTCGTCTCCTGCTTAACGGCCTTAAGAGAGAGAAACCACAAGGCAATGATGCACGTCTCCCTTTCACTCTCCCACTTGTGAAAAAATTGATCACACATTTAAGGAACGGGCGCTTTGGTCCTTACACAGACTTACTATTAGAAACAGTCTTCCTCACAGCTTTTTATGGATTTCTCAGAGGTGGCGAGTTCACTACACGCTCAGAATCTTTTGATCCTTCGCACGATCTCACTATAGCCGATGTAACAATTCACTCTCACTACTTTTCTCTATTCTTAAAACACTCAAAGACTGATAGGGATAGGACAGGAACGTCAATTTTAATTTCTGAAATTAATTCTGCTTTTTGTCCTCTGTCTTCTATGACCGGCTATCTGAGGAGCCGTCCTCAAGCCAGCCAACAAGAGCCGCTCTTTGCCACGGAGGAGGGAAAACCCATGTCCCGAGCATGGTTTGCCTCTCGCCTTCGCCTCCTCTGCCAATCCTGTGGGCTTCCTCCAGAGCGTTACACTGCTCATTCTCTCCGCATAGGAGCAGCAACAACTGCAGCATCCGTAACTCCTGTCTCAACGCTCAAAGCTATGGGCCGATGGTCATCAACTGCCTACGAACGTTACCTCCGGCCCGAGGCTCAAGCCATCCTCGATGCTCAAAAAGCTATGAGTGCCCTGTGATCTGCTGGCTCATTAAAAATGTATAGCATAGCTGCTTGGGCTCTCTTTATTAACTCACTAGCTATGTTTCCTCTAACTAGCAACCTGTGTAGAATCAATTGGCTCTTCACTGCTATCATTTTAGTCCAATCGGCTTCCTACCTAATTTGCACAGCTAGCTCCTCCTGCTGGCACTTCCATGTAAGCACATGGAGGGCCAGGGAGGTATGCCTGGTATGGTCATTCTGGGGGTCTTTGCTGCTGCTCTCCCTGCCTTAGGCTTTCCATGTAAGCACATGGAAGGGCAGGGAGCTCTCAGAACAGAGCCATACCGCCAAATATAACTACTGCAAATGTCAATAAAAGTTTTCTTTGACTTAAGTGGTCCTGACTGAAATTGAGCATAGCGTTAGTTCAGGCAGGCCACGAAGTCAAGCTCAGCTCACAAACCCAGCTACATCAGCTGACAGCAGCCGATCCCAAAGCCAGCCCCTATGCATTCAATTGCTTCTCAAGCCAGCCCACATCAGCAATGGCTCAGCTGATTCCCTTCTATGCATGCTATTGGCAAAGCCCATACATGGCGCCTTATTTAAAGCTGCTTCAGTCTGCCTACCCTTGCTGCTTCCTCTGCAAGCTGCTTGCAACCCGCCTCCACCCCAGCTCCTCCTTACATGCTGGTCTGACTTAAACAATGTCATTTCTGTTGTCATTGTTGCCGGCTCTGTTCTGTGGGGGGGGTCTTTGCTGCTGCTCTCCCTGCCTTAGGCTTTCCATGTAAGCACATGGAAGGGCAGGGAGCTCTCAGAACAGAGCCATACCGCCAAATATAACTACTGCAAATGTCAATAAAAGTTTTCTTTGACTTAAGTGGTCCTGACTGAAATGTGAAAGTTGGTGGTGAATATTCTTCATTAATAAAAGACGTTTACTGCCACAGCTACTGGGAAGTGATCTATTTTCGCACGACTTAATTGGGCTACTTTACGCTGTACGGTATTGAATTATGCAAGCCTGGGTTTGGATGTGTTCGTCGGTTGTTGTCTATTTTTTAGTATGTTGTGGTGTATGGTCTGCTGTGTGTGCGGTGTGGTGCAGCATAGTTGGAAATTGACAGGGATATAATCATTTTCTTCTTTTGCTGCCCCCCTAGAATGAAAGTTAAACTCTTGCCTATGAGACTGGCATCCTGTGCGGGAGCGTCTGAGATCCATTTCCAATCTTCTGTTTTGCCAGAGGCAGACAGGAGAGAATGGAATTCAAAGTGTGTTTCATAGATTTTCAAAGTGTACAGTGTTCAGCAAAAGAAATGTGAATCGATTTAATATGCTGATTGATGATGCCAAAGGATTTGTATACTAATCATCTCTAGCTTCATTTAACTCGGTTTTTCACAAACGCTTCCCCTTAGGTGATACCACACACACACACACACACACAGAGCTGATCGATACCAAAAGCAGTAGCTTACCCCACACCTCCAGAAATCTGCTAATAAAATAATAAATTATACAGGAAAAATTAACAACCCCTCCTGACAACCTCCACTATGGTTGTTTTAGTGTTGTTGGAAGTGTTTTGTTATCTTATCCCAATCTGTGAAAATTAATCAAAATGTTGCTTCTCCATCAGATTATATGAATGGAAGCTGTCCTTCTGTAATGAGCTTTGATCCACTTGATAAGAGAGAAGTCATGGATGTACAGTAATTGTCATTACTCTAGCAAAATGAGGGATAGTTTTATTTCACTATTATTTCATTCTGTAGAGGTTATTACAGATAAAATGTATAATATTGATTAATACTCTAATTATACTTCCAGTCTTTACCCACCTGCAGTATAGTATATAGTAGTAGGATATTGGATATTCTCAAGCAAGCTGCCAGGTAATTCCTTAGATCAGTTTTAATCTGTAAATAGAGGTAAAGCATGCTTAGGTAAACGAAAGACAACAAAAACAGAAAAAATCAAACAATATGGATACTTGATGTTTTAGCATTTGGTACTATTTAACATGACTTGTTAAACAGTTTACGTATAGCCTACTTGCTACCGCTGGTAATAAATGACGTTGTTCGTTAAGAAATAACCTTAAATCTAAACATGGTAACAAAACACTGAGTGAGTGAGTGAGTGAGTGAGTCTTTAGCAAAGGAGCTGATGTTAGCATGCAACTACTACCCACTAGCACTAGCTTCTACTAGATACTTTAGATGGTGTACAAATACACCGTGATAGCTGACTAAATACTATGGTTATAGGAACAAGCTGACTTGATGTTAGCACATGTACACAATCGATCAGATGCATCAGTGATGAAACAAGCAGTTAACGGGTACAAACAGCACAGAAATTAACCACACCTATTTAGTCCTGTTGACAGCGAAGTTGTACATTTCAAAACGCAATCAAGAGAGCTGAGGGCCACCAATATGGCCGCCAGAGGGTGTGTTATTACGTCACCTGAAATCCCTCTATAATTTGAGATAGGATTGTTTAAACTTATTTTGCACTTAAGTCATACTCCTTAACAACATATGTGAATATACCCAAATTTTAAACGATAAATAAATAAAATGAATGTATTCAATATATAACTTTGTAATTCTAGAGTTAAGGTCAGAGAGAATGTGTTACTAATGAAGACTGTGTTGAATGGCACTTCAAAGGAGCATTACCACTTTAGTTGTCTCTCTGCAAAGGTAGACATTTTCCTAAATGTTTCCCAGGATTTTCTTTTTTTTGAATAGAGTTTTGAATAATGAGCTCCCAAGATCAAGTAAAGCAAAATATAGTTGCATAAAATCACGCCGCGTTGCTTGAGATGGTTGGCATGAGTGACAGTAGAAGTTTCTTTCAAAGTTATAACAGCTGTGAAAGAAATAGTCTAATATTGATATGGAGAATCACAAAAGAGAAAGCTTGTAAATAATAAGCACAGAGGTCTCGTGAAGATTAAAAAAAAATTGATCATTACAGAGAATATCAGTAACCACATTAATGCAAATGAATCAAAACTTTCAGGTAAATATGCATTCATTCTCTTCTAAATCTCGTTGGGGTCGTTAAGGAGAAACATCTCAGAAATCTATCAGCAATCTGTGAGTACAGCCATCTACAAATGAAATATGTTTTTCTTATTCGTCTCCAGCACTTCTTACAATTTATACAGATGTGCAGCATAATTGCATGAATGAATTTGTATGTTCAATGAATTTATGGTCGTAGCTTCAACAACAATAATGATTACACTACATTTTAATGTTGCACATGAATCCATTTGTCTCATTGCAGTAGTGGTGTTACACCACTGTGAACTACACTCCAGCTTCACTGTGCTGTGCAGTACACATTTCAGATCCCACTTGTGCTAACAGTTGTCACAACACTTAGGAAAACATGTTTTGGGGCGGGATTCGCTGAACTGGAAGTCCCTCAAGAGTGCTTGAGAAATATCTGAGATGTTTAGCATTTGCACACCAGCAAGCGTATACATTTGAGTATCATGTACAGTAGTTACAGGAAGAAGAGGGAAATGAGGATGGAAGAGAGAGGGAAGAAAAATAAATGGGCATTCCAGAAAGGAGGAATGGGAGAGAATTGGGAAGGAGGGACCAGAGGAACTGAGAGTGAGAAGAGAGGATGAGGGAGAGGGGAGGGGGAGGCAGGAGATGAGAAGGGAGAAGAGACTGAAGAGACTGAGGACTGCAGTACCTGGGAAGACTTTTGCCATGATACATTTGAGTGTCATGTAGAGAACAAGGAAGACAGAAGAGAGGAAGAGGGAAGACAAATAAATGGGTGTTACTGACAGGATCACGATAGAGAAGGGAGTCAGTAATGCAAAAATATCTGTATTTACTGGGTACCTGAAAACATGTGGAGTCCCAATTATACAAAAGCACTAAATATAATGATATGGCTGTGAACGGCTACACTGATACAGACACACACAATGCCAATAATGGCTCCTTCAGGTATAGGAGGAGCCGAGCCCAGTGAAACCCTATAAATAAAGTAAATAGGGGGCTACTTGTATTCATCTTACAGCACACCTGTAAAGGTGTAGGATCATCGATTTAAAGGATAGAAAATATATCCAAACATCATCATTACTATCACAACAAATAGCCAATTATATAGTCATAGAGAGTAACAAGAGATACGAAAATATGGAATAAACATATTGAAATACACTGCAAGAGATCCATATCAGGAGACCAATACACAAAACGGGTAGGTCATAAAAATAACAGTAGGTTATGTACACTAACAGAGGTAATAGCTTACAAGGCTGTTATTATTAATGCCAACTTCATAATCCCCAACCTAATTCGCAAATGCTAAAGTTACAGCTATATACAAGAAATATTACTAAGAATTCCTAAAAAGCACAAGAGATCCAATATTTCATCGAGTCCATATGGAGAGGTTGTATTCAAAAGTCCATTTGGCTTCACATTGGTGCAGGGATTTGTCAAATTTCCGTTTTTTTTTCTTTTCTTGCAAATTTCTGACTTTAATCTCAGAAATTATGAGCTTTTTCTTGGAGTATTACCCCTGTTCTCCTTGGCTGTGGTACAAAAACAATTCACCTACAATGGCCCGTAATAGTGTCCTCTCGTTTTTTTGCGAAGAGGAGAGTAGTATAAACTATGTTGTCATTGGGAGGTTTTTTAGCAGGAGGACCTCTCTATGGGAGTAGAGGGCCCGTTTGTATGCAGAGTGCACTGTCCTGTGGGCATTACCACACTCTTTCAATCAGAGAATCATGACTTTTTTCAATGTACTCCCTTTTACTAGTACAGAGGTCCCTAAGGCGTAAAAACAGGCCTACCGGGAGGTTTCTTTTAGAGACATAGGGTGACACGAGGAGTTGTCGGAGAGCGTGTTCCTATCTGTGGGCCTTTGGTACATCGTGGTGAACAGTCTTCCGTTAGTTTTGTAGATACAGAGATCAAGGAAAGGAATGCTGTGAGGCTCATGTTCCAATGTGAATTTCAGGTTGGGATGGGAGGTTGGGTTGGGAATTCCTTTAGTTCATTTATCCCAGCATCCCACAGGGCTACGACGTCACCACCGTAAACCACAAACTAATATTGTGGATGTTTGTTTGTTTTTATGTTCAAGACAAATTCTTTTTCAAAAGCAACCACATATAAATTGGCTACACTGGGACCAAAGGCAGCACCCATGCTGACCACTTTGATCTGTCTCCAATGTTCAGACTCAAATGTGAAGAAATACATCTTCAGAACACTGGAGGTGAGGTCAAGAATGAAGCCATTGCAAGGGGACTTCATGCATGGGTTAGAGGGCACTTTCTCGTAGAATGTGGCCTAACATCATTAAGTTGCCGTAAAGCTTCAACTCTGTACTCTGTGTAATCGACCATATCTGCTTGGCAGATTATGACAGATTTATCTTGTTCTAACTCATCAAGAGCTGTTTTGTTATCCAATAGATATTGATATATTTGCATTGATGGTGGCTCCCTTCCCTATTTTGATCATTTTCTGCCTCCTGAGCACCTTGCATATTGTTTCCATGCTGTTACGCTATTGTTACAGAAAGGAGAAATGAAAATGAGAATTGGGAAGGAGAGACCAGAGGAAGATGATTTTATAGAAGACGAGTGAGAAGAGAGCGGGTGAGAGGAGGATGTTGTAGGGCGAGAGATGAGAGAGGGAGAAGAGACTGAAGAGTTTGATGAATGAGGACTACAGTACGAGGGAAGACTATTAAATATACAAGCCAACTCTAGCGCACTTCTTACAGCCGGGGTAACAGTGAGGAATTGATGCTGAAATTGCCTCTGACATGACCTGTCTGTGCAGTGTTGCCCCTGCACTCTCCTGTTATATGTTAAATGCAGTGTAAATAAACACACACTTACATGACAGGGCTGCAGTGCGTCTAGCAGCACATGGAGCCATGCAGTAGTCCCTTTGCATCAAATCAATGTTTCAGCTCCCCTTATGTGGAGGTTTGTCCACAGCCTCTGCTTTCATTACGATTTTGATGATTCACAATTGCTGCAAGTTAATTATTTATTACGTCTGCGATTGCAGAGGAGTCAGCGGTGTTTAGTGGCTTTCTGTGATGACATTAGATAAGGTTGTGTGGGTAATTAGCAGCACACAAACATACACACAGCTCACTTTCTTTATCAAAATGCCATGTGTTTCCTGAAGGTGAAAATAACTTGGAATTAATGATCAGCCCCCAAAGTTTCTCTTTGATCTGGCTAAAACAAAGATCAAGTCTGTTTACACTCTTGATTTTTTTTTAAGATCACTTTTTTGGGAAATTATTTGATAGTCACAGTGAAGAGAGACAGGAAAGCTTGGGAGGGGATGACATGCGACAAAGGTCATGGGCCAGATTCAAACCCAGGATGGTGCAGTTACATGGTAAGCACCTTAGCCAACCAAGCTACCAGGATGTCCCACACTCCTTCTAAATTAATTATTCCCAGGCATTTACAGTGATACCATAAAGCATGTTTTCATTCCAGAGCACAATGTGTAGCCCCAGCCAGAACATTAACTGCAAGTTCATGTCAGAAAAAAACCCGCTCCCATTACTGCATGATTTAAATGTGTCACTACTTCATATATGATTAAACATTCAGCTTTGAGGCTAAGGTCCTGCAGCTGAATTAGATTGATTGGGTGCAACGCCACAGTACCAACATGTTGTTCAGACACAGTAACAATGTGAGCAAACAGTTGTACTTCTGCAGGAGAAAGTAAATCTTGGCCTGGAACAGCAAACAGACTCCGAAGCATCGCCATGAATATTTGAACATTTTTCATGGCAGTGCTGGGAAATGACATTCACAGGAATATGACACACAAAAGGCAAAGAATTTGATTTAAAACAAATAAATAAGGAGGGAGCGGCAAAGCTATCCCTGGGGCGATGTCTGCTGACAGTCAATAAAAGGAAACATGTCACGCACATATTGAAGCAGGGATGATTTGCACCTAATGAATAAACAAAGTATTGTAGTGTGTCTGCACTAGGATGGGGGGATTAGGATCAAAATGCAGAGGAACAGTGATGGACAAAACCAGTCAAGAAACTGACAGGAATTGATCTTGACGAAAAGATAAAGTGTGACTTTGCAAAGCGTTTAATGCTCATTCCACCAAGACAATACACCAAAACTTGTGAACTATTACCTTGCGTTACCATGTGTTCCCACTGTGAGCAACTTGGTTGATGGGTCGCTCTATTCTGACCGATTGTGGGCACTGTGTTCTGTAGCTACCAAGTTTTGAACAGGCAAATCATGTACTTTCCGCTGCTTTGGTATTCCCTTTCATAATATTGCATCGTTCTGATGAATCAACATAGCTAGCTAGCAAGCACTAATTACGTAGCACTAATTGAAAATAAACAGAAAAATAATCAATAGAATAACTTCAGAGGAGACAGATGCAGCCATTCTTCAAGCATCATTTTTGAGATGTTTATTCCTGTAGTCTTTCAAATAAAAGTTGTAGAGAACTGGGAAGCTTTGAATGGCTGGAATCGACTTCTTGTCCAATTTACACTTGCCAGGCAGAACAGACTACTAGAATATCAGACAAAATTAGGGTGTATTCATTTTTGTAGCTACAAATTTAATATGAGATATGGACTTCCAGTGACTTGTTGATCGTGTTGTTCGCAGTGTGAACGCAGTTCCCCTACATCCAGTTTCAGTACAAGAGTTTAGATGACTGTCTGACACAGAATCACACCCATGCAGTGCATTAGGTTCTCTGAATGATCTATGAATTGGTTCTAAACTATGGTTTCCAAATACTGCTCATTTTTAAGCTAGATGTCATCTGGGCTTCTCAGCTGTGATAAAAGGTAAAAAACTGGAGTGGGAAGTCAGTGGAGAGATCTCAACACTGAGCATGTGCAGCAGCCCAGACATCTCATATCTTAAATAGTCTCACCAGCAGGGCATCCATAATTTAACAACAGGACATGTGGGAGAGTAGTGTGTATTGTATTGTGTGTGTGTATGTATGTGTGTGTGTGGATGTGTGTGAGGGAAAATCCACGTTGCACAGACAGAAATAATACCTTCCACCTTAGACACATTTGTCTTCACAGTTGTTATTGCTGTGATTCCTTGCTATTATCAATTGAACATCTGGAAGCTGCAACCTTAATAGTGAATTGGAAGCCAACTCTGTGGACACTGTGACAACACCAGGATGATTTCACTGGGATACAGGGAATTTATTTTGGTTCATCTGAATGTAAATGTCAGCAAACAGGGTTTCAGGAAGCAAGAAGTAAAAAAAAAAAAAAAAAAAAAATTAAGACCTTTTTAATGTTACCTGGAATTGAATTTTGGACCATTTTAAAACCTGAATAAAGAATCAAAGCTGGCCAAACAAGCCAATTTCCAATTGAAAATAACTAAAACGTTGTGTAACTATAAATGGGCAGAGTAGGACAAATGACCCAGGAAATTCATTGTTAATGGACATGAAGTCTGAAGAACTAAGAGTGGACATTGCAGCGCATTGTGCATCATTGCATGGTGAAAAAATAGACATTTTTATAATTTTTAAAGCCTTAAATTCCAATAACTTAGATTTGCAGACTCAGGAGGACTCCCTGACACAGTCAGACTCTATTGTAAATGGAGCATGTTCAGGAATAGGTTTATAATTACACATGGAAATATTCAAAAATATAGACTGAAATGTGTAAGGTCATAGGAAGAACATGAGCACTGTGTTTTAGCATGGATCTTCACTTTAAATCTTGGATTAATTCCTTAGGAGTATGCCAGCCCCCTCTTATTATCCATCAAGGTTGTGTATAGATCTTCTATGAATTATTGATGCCTACTAAGTTCATCTGCTGCAGTGAATTCTTGGTGAAGAAGGTTTTAGGCCTCCTAAACCCTGTAATGGCTGCCGGACACTAATGATTAGCCCCCCTTTTTATACTGTAGCTTAAAAGACATCTTAAATGATTCATCCATTATTCTATGGATGAATGGATGGTACGGTAGAAAGACAGATCCTTGAATGTATGAGCAAATAAATAAGCTAACTTAGTGAAACAGGAAAATTGTAGATAATGAAACGGACATGTAGAAATCACAGCAGCTGCAAAAACTGATGACATCGCAAATTATTGTCTCAGGTTTTTTTTTCTCCTGCTATTGTCCCACTATGGGAGATACTTATTTATGCAAACAAATCTATATGACTGAAAAAGCCAAAATCATAGTGTGACTTGTATTGTTGAATTGTATTTAGTGCAGACTTTGACTTGAAGTGGTTCAAGAAATCTTTTAGTGTTGTCCAGCCTAAAGGTGCAGGGACACAATCTCTCATTATATTACAGAGTTTGGAGTGAGCAGCCAAGGACCGCACCGCAGTTTGTTGTTCTAAACAAATTCAGTCCCATAAAACATCCCGGGTTTGGTGTTGTCGTGCAGTGGGTCAGTTTGAGAGGGAAGGAGTAGTTTCATATGTGTAATTCATCTTGGTGCGATGTGCACCTGCCTCCCTCCCAGTCCTACACAGCCCGTGGTAATCTGCACTTCTAGGCCACTTTGCTCCGTTATACTATCGTACCTCTTCTGTCAAAGGCTGAATCATGGCTCGGTCTTTTCCATGTGGCCTGTATAGTCAACTATAAATTATGTATGTTTGAAGTTTGTTCAATCCCCCTTTTCCCCCCCTCTCACTCAAGATGGAGTAAGGATTGCAATGAAATTGTTTAGATGAGGACAATTTTGAATTATCCGTAAGCTTTTAACACACCAAATGGTGATGCCTGTGGGACCTCTTTAACGTATCTCCTATTCACTTTGAGGAACATAAGAAAATGCTAAAAATCTTTGTTCCTCTGTTTTCTACATCACAGTCAGTGACAAAACAACCAACCGGCACACACTCCAAACAAACATGAAATCATTCTCTGTGGATCTCTCGATGATTTGCCGACAAAGAAAAGAGCAGTACGTGTCGTCCTGTAGCAAAACTTATTTGCATATCCTAAATGTGGAAGCTGGTGTAAAACAGATGTGAGCACAGATGACGCTAAGCAAACTGAAAGCTGAGATTAAATATTCATGCCAAAAGCACTCACTTCACTTGCGTAATTTGAAACACTCCAAAGAGCATGCCTACTGAACATTTCAGCCTGGCTGAGAGGAATGTTTGGTTTGCTAGCTGTTGGTCTAATTTTAGGCTGTTTTTGTCCATGACGGATCCAAAATTCAAAATGTTTTTTTTAAGGCTGATGTTTTTGACTGAAAATAAAAGTTAAAATGCCTTTGTTTTACTCCAACGTTTACAATTTAAGTATAGATCGTGTTTAGCAGTCACATACTCAGTTTTTATACAAAAAGCCTACACAAACATTTTTGTGAAAAAATGCCATCAACACCAGTGAAAACAAAGCCAGTGGTAGTTTCAACAGGGAGCGCCATACTGTGTTTATATACTCTGTCAACTTTGTTCTGCCTTCTTAACATTCCATTTCTGTCCAATGTTCACATTTAATAGTCACTACATGTAGAATAGTTGTTTGCCATTCATACCATTTCCACAATCTTCTCCTCCTCCACAGCAAAAATGTTCAGTGGAAAACACTCAACATAAACATGCAAATTCACATGAACACACATGCAGTAGGTCATCAAATTCAATACATCTTCTCTGTTCAACTCTATTCAGTGGGTCAGTTATCACAGAGAATTCACTCCAGGCCCAAGAAAGAACGCCTGTTTAACAGAGGAACCTAAATGAGAGAGTTTGTATCGGATGATTAAGTCCTTGTATTGCTTCCCACTTCCACCTCAAAATTACTCGCCAAGTTGCAAGGGCCATTCCTGGTCACACGACGAGTGGTAGATGTTGATTGAGTGCAATCTGACAGGGGTGATGCAACACAGATTTACCATCTCAATCTCCTAATCCCTGTTTCTCTGGCTGCCACAGTGACTGAGACAGATAGGTTTGGCCCAGAGGTTTCAAAATCTCCCAATTCAGAATCTCTGACCATCTCCCACAGGTTTGCTGGTGTGTTTTTGCCCATGCCAGCCCACACTAACCTCATACACCACCACAATGAAACTTCCCAAAGGGTAGCGGTGTGTAGCCGACCCTATCATTTGCCTGTACACGAGCAAAAAGCTGTTCTGGCAGGACCGCAAGCAATCCTGGAAAATGCAGTAATTGAAGAGTCCCACAGTGAGCGGTGGAGCTCCATTGTGTTTGTGCTGAATCCAGATGGCACGGTCCAGTTTTGTGTGGAACGGTCTATCACAAGGGCTCCACTTGGCACGTGTCAGTCATGCACCTACATCCTTCAGCCAAGACAAGAACTATGTGAGATAAGATCCACACCGAGCTCTGAGTTGGCGGAACAGGGGAGAATATTTAAATTTCCCCTCTCACACCTGCTCACTGGGTTGCCAGGTTGGCGCGCTCCATGGGCCAGTCACATTCCCTGTAAGAGAAGCACTTGCCTTCAGTTTGGAGAAATTGAAACTTCTGTAGGCCTAAAGAGAATCATAGAGTAGATCTAATGGGCCTAAAAGCTGTGGCATATTTCGAATATAGCCTTTTATTAATTAGCATATTATATGGACTTGCATCATTGCATTGTTCGTTCATTATGCCTATAACAGGCAAATCTGCTATTTAGCCAAATTTAATGTTTTTACAATATCAAGTGCTATCATTTCTAAGTGACTTGAGGCCTTAGAGGTTGCCTGTGTTGAGTACAGTATCATTGAGTAGTTGTTGTCTTTACAGTGGCTATCGAATGCAAGCCTATCAAAAACACACAGCTGTAGCACTTTTACTCCAGAGCAGACATGGCGTAGTAGAAAAGAACATATGTTGCAAGTCAGTTGGGGAATGCCTCTTTTTGGGGAAACTCCTTGGAGGAGGCAATAATTAATGCAATGTACACCGTCCCGTTGTTGTATGACTCATCCTCAAAGGATTACAAAAACAAAGATAAAGCAGAGAAAGCCTGGCATAACAGGATGATTGTAGCCATTGCCATTATTTTGTTCGTGCAATTTCAGAGTTTGTGTGAACAAATGAACACGTGTCCACAAGTTCATAAAATGTGCACACGTTTTTTAAAATTGTGTTTGATTTATTTCCTTCAGCAAGTTTCAAACTGATTTGCCATAATTAGTTGAATTTGCATAATTACACATATTTAGTGTAATTGGCTTGATATTTTGTTGAATAAAGACATATTTAGTTGAATGAGGCTTTGATATGGTATAATGGATAGATTTGTTGTTTATATTTTACTTCAGGTAAAATACTCAGTGGGTGAGTAAAGTCAGAATTCTGACCAGTATAAAATGCTGTCTGAGATGAATCCAGTGTGGTGGTTCTTTTTAAATATTTCTACTGATAGTCCAGCATCTTTAAATGTCCTCAACCTGTAGATTACAGTCTAAAACTATTAGGTTGTTATATGGGAAGTAATAGTGTATTCATGGAGTTAATAGTAAAACCAGAAAAAAAAGTCACAAAATGCAAGTAAATGAGTAAAAGAGGTGAGTCAGAGCTTGGAAAGCAACAGCTGTGACGATGGATGTGCTGTGAGGTGCTCAGCGCTGAGTGAATCATGTCTGCAGACTCTGCTGTATCATGTGTGAGGACATGGGGAAAAATGATGATGATGACTGCACAGACTAACACGTAACCCATATAGGTTTGTCTAAATGTATCATCGTCAAATGAATTATTATATCGACCATTACCAGCGTAACCCCTGTGAGCTGCTTTCTATTTTCATGATTTACCCTCTCTGCTTCCAGTGCATAAAATATGAGTCTGCTGTCCATGCAGAGGTATTTTTCAAAGAGTATCAAGCCTAAGATCTAAGATTGGAGCTATGGTTTGTTAAGCAGATAGTTACATTTTTATTGGCATTGGAGTATGTCATCACTAGGGCTGGACTAATATTGGCTTTTTAATAAATATTCGATTCGACATTGTCGGTGTCGCCCACTCTGATATGATGGAGGTTCCTCCCTGACCACAGCTACATAAAAAGTCTGTAAAACCTGCAGTTAAATTTTATTTTCTTTGCATATTTTATTTAATTCCTTTAACTATTCAATTATGTTTTTGTGTAAATTAATTCTTCATTTAAAGGCAGTAATTTATCCCAGAGTTTCCCTACCATTGAGTAGGCGAGGTGGGTCACCCTGACTCAAGGAGCTGCCAACCATAAAAGAGTTTCATTAGTCTGGGTTTCAGTGGAGAGTTTTAGTGTCCCATGATAGTATAAATACTGTTTCAGAGGCTTTTCCACCCTGAGAATAATACAATTCTGGGCAAAACACTGAATATCGGTAATCTTTGTCCTGAAAATGGTCAAATTTAATTTGATTGGCACAAACATCGGCTACCACTGACTTAAGTCTAAAAATATCTATCTGCCTTAAACATTTTGGTTGAACCCTAATCATCACAGCTAACCTCAGCAATGTATTAATGAGAGAAGTCTACACATAGTATCTTAAAATACAACATGTTTTATCACAGGGTGTATTCAAAGCAATACTGTATGTCCTGCTCTTCAGGAGAAACATATCTCTTCCTTTTGCACTGGTACTGGTGTTTACTGCCCTTTGCCGTAAACATAAAAACAGGCAGTGGTGTACTGTGGATTTATTGCCAGTCCATTTCATCCCGGCCTTTTATTGCTATCGATCAAAGCAGAGACAGAACCTCACTATTGATCATGATGGCCCATTTGGGAAACGACCACAAAACTAAAAAGGTCACCTCTCCTGAACTCAGGGGAGCGCTCATTCAGCTGCCAACGGCTCCCACAGACAGGCAGACAAATTAATAGCACGACTGAGAAGATGTGTGATATCCATTTCTTGGTCTTGGCAGGAAACAGAAAGTGAACCATGCTGCCACAGGATTAGGAATCAGTTTCACTGTGGGGGAATGGTTGTCGGGGAGATTTCGGGATTAATTCAGTACAGAAAAGCAGATGTTAGCTGTCTTGAAGATGTCAGGGAATCCAAAACAGCTCCACTGTTCAAATCCAGATTTGAGTCTTTCTTTTCAATTTATTTTTTTCCTCCCTTACCCGCCACAGATGCATGCACTCACTCTTACACACAAAAACACAATGACTTTTTTCCTCCCACTTGTGTATGTGTTTGTCAATATTGATGTTCTGTTTTTAAATTGTCTTTCAAACTGCCTTTTGAGAGGCCCTGAATTTTTCTGTTGTATATGTGCTATGAGCATATACTGTATGTAGGCAATAAAACAAAAATGACTATTTTCTAAATATAATTTTCCTTGATATGAATATAAAACATGTTTGATAACCATCAATATGACATCTTTTTCAGGCTTCAACTGCAAGCCAACAAGTGACACATGAACAGTCTTTCATGTGGTTAGAATAGCCTTAGATCAATTCATCAGGTTAGGTTGCACAGAGACTGCCGACAGCACCATGCACTACTAGTTTGGTTGCGATGTGGAAATTGTTGGTCCGTTTAAAGTCTGATAAGAACCAGAGGAGTGTGCATTGTAAACTCTGTTGAAAATCTGCACAAAGTCAGTTAACACTATCATTCTATGGAGCACGCAGAAGGTAAACTATTGCAGGCCCAAATGAGTGCCAGTAGTCGACCGCATAGAACAAATAAGACTGCCCAGTGACAAATAGCCATCACCAATGCTATAGTATACTGCACTGTAAACATATGTTGCCATGTATCACAATGGGAAATGAGGTGTAGTTTGGAAAGATGTGCTGACAGGAAAGAATACTTTAAACTAAAATTAACCAGTGTACCACATAACTGCAACGTTTTGGGTTTGGCCAAGGACGCATATCACCCCCTTTTCTCCCATCTTTCCTGTCTCTCTTCACTCTCTGCAGAAATGCCATAAATACTGTATAATCTCAAAAAAACAAACTGTTTTTTCAGCTTTCACTCAGGAGAAAAAGGTAGTCTTTATACAAACTAAATAATGATTTGATATATAATAGCGATAGTTACTGTTGCTGCCGATATGAAACTTTTTACTGTGGTAAGAATTTTTTTTTTTTTTGTCATATCTCCCATTCCCTAAACATATGTGAAGGCCACTGTGGAGAGTGAATATACACAGGCTTTGCTGTTGGTTGGTAGGGGTCATGTGACAGTAGGCAGCATTGTCTAGTGGATGCTTTGTGACTGCTTGTGCTGCTGAGTGTAAAGTTGATGGAGGTCAATTATTTTTGGGCTGGTAGTTTTCCGATGATTCCATCACCACTGCTGTGTAGGGCTGGGTACCGAACTTCGATACTTTTATGGCACCGACCGAATTATGTCGGTACTACCGAGTACCGATTCACGTAAAATCAATCGGTGCCAAATTTTGGTACCTGAGAGCGCATCTGGGTGAGAGAGTAGAGAGAAAGAGAGAGAGCGAGACTCTGAGAGCGAGATTACGTCACCCCTGCAGCTTGTTGCTTGTTGTCAGGGCATGGCGAGCCGAAAGCGGTCCCAAGTGTGGTTACACTTTTCAAACCTTGACGCAGACAACGCTCGCTGCAATATTTGTGATGCGAAATGCAAAGCTGGCCATGGGAACACGTCTGGCCTGAGGAAACGCCTGGTCAAACACAAAACATTTCTAAAAGCTGAAGAGTGTAGCCTACCGTATTTGATAGCCTGAAAGCCAAGTCCCCCGCAGCAGCCGCAGCTAACGTTAGCCTGCAGCCAGCGCCGAAGAAGTTGAACCCTCCACGGACGACGAAACTTTAAGTGAGGCATCGACAACTTCATCGACATGTTCAGGTAACTAATTAGCTAGTTGGATAAGTTGTTGTTGATAACTGGGCTTTTTTCATTGTCTTGGCTGACGTTAGCTTAGCATTTTTACTAGCGTTGTCACTATCATCAGCTCGTGAGTTGTGTTGTTTACAATCTTGCGCTCAAAAAAAAAAAAGAGGAAAAATAATAATTATATAAGATCTAATTATAATTTTATAGTTTAAAAGAACTAAGAACTCAGGTCACTGAGGAGGGGTGGGAGGGGGTCAAAAAGACGAGTGGGAGGGCGGGTGTAAAGAGCGGGTTATGTTGTAAACAGGATCATAGGAGGGCTAAAGAGAGGTTTGATAATAAATTGCGATCAAAGTATATTTGAAATTTTGGCTAGGGCATAGCACACCAATGTGTTTATCTTGGGTTCTCCTGGATACACATTCTTTTGCTGTATTATTCACATCATTTATGTTTGTATTTCATTTCATCTTACTATGTGAATGTAAATGTATGTAGCCTACATTTATAATGCATATGTGATTACCTTAGTATATAGATGTAGATGTGTTATGCAATGGCAACACAATATTTCAGTTACTTGATTACGATATGTAATGTCTCCTCCATAATGAAAGTAAAAAGAAAAACCAATAAAAATTTGGTCACAAAAAAAACAATCTTGCGCTCATTGACAGGTCACCCTGTCCCACTCTCAACCCGCCCTCGTCTCAGTGAGAGCCACAGAGGTTACACCCTTCACCATGGTGCAAAAGACGTCGTTACCCCGCCAGAGAGTCAGTGAGTGCCACAGGGCAGTGACCGCGTTCATTGTTAAAGGGAGAGGGAGGTAGGGAGGGGTTTTATTTTGTGTGGTGTGTAAAATGTTCTAAATAAAAAACAATGTTGAAATTGAGAAGTTTGTACTCATTTTTTACAACTGAAATTACATTTTTATTATTACAGAGAGAGTAAAGTACCGAAAAAAGTATCGTTCAGGAACCGGTATCGAAGTCGAGGTACCGGTACTGGTATCGAAAATTTTTGAACGATACCCAGCCCTACTGCTGTGTCACCAGATGTCCACAGATCGTTTGGTAAAGATGTCTATGAACATTGTAACTAGTATTAGGCATTAGTATTCAGCTTTATCTGTCTCGCTGGACTGGTGTGGAAAGCTATGTGAATACTGACCTGTTTATTAATCACTTTTATACTCTGATCATCAATTAATAATCAGTGTTAGTTCAGCCTACATTAGACACATGCTTTTTGCCTGTAAAGCAGTCCAGAAGCCAAGAAGATGATCTGTTTGATGTTGCTCTTCATTAAATCCTGAAGCTTGGACTAGAGGTAATTATGATTGACCGATCTCATTAATTATCTTTCACCTTTTACTTTGTGTTTTGTGACACTATAGTCCACTAATGTCCCTTAAACTATGATGTAGAATTTAGCATGTAAACAATCTTGAGTTTGTCATTAAATTCACGTGTGAAACACAAGCACATTTATTACAATTTAGTGCTTACAGCATAACTCTGGCTGGACACTATTTCCCCATGTTTTTCCATCACAACGATTGATTCTGACCAAAATCTCACCAACTGGTTCACTATAGAGCTACTTGCATCTTGCTTGCCTGGGTGCACAGCTCTCCAATACAGTTTTTAGGGCCAATGGACACTTCAAAAATCAACCCTTAAAGCACCCAAAGCATATCTTTTACAACATAACATAATATTACTCTTTAATGAGACATGTCAGTAAAAAGATGCCTTGCCTTTCTCGTGCACTTTTTTGACAGGTTATGGATAAACTGAAAATGATGCCTCATTATAGAATGTCAATGTGTTGAAAAAGACATGCTTTGGGTACTTTTGGGGTTGATTTTTGGCACATCCCTTGGCTCTATAGTACTGTATTGGAGAAAAAGACTTAAGTAGCTCTTGTGTAATTTTTGGTTAGAATTATTTGGTATGATGGAAAATGGCCATAGTTCTGCTTAAGTTGCCCTGTTGATAGTAAGTGTTTGCATGATGAGAATAGCTTTCATGCAGTGTTGCAGTTTGTCATTTGATCTTCATCTCCAAGAAGGGAATGGCTCTTCAGCTATCTTGGACATTTAGCATTCTTCCTCAGCCCCGCTGGACGCTTACAGTGAGAAAAATGAAGATACTTTGAGAGCCACAGCAATGATAGAGTGTAGCACCCAAACAGTTCACCATAAAACTGTGACACGGTCATCTCATGAAGGGTTGGGAGCACAGTACTGCAGCTCTGACTGCACAGCCCACGTTTCTCGCTTATTCACTCTTCAAGGACAGTGTGTTCAACAGGTGTTTTGCTTTTGTCATGGCACATCTTTATCTAAAACACACCAATCAATGTGTCAAATACACACTCAGTTTCCACTTTATTACGTCCACCTTCCCATTTACACAAACTGCTCCTCCAGACAGTGAGTCAGGTAAAAGCTAAAGCATAAGTATAAAGCATGCAGACAGGGTGGAGAACTTTAATTACTGTTCCACAAAAGAAAGTATGGACAAGACACCAACCATCATTCAATGCTCAAAGTGGCTTAAATCAGTCATTTTGAATGTAGAATGATGGTTGGTAGATTGGATTTTGGCACTTTAGTGTGTAGAGTTTACAGAGAATGGTGCCATAACCAAAATCCATCAAGTAAGACAAAATGCCTTGAGAATTGATGAGAGAGGTCAGAGCAGAATGTCAAGAGGCCATCTCAGAACCACAACTGATCCAACCTTGAGGTGGATGGACTACAGCAGCAAAAGACCATGTCTTCCACTCCTGTGAGCTAACATCAAGAAGATGAAGCTACAGTGGGCATGTGATCACCAAAGCTGGATAACTGAAGAGAGAAATACAGTACATGGCCTGGTCCGCCAAATCCTGGTTTCTGTTGCGACATGCTGATGGCAGGTGAACAGCATGAATCCATGGATCCATCCTGCCTGGTGTCAATAGTACAGGCTGCTGGTGGTCTAATGGTATGGGGAATGTTTTCTTCCCTTAGTTCCAATGGATCTTCATTTGAACACCATGGTGTACCTAAACATTGTTGCTGACCAGGTCCAGTCTAGCTTTTGTCCAGCAGGACCAAGATAGTTCAGGAACATAACAGTGACTTTAGTTCAGTCCAGATCCCAACCCAGTGGAGACCTTTGGGATAACTTGGAACTGGATGAATGTGCTGCTGAAAAATCTGCAGGAACTGTGTGATGCTATCAAGTCAGCATGGACCAGTGGAATGTTTCCAGCACCTTGAAGAATTCAGGCTGTTTCAGGGGGTCCCTAATAAATTGGATACTTTTTCCTAGTGACCAGTCTGAATCTTGTGACTAGGCCCTCTACCTTTGATGAATACCTGCCTCTGTGACCAGCCCAGCCCAATCCCTATTGCACAGTACCTACAGGGAATCAGTTAAGGCCTGTGGATAAAAGTTGTTTGGACGACTAGCTGCTTTTTTAAATGTGGAATAGAGTTTACCAGCTGACATAAATCTTTATGATGTGAAATTCAGAGTGTATTCAGACTATGTTGTAGTACGTTTTCTGAAAATTGATTTTTGCTTCTATTGGTGGTTGTTTGCCTTGTGATGATTACAGACTGGGGGTCATAGTTTACCCTTCTTTTTATTTACCACTACATCACTGGTTACACATACACACATACTCTCTGGCACACATAATCTCTCCCTCTCTCTCTCTCTCTCTCTCTCTCTCTCTCTCTCTCTCTCTCTCTCTCTCTCTCTCTCTCTCTCTCTCTCTCTCTCTCTCTCTCTCTCTCTATCTCTCTATCTCTCTCTCTCTCTCTCTCTCTCTCTCTCTCTCTCACACACACACACACACACACACACACACACACACACACACACACACACACACACAAATACTACAAAGGGGCTTTGTGAAGCCCAGAGAGAAAAAGCACACCCTCAATCCATCTCTCCTTTGCTGTAACCTCTCTCCAATACACCCTCCATCCCCTTTTCCCTGCTATTCTGCCCCCTCTCGCTATTCTACCCTTTATCTATATTTCACTGCCTTATTCTCTCTTGCTCCCCTTCTCCACTTCCTTTCTTCCCCCTCTTTCTTTTCTCCATCACCCACTGTCCAGCACTGCCTCCTGCCATTCTTCCTCTATCCTACCTCCCCTCGCTCCATCTCTCCTCTCTGTGGATGGATGGCTTTGGTCAGAGCTGCTGCAGGGATTCTCTCCTTGAAAGTGAGTTCTTGTTTTTCGGTCTCTCTTGCTCTCCCCTTCTCCGGTAATCGTTCTCTAACAAACGCACACACACACACACACACACACCTACACACACACACACACACACACACACACACACACACACACACACACACACACACACACACTCTTTATTGTACTTAATTGTGAGGACCTTCCATTTACTATACTCCTTCCCTAACACTTAACCCCTAATCTTAAGGGATAAATTCATAGTTTTTAGATCTATATATAATTTGTCTCTTACATACCTGTAATACTCAGACCCACAGACAATATTGGCTCCCGAGCCTCTTGCTGCTAACAAGCAGTATGTCAAAATATTGACATACTATTGCTTTAACCCTTACCCTAACCTAATCCTAATTCTAATCTTAAACCTAAACCTAAATCCTAATCCTAAACTAACTTTAACCCTGACCTTAACCTAAATGTAATCCTATACCAAAGTGCAGTGATATTGCATCAATCTGCAATTGATTCAATTCAAAATTATACCAAGAAGGGTATGCAAACCCTTACCTTAAACTAACTGTACACCTTACCCTTCCCTAAACCTAATCCTAATTCTAATCTCAACCCTAAACTCATGTCCTAATCTAAATCTAACTTTAACTCTAACACAACCTAAACCTAATCCTAATTCTAAAATCATACTATAAAGCAAGGAATCTCTGTCTGTATGTGTGTCCTTCGCATATCTCGAGAACCGTTCGTCCGATCTACTTCACACTTGGCGGGTGTATTGCTGGGGACCCAACGATGTGCAGTGTCGGAGTGGACACGCGACACGTTCAATATTAATAAACTTTGACTAAACAAGCAAACAGTGCTCTGTGCAGCAGCGGGGCTCAAAGCAAGCGACTGGAAGCGCAGTGTCGAGTGTGAAGTTGTTTGGATGAGCGGTTCTCGAGAAAGCTGCGAGCAGCAATACCGGAGGCCAAGCAAACGGCCCGTTCCAAACAGGCATGTTTTGAACAGGCACTGCACTAGTTAAACCCAATTCCTAATCCTAATTAGCCCCTTGAAGAAGTGAGTAATGGCTAAAATGACCTCTCTTGGCAAAATGTCCCCAAGCTGAAGGTCTAAAACTGGTTCCTGCAAGTATAGAAGTACAGGAACACAGACACACACACTCACGCCTTGTTCCTAATTCCCTTTCTGTATTAACTCTGGGAATGCCAACCTGACAGAGCTTCATTATGAGCTGAACCTGAGTAAAGATGGAGAGACATGATGGCTGGATGGACGCACTCATGTAAAAAGAGTTGGCTGTGGCCACACGAGCCACAGTGTCAGGGTCAGCGACTGGGCTAATTGTAGTGCCTAATGGATCTCTCAAACCTCATTTCCATTTACAGAAAGGGTAAAGCAGGGGAAAAGAGGTTTCATCTAATTACTGGTCCCTCTGTAGTGGAATTGGACATGTCATTTCATTAAGATATGCGCTGTTTGTAGTGAAAAGAAAGGACTCACGTTTTCTAAGAGGCAGAACGGGAAAGAATTATCTTCTTCCATTCTTCTTCCCATTATCTCAGAGTTATATCTTCTGAGCAAATTTGAATACTGTATAACTCCCACACCAATGAGGCCATTACAGTCATTAGTGGGGTGTGAATCCCAGTGCCATAAATTTCATACCAAGAAATCAGCGTTCTCTGGTGTTCTCTCACACTCTAGTTTGAGGCAAAATATGGTCGTTAAATATCGCTGTGCCATACATATTGAGCTAGATAAAAGCATCATTGGCGCAAGTGTAGGTACGGATGCTAGGGAAAACATTTAGGAATTCATGAAATAACCAGTATTTTTGGTTTATGAATGATTTCTGAGTTTCATACCTAATCTACAAAGGGTTGACTTTCTTTAAATACAATGCCTGTAGTTTGTGTGTTGAATGCAGCAACATGCTGGAACCAGCAAGGCAGCAAACAAGAAAATTTTGCTTAAATGCCTGAAATGATTGCTTTCCAGAGACTTGCTAATATTACATATGGTGCTTTAGCAGTCCCAGTTTGTGTGTGTTTGTGCACGCATGTGTGTATGTTTATGACAAGTTAGAATCAAAAGGATGACACAGGCCTTTCACAAAACACCACAGTCCGGTTGGAAATATATTAGATATTGGTCCTTCAGTAAAAATTGATGTTGGCCTGTAAATACTGTATCGCCCACTGCTGATATGATGGAGGTGAGGATATGATTTTACTCAACAGTTTCAGGGGTGTCAGTGTGTAAAACCTGCAACGAAGCCTGCCTCACTCTACCTTAACCAGCTCCTAACCCACCTAAAAGAGGTAATCAATGGAGTGTTTTAGCCATGATGGTCTAAATGCTGTTTCAGAGGCTTTTCTACCCTGGCAAGAATAAAAATCTACAGAATATCAGCACAAAATGGGCAACTTCAGTCCACAAATATTGGTATCGACCTTCAAAAACCCATACTGTGATACTGTGGTACATTACATGAGTTTAACTTAAACTGTAAAATAGTAAACTTAGGCCTACATGAATGCATATCTTGATCAACACAGGCAACACACTGCAGCCAGCAGTGCTTTGTAGAAATAACCTTTTTAAGCCTCAAATTTGTATGGGGGGGGGATAAAAACATGAAACAAAAATGAAACAAAAACAGACACACATCTTTCACCGCCTTGTCTCACAAAGTACAAAATGGCAAGCAGTTTTTGTTGAATACACCCTGACAGGTGTATCATAAAAGCGTCATCGCCTTGTCTCTACAGAGAGTGATGACAGCAAGCAAAAACAGACTTGTTTTGACAATCAGTTGCAGACACATTTGCAGGGTTGTGATAAAGCAGGTTCTCGAGTTAAGGCATCATTGTGGCAATTTATTGGATTATCTCTGTCGTTATACTTTATGTTTGCTTTGCTTTCACTTGGTGGATGGGATTAATTATTTACCCCAAAAGAACATACTGTCTAGTCTTGGGACTTACAATGAGTGTAACAGAAGGAAGTGCTTAAATTCCTAGATCACCAAAACTCCAAGCAACCAATAGTAAGGATTGCAAGGGTCAAAGTTATAGTGACTATCAGTCCATCCATCCATTTTCTAGCTGCTTATCCAGGTCAGGTTACAGTGGCCACCGGGTAGCAGGGCAGCCCAGACGCCCTTTTCCCAGCAACTTCCTTTGCTTCCTCCCACGGGTATCACCGGTCAGCTGGGAGATGTAGTCCTTCCAGCGTGATCTGGGTCTGGCCAGGGGTCTCCTCCCAGTTGGTCGTGCCTGGAACACCACCAAAGGGAGGTGCCTGGGGGTCATTCTTACACCGTGCCAAAACCACCTCGACTGGCTCCTCTCAATGTGGATGAGGAGCAGCTTGATACTGACGTCCTCCTGGATTGCTGAGCTCCTCGGCTTATCGCACAAAGTGAGCCCAGCTGCCCTGCAGAGACACCTTATTGCGGCTGCTTGTATCAGCAATCTTATTCTTTTGGTCTCTACCCAGAGCTTGTGGCCACAGGTGAGGGACAAAGCTACCTTGGGGGTGGTAGTGCTCATCAGTGTTTCCTCTAATATTCTAGCATGGCGGCCCGCCCCAGTATGATGCCACAAATATTTTCAAAATATATTTTTTTTATTTTGCCAAAAATGGTCTCTTTAAGTTAAGGCTAGGCTATTGTGCCATCAAGACTGTAAGCAGGCAACCAGCCACACAGGCACACCTGCACATTTCCTCATCTCCTCTCTGGATGGCCTCACTGCAGTCAGTCAAGCAGCCAAATGCAATGCAGAGTGACAGCAAGGTAACCTAGTATTGATGTTAGTTAAAGTTAACATGAGGAACGTTATAGTTAAATCTCCCTTGGTCAGTGGAAAAGACATCCATCAAAATCGATTGCAATACCTGGAGAATTGGAAAACAGACTTGAACTGCCAGTCAGAAGAAATGATCTCTCTGTCCCCACAAATCTCGTAATGTTACTTCAAGTCTTCATTTGGTTTTACTAGCTTCCTTACATTCAAGAATTAGCTATGGTTAGCAGAGAGATATGACTAGCTAACAGTTACTGAAGTCAACTTTTGTGATAGCCAGCAAAACTTTACTGAAGACTCTACTGTAGGTCAAGTGTCCTCTCAATTGACCTTATAGGCTAAATTAGATAAAACAGTCTTTTAGATTAGTTTATTTCTCAAGGGAGAGAAAGGCAGGAGACAAGGAGGAGAATCAGGTGAAGTTGGACAAGAAGTAGTAGGCTAGGGCTGAGTAAGGTTAGATCTACCTGCTAAAGGCTTAGATTTATACACGTATACTTCCTCAGTCTAGGGAGCTATGTCAGAATAGGCTCACATTAGCAATGATGATATCTTGCTGGTTAAAGCGTTGGCTAATTTTGTATTTAGGTCAAGATTAACACTGAATAATTAGCTACCTCTCTTAACCTTTGTGAATTATTATGATAGCCAGACAGTGGCAGGACAGTGGCAGGACAAGGGGAACGTAGTGGAAGGATAAGAGAGCAAAGAGGGAGAGATGAGACAGGTGTGACAGAGAGAGGAAGAGAAGGCGTGAAGGAAACGGGAACAAGAGAGGATGAGAGAGGAGTGAGGCCAGCTCCCACTGGGGCAAAACAGGCTGTCAGGATTGGATCTACGATTTACCACATGCCACGTGGTGAGTGTCTTAAAGTAACATCCAAGCACTGTAACAAAAGTTATACAATAAAATATGTGCGATGAAATATATACGATAAAATATGTGCAATAAAATATATCACAAAGTACTTGAAATACTCTTATCTACTAGGAATGTTCTGCTGCAGAAGGGGGGTCATAACAAGGCCATTCATTGACGCTGACTGCACAATTTACCATGTGGATTATTTAGACCGCCACATGAGCACAGACCGCCGCAGGCACTCTGTGAATGCTGAGGCAATGCTGACGAAAGGTAAAAAGTCTTACTCAAATTGGTATTAGAAATTTTGTTTGCTTGCATCATTTTCTTAATATAACAAAAAACAAATATTGGTTTACTGTGTATAAGAACCTCTGTCATGGTGGCATTTGAGCCCGCTATGATCCTTAAACATGAGGCGGTAATAGGTGGATTCAGATGCCTCTACTACCTGAAGTGTGAACTAGCTCACCACACCAACTACCCAGCTCTTCTGGACCTGGTGAACCTGCTGGGATGTGATTACTTCGACAAGCTTAGGGTAAATAATTGCTGATTCTGTATTTTAGTAAATCTTAAGCTTGTTCTAATTTGTGACCTGCTCTATCATTTCCAGTCACATTGACCCCTCAAACCATTTTGAGTTTAATGCACTGTTGGAAAGAGGAGAATTAAAGCTTTCTGGTGATATCAAAATTATCTTTGTACTCCAAAGATTGAGTGAGATGCACCCCTTGATGTCTTGACTGTTTCCAAACTATGTTTTTGAGAAAAAGGGCCTCAAAGTTTGAAGTCTGAGACATTTATTCAAATAAAGAAATCATTCAAACATAACATACTAACATTATATCACACACACAGACACACACACACACTGACACACTAACTTTTCACAAAGGCACAGCTCATGTGTATGTGGAGAAGCAAACTAATGTGCACATGGTTATTTATGCGTGCACACTCCACGTGCACATGCACAACCACGTGAATTCACATGCACGTGAATGTGGTTGTGCATGTGCATTTACAGTGGCACCTATAGTCGCGGGCCTTTTGGATTTCGTGGCCACAATCTTTGCTTACATAGGCACCTTCTACAGACTGGAGAGCCGCAGCCGCCGGTCTGCCATAAGCAAAATATCTTCCTCCTCATCTTCAGTCTCTCCGCCTGTAGCCTCAGGGCTCGTACTGTTGGTGTGTGGACTGTCCGACTCTGAGGAAGACGCACCGGTGTCACTCGTGACAGGTCGTGCATCCACCGGCACCGGAGTTAAAAAGTAGTCTGATATTATATCAGTCCATCCAGTTGCTGCTCCTCTTACAGAAATTGAGTTTAGTAATCTAGCAATTTCTGCTTCACGGGAATTCATTCTATGTCTTTTAATAATATCAATTCAATTCAATCTCTCTCTTGCTCTCTCTCGCGCTCTCTCTCTCTCACTCACACACACACACACACACAGGTTGAGATGCCTGACAACTATGTTTTCCTGCGGATGAAACAATAGTTTTGATTAGACAATAAAGTGAACGATGGTCAACCTGTTACTATGCAGATGTTCATTCATAATTTTAAGGGACACATAGTAAGGGGAGAGAGGGACGGGGAGGGTTGCAAGGTTCTTGGCAACAAAACCCTCCCAGTGCCAATTAAACCCAACCCCTAAACAGCCCAATGATCAATGAAACTAGAATGCAAGCTTTGTTGACAAACTTAGCTAGTAGTTCTGCTTGTCACCCTACCTTTATGAGCTACAAAACTATATTTAGCATTTGAATTTCACAATGATCTTTACACAGAATGAAAGCCAAAGCTTTATTTTATTAAAATCTGATGAAACCCGAAAACAGCCAAAGATCAATCTTTTCTCAAATTTCTCAATCTAAAATCACATTTATCCACAAATGCGCCGTTGCAACTTCAGACTGAAAATGATAGAACGCGTCACATTTATTTAAGTCACTAACTCTCAGACATCTATTCTTACTCACTTAAGGTTGAGAGGGGTCTGGCTGCAGACCTCCGCTGTCAGGCCAAGCTCTGCTGTCAGGCCAGCTCCACGCTCAGGCTTCTTCTTTGTTGGTTATTTTCTACTCCCAGTAATCAGAAACTGACTACTAGCTTCACCCGCAAACAGTTGTCACTTGATATAAGTTCCATAAAACTAACAATTTAATTTCCATTTTTGTCGCCGAAGTGCATTTTCTTTTCAAAATAAAAGCCCCACGATGCTGCCACTAAAATACGGTTGTGAGTGGTGAAATATCGCTAATTCACAGCAAACATTTCGACTTCGATCAGACGGCTAATCAGCGTTGGTCCTGGAGGTCGACACGATGTCTAGTGGAGGGACTGATATGAAAGTTTTTCTGATGTCGGTCTTTCGACCCACATTGCTTCAACAGCTCATAGACAACATTAATCCACATCGCTTCAAACGGCTCATAGACGACATCAATTCACGTCGTTTCAACGTTTTATAGATGACATAATTTCAAACTATATAAAATTTACTTTTAAGCGATGCTACTAAATACCCACATACTCATGAAAGAAAATAGAATTAAGCTAAATTTCACATCTTTCTATGATACCTTGTATTTTTTTAAATCTTTAACCTATTTAGGGCATAGAGAAAGCATAAATACATTACATAATACTCTTCAACAAAAGACAATATTCAGGATATAAGGAAAACACAAAAAAGATTTTGAAAATGATGTTTATTGAGACTCAAACCCCGTCCCCCCAGTTCTTGCTGGTGCATGTTTCAGGTGAAGTCCTATGGCTGCTTTTTCGTTTTCTGTGGCCTTCACCTTCCTTCTCTTCACAGCAGCTGGAAAAAAGCCAAAACAAAAAAATAAATTTTGTTAATAATTGTTATTTACAAATATGAAAACCAGCTATCTAGAAAAAAAGCCATGTAGCCTCAATCTCAAAAGTTTTGAATGCAAAAGGTAAAAGCACAATACGTCTTTGCATTTTACATCAAAGTGCCTGTTGTTAACTCACCTGAACAGATCGCCTCCCCTGTCGAACTCGAAGTGACTGATCTTACCGTTGGCGCATCCGTTGGAGGCCGAAGGGATTACTTAGTGTTGATGCGCAAGGAAAAATAGTTCCTATAAAGGCAACTATAGGAAATGCTGGAATAAACGATGAACATATTTTAGCCCCTATATTGGCCATATACATGATAGCATACTGCGTTTAGAATAATAACCTTTGCGATTCATGCGTAAACACTACCGTTCGCACTCATGTTACAAAATTATATCCTAGTAATCAAATAAATAGATGTGGGAGAAGTCATGCTTAACAGTAGCCTACTGGGGTAGAAAAGATCTATACAAATGCAAGCTTCATTCATGCATACGCTTAAATATCCACATCACATGTACAGTAAAGTTGCAGAACCGATTTACAACAACGTTGGATTGACTGATTCAAATTATCAGACAGAAAAAGAATCCTGCTGGTGGCACTGTCCTGACAGCGGAGGTAAAGAGCTATTAAAATAACCGATGATGAAGAAGAACGTTGGACTGCGTCATTAAAATGAGAGAAGAAGAAGCCTGAGCGTGGAGCTGGCCTGACAGCAGAGGTTGGCCGGTGCCATGCCGTTGTTCCAACGGCCCATTATTCCGAAACCCCAATAGTCTGAAAACTCCATGCCTGGCTCCATCCACAACCATGGCTTCTGAAAGCCTTGACCGTAAGCTTGCTCTAACCCTAACCTCGGTGACCCCATGCCTCAACCCAACCACCTCCGGGATAACGGGCTGTCGGACAAATGGGCTTTCGGTCCAATGGGTGGACATTTTTCGGGACTATTGGGGTTTCGGAATAATGGGCCGTCGGAACAATGGGCAGTGCCCGGTTGGCCTGACAGCGGAGGTCTGCAGCCAGACACTACTACAGCAATACAGGAGTTGGCTGCTGTAGCACTGGAGGTTGATAAGAGCACTGATGTGTCTGTGAAAAGGCAGTTGGATTTGCATGTTAGGTAATGCAGCCATGGCTTTGTAAGCTTTGCATCATTCCCATTTAACTGAAAATTAGGGTTATGTCTCATTGCTGCAGGTACTTGAATGAAGAGAGGCAGCCAGTAAACCAGTTCCTGGATCTTGTTGAGGTTGTTGAGGATGGAAAGGCAAGCGACATTGTAGATGCCATCAAGGATACATTGCAGAGGAAGGCCATACCATATATTTTCTGCACACTACTATTGTACAGATGTGGCTCATACAATTAATAAGGCATTCTGAGGTGGTTCTGACATATTATTGGCCCATGCATTTGTCCTTATTTTGTGCCCTGATGGTTACATAAGCCTAGATGCTTGACAGTCTATTGAAATGTTGTAATACATTTTGCAATGTGTGGAAGGTGTCTTCCTTTCTATATCCAATCTCACCCAATCCAAAATGGTTTGTATTTTCCTCATGACAGTGTATTCCTCATGGGAAGGCCTGCCTATGTGACTTATATTGATGACAGGCCGGCAAAATGGTGTGACAAAGCAGCTCCAGGACTCCTTTCCCTGGCTGGTGTCTGTAGCCTGTGCAGCTCATCGCCTTGCCTTGCTCTGTAAGGACGCTGCTGCTGAAGTACTCTACATAAATGTGTATAAGGATCATCTTCAACAGCTGCACACATACTTCAGCACAAGTGTCAACAGAACAGCGACCCTGAAGGCCGCCACAGAGAATCTGTCTGAGTGAACTCAGAGTGAAGCTAACTTAAATTGGATGAATTGTTTGGATGAATTTTTTTTTTTTTTTACATTCCTTCATTTTTGTGGTGCTGCCACAAAATAATCACTATCCCATGATTACAATTATTATCTCCCCCTTATAATCTCTGTGCTTATTTATTTATTGCTATCCCTGGGAGGTAAAGGCTATACGTTGGCTCTCATAGCATCTTAAACTATGAACCTGCAGAGGAACCTAATGGCTGTATTTGCTTCCCTGAATCAGGAGGTTGACGTCAACCATTGTCCACTGCCAAGGTCCTCTACTCATTCTGTGCCACCTATTGTTTTGTAACAACTCTACACATGTCGAACTGTCGAACATCTTCCAAAAGGAGAATGTAAACTATTTGGCCATATAGGAGCAGGTTGGTTACCATGTCTTCTTGTGTGTTTATGTATGTGTTGAACTGTGTTCAGTCTGAAAATAGTGAAAATGTGTCTTGCAGGTCCCTGTTACAGTGGCTGCAGTGACAGGCATCAGGGATGCATCTGACATGCAACCGCCTGGCTCATTTCTCAGCTGGCTACACCAGGACCTGGACAAGCCCTCTCTGGTCTTGGTGCCTTGGGAATTAAAGAGGAACAGGAGAGGACCAGGAGAGGACAGGACCACCAAGTGCAAGCAGGGAGGAGCTCTGGGCACAGTACCAGAGAGAGGTAACAGTTCTCATGATATTCTGAACTGATACTCTGAATCTCTGAAAGGGATTCCTTTTCGTTACAAATTCAAACATATGTATGGCCGCTGCAACTGTAACTTTGGTGTCTTGTAAACCCATGAGGGTTGGGCACTTTGTGTGCATGACACGAAAATAAAAGAAAAATCAATAAAAAAAAATAAAAAAAATTCAAAGTACCATACCGTACAAAATGCTATTTGATATTGTTATTCTAATTCCCATTTGAATAATGTTGCCATCAGAGTATTGTTCAAAGCTGTTACTGTTCAGTTCTCTGCCCAGGTCCCCCAGGATTGTGGGATTATCTGCAATTGCATCTTCCCCACGGAAGCGTATTCTTTTCTGATAATTCTGAGAAAAGATTAAATAAAAGATGTCATAAAAATAATAATAATTCTGACATAATTACATCATAATTCTTACATAATTACATCATAATTCTGACATAATTATCTCATAATTCTGAAAAAGAGCTCATAATTTTGAGATAATTATCTCATATCTCATAATTCTGAGGTAATGGTCTCAATGAACCCAGGTGGAAATGATAATGTGTGGTTGTGGAGGTGCATTTCATGTGCACACTGATGGATTATGAGTGTCTGAAGGGCATTTTAAGAAGGTGTATGATTTTGCCTGATTGTGTCTTGAGCATGCGCAACTGATCCTGGAGAAATAACGCAATGTCAGGCCTGTGTTCCACCAGCCAGAACTAGAAGAAGACTTCTGGTCCAATTTTTTTCAGAATAAAATAATTTCTACAAATCCACAGCACTCAAATATTGACTAAAAAAATGCAACTATGGAATTGGTTATTCTATAATAATAATTGTTTCAAGTTCCACTCTGCATTTGAATAGAGATTTGCCATTTTTGGAATACACAGGATACACAGATTAAACATTACACAGATCACCTTTCATTACTACTGCACAAGATGTATGTCAAAGTACTAGAACACACTAACATTTAGGCCCAAGAGATAGGAGTGTTTTGACATATATATATATACGTATATGCAGTAGCAATGGAAGCTGCCCTGTGCCGTGTCCAGGTTAGTCAGTATTCTGTATGGCTGCTGCACAATGTAATACATGCAGACTTTATAGTTAAAAAATGCCACGTATTATGGTATTTTTCTTGATTATTATGACATAAAATATTAATCTGTGTACTCATCGGATATTATTATTTATCAGTTGTGATGATAAAAGAAATTGGTTTAAATCTATATTTCTACACGTTTTTATTTTGGAGACTAAATGCCCAAACTGGATGTCTTATTTTCAGGTTATTTTGGCCAGTGTAATGCATGTTTTGTCAAGCAAATCAGAATGGGTTTCTGCCTGAACAACCCTGAAGTCCTAAGGTGCCTGCACAAAGTCGACAAAGACGCTAACATCTCTCAATGTCTCAAACCAAGATGGAAATAAAACTGGACTAAATTAAATAGCTGTGTAAAGTTGGCCTTCCGTCAAATCTCTACAAGCACACACCATCATCTCCACCCAGAAAATGGATAATGGAAAATGGATCTCAGAATTATGAGATGTTCTCTCAGAATTAGAGATTTGTCAATACACAGGATATAATGTTACTATCCCTTGTGCCATTATCCAAGGTGAGCATTCATATAGAGGCCCAATTCAGAGTTTAACAGAATGATATACCATACCAATTAATACCATATAAAACATCAGACTATACTGTCATAAATCTACAGCACCATAAAACAGGCAGCAACATTCATCAGCAACATACCCTAGTTTCAGGGTGAGTGAGTGTAGACAAGTCATTGGGTTATCAAGTGGGCATCTTCCAGGGCATCCTGGTGGCTCAGTGGTCTGGGGCACATGCCATTTGAGCACAGCATCCTGTGTTCGAATCCGGCCCAGGACCTTTTTTGCATGTCATCCCCCTCTCTCTCCTGGTCTTTCCTGTCTCTCTGTACTTTGAACTGTGTAGTGGAGGTGAAAATATATATATATATATAAAGTAGCCCTCCGCAGCTAGTAATGCAGTGGGTTGTGACTTGGTGGATGAGGCCAAATTTAGATCTTGATGCAAACCTTATTGAGAAACACTGACCTTGTGCCATTTTTGCAACCTGAACAGTGCCACATGTTGAAAGAATCCATGTAAAATATATTATTTTCTCTCTGTTGCCAGCAGAATTGGCACCTGTTATTGATGGGAAATTGTTGATGCCATCCAAGGGATCCCATTTGTTTGGATCTGTAATCACAGCATGACTGATATTAAAAGTGAAAGAGCTGAGAGTATAACCAGTCATTGCTTTGGTTGTGTGATGCATACGGTTATTGTGACGTTGCTGTAATTCTCAAAGGGCTTACTCAAAACACATGGCTTATTTATACATTTTGACAATTCTAATAAAAAGCTAGAAAGCGTAGGTCTAAGCACAGGGAGAGAGTGCCTTCCCTGTGCAAGCTCACGTCTGAATGAAGTTTAAAAGTCCACTGTTACTGTTGATTTGAGATTTTTTGCCGTGGAAACCATGGGGGTCTCGTGGCTAATAAAGCTGTCGATCACAAGGATCAATCATCATTTATCTTGTGAAAAGGATATGAGTGCCTACCTTGATGCTACCATTGACCACCTTGAAAGGAGACTTCAGAATTTAAAGATTTAAACACACTAGTGCTGTGCCCGTTCAAAACATGTCTGTCCATAACGGGCCGATTGCTTGGCCTCCGGTATTGCTGCTTTCTCGAGAACCGCTCATCCAAACAACTTCACACTTGACACTGCGCTTCCAGTCGCTTGCTTTGAGCCCCGCTGCTGCACAGAGCGCTGTTCGCTTGTTTATTCAAAGTTTATTAATATTGAACAAATTGCACCAAATCCGACACTGCACGTCCTTGGGTCCCCAGCAATACACCCGCCAAGTGTGAAGTAGATCGGATGAACGATTTTCAAGATATGTGAAGGACACACATACAGACAGAGATTCCTTGCTTTATAGTATGATGTCCCAGAAGTTCCTGCAGGGGCCAGACTGTGAGACAGTTCTGAAGGAATGGGCCTCATATAAGCAGCATGTGCTCACTGGTGAGATTCAAGTAGGTATTTTTTAGTAGAGGACAGGGTACAGTCCCTCTGTGCTGTGGGCTCTCCTCTTTGTAGCTTGTAGGCCAAGTTCCACCACATCCTATCTTCCAGCTCACGCCTCTAGCTTCTTGGTTCTTCGCTCACAATTTCAGTTTACACCTTTCAGCTCTGGGCTCCCACCTAGAACAACTCTGACCTTTGAGTTCTCAGCAAGCAACTCGCAACTCACATCTTGTAGGCCACACCCCTGCATCTCACTTTGTAGATCCCAGCTCGCTGCTGCCACCAACTTGCAGAGCTTGCACCTGGAAGAAGTGCAAGCTGGAGGCTCAAAACTTAGAGGTGAGCTCCTCCCCCAAGCGTGCACTCTTTAGCTGTCAGCTTGCACCTCTCAGCTCACAGAGCTCAGAGGAGGCAGCTGCAAGGTGGGATATGGGAGCCAAAGCAATGAGCTCAAGCTGAGAACTCAGTGGGAGCTCACAGCTGGCACAAAGAGATTGAATTGGCTCTCTGTTTTTTGTCACTATCACCTCCTCTGTCAACAACTCGTAACCTAAAGCTGGAAGGGACTGTAATGGGAGCATGCTGTTTTTCAGAACGTGGACCAGCTCTCCGTCATGATCAAGATGTCCTCGCAGCATGATGAGTCGTGCCAGCTCTATCCCTACTTATCCCAACTGGCAGCAATTGCACTGACAGTCCCCATCACCAGTGTCAATTGTGAGAGGGACTTCTCGACCATGAACCAAGTAAGCCTTGTTGTATGAATTTCTCATAGGAATTAGAGGTGGAATTCTGGTCTTCTTGAAAATCGAAAATTTTTAATGAGGATTAATCTATTTAAGGTGAAAACTGATCTCAGAAGCAGATTACAGGGGGAACATGTGGCAGCTTGCCTCAAGCTTTCAATCAATGGCCCACCAATTGAAGAGTTCCCCTATCAGAGGGCACTAGAACAGGTGGCTTCGATGCCCAACACCAGTTTGCACAATTTGCAACCACACATGCTAATGTGCCTTTTTTTGCTTTATTTAGTAAAGTCGTCCTAATCTTAAATGTATGGGAATGTGAGTCATATTTCCTACCAGTAATTTCTGATTAGATAAGTTTGGTTTTTGAAGTCAAACCTCTTAAAAGTTGCAGTTTTCACAGTTAGAAGAAAATATAGGAGAAAAACTGGTGCCCATGCAATATTCCTCTGGGTAATGTAATGGGTAATGTCAGGTACTTCTTAAAGAGATGCGTTTTCAGTTTACAATGGAATATGGAGAAATGACCAGAACTGGACCTTGGTCTGGAGGTATGGGGGTGCAGATCCTGTTGCAACCTTGTATCGCAGCACCAGGTTTTAACCCTAACTGCAGTACATGTATTATATATGTTATTCTATGGATTGCAATGTCGGCCGTTCGGTCGGTCACTCTGTTCACCACTTGTGGTCACGTGGGTGAAATTGTGCCGCATTGAGTTAGATTGCAGACTCTCAATCAGGAGATGCTTGCACAAAATGCAATGTCGCGGGGCTGTTAGACTCTTAGTCTTGTTGTAATCTTGATGTGCATATTTATTTTACAAGCAAGGCAGTCACGCACATGCACATATACTGTACATGGCATGCACACATTATATTATACCTTTTCATCATTCAATAGGGCAAAAAAATATCGACTTCTTACCTTAATAATGAGACAAACAAAATCATAGTCCACTATGGCAGCACCCTGATTACTACCACTCCTTTAAGACGGTAAGCTTCGGTGATCCAGTACCTTGTCAAGTGAACTGAAGCACATTGCAGGGAGATGGTTCCACTCCCAGTCGACTTTGACATAATATCCTCCAGGAGAATGGCTCTATTAAATATTAATGAAGTATGTCAGCCTGAGCAGTACCAAGAAGACCTATCCCTCAGGGGGTTCAAAACAACGCTTGCTCAAATGCATGCACATAGGCAGGCACAAAGACAGAAGAGAAGAGAGATGTATGTGTGTGTGTGCGTCGCTTTCTTTTTCCCTCCGCCACTAATGTGGGCCCTTCCTTGAGGTCCATTCCCTCAACCTCAGAGGACAACAAGGAAGGCAGAGATCAAGCTGCTGTGCTGACCAAGGCCTCCTCCTGCTGCTCCTCAGGCCCATACATCACTAAAGGGAAGGGGAAGGGCTCTTTAAAAAGTAATGAGCTAATAAAGTCTGGGAGTGTGGATCGAGGACAGATAGCAGTGTAGCTATGGGAGATGGAAAGGTTTGGGGGTTGAGGAGAGCAGACATAAGCTGAGTTTCTATTTTTTATTTTGATTTTTTTCAAATTATGATGCATCGGAGTAGAAAAGTTTAATGGAAATGGCAAAAATTGACAATATTTCCCCAATAACGCAAAAAAGTTTCCATACTTGCTGGAAACAGAAAAATAAAATAAATTATTCGATAAATAGCAATGCAAATTTGGATTTGTCAAATAAATAATGATGTCGGCTTGGCATGATCAGCCCAATAAATGGTTCAGTTTCATTACACAGCAGTTCAAAAGTGGCTCCAGAAATGCCATACTTGTTGTTTCTAACATGTACAAGTCTCCATCATGGTTGTATTACCATTAGTTGGTACATTTCAGCAAGTGCATTTCTTTGTTTTCATCAAATCATGTAATATGATCTCTTTACACTTGCCCAATACTAATTAATACAAATGAATACTATTTCATTCTTCAAAGATGCCGTTTTTCTTATAGAGGTTTTTTGACGATCAGGAAGCCTATTTATTTATTTCAACCCAGCTGATGGAAACGCGCATAATTTGCATTTTACTTTTTGCAACATTTGAAAAGTTTGCATAAAATTCACTTGACAGTTGGATGGAAACAGCTATAGATGTGAGGGAGAGAGAGAGGAGGACTGACATAAACACAGAGAGCAAAGCTTAAACCAAGGAATACTCTTGGGGATAAAGTCTATCATATGTGATGAGCATGAGAGCCAGACTCAGTGCACTCTTCCACTGATGCTTTCTTCTCCTATCTCTATGGAATTTGTAATGACCGAGGCAAAAAAAAGACATCATTCCTCAAAGTGCCTGTGTTTTGGCCTTGTACTTGGCTTAACTGATTTCACTTTGTCCGTTCACATCCTTCCTTTGACCTTTTCAGCGGGAAGACATTGTTGGAGTGTGGAAGTGAAGGCTCATAGCCTAACTGGGGTCACTAGTTAAAATGTATAGCAGCCCACGATAGTCTGCTGATGATACTATGGAGCACAGTGTCATATAACCACCACCAAATACGACAACAAATATACTCATTTCATTAAATCATATAATTTCTGTGTTTAGGGTTAGTGTTAATGAAATGATTATTTTTCATAGAAACATTACATACAACTGTGCAAATGAGCTACGTAACAGCCAGATAGCTCTCAGACATCCACAGACATATTTACAACATCAGATATGCTTATTTTACACTAATATCAATTAATAAATAAGAGTTAAAAAATAAGATAAACATAAAGAGTTAAGCTAAATATTTGCCTTTTTCAACAAAGCCTCAAGCAGCACAAAGTTAAATGTTAAATGTTGTTACCAACAGCATTATACTACTTATAACACCAAATGAAATCATTAAATGTGCATTACAAACAAATCCTACCTTGCTCTCACATCGTACCAAAAGTAGAACTAAGGGCATAGCAACATTTGCATAATCAGAGGCGGCTGTGCCATTTAATTATGTAAAATATATTTAAACTTTGGATCCATCCTAAAATAGATAATTACATAAGACAAATTATTGTATCGGTGACAGTGAATCCGAGTTATATGGCATTATGGCCCCTCATTTGTCAACATTGGCTGGCAGTCAGAGGAATAGATTTGCTGAGAAAATATAGTAATTACGATAATAGAAAAATAGCAGTATTAAGACTATAATAAAATTATTCAGTAGAGTCATGAAAGCAGCAATTGTGGTCTGGATGTCTATTTACCAGCACCACATGCAATTGAAGATAATGAAATGTCAAGGCTTTATCATTTTCCTGTCATCAGTCTAAATGAAAAATTGAAAGCCACTTCCAAATATTTAGACAAATTTGGACTACAGCAGAGCACATTAAGAGCAAAACCATAAGAATTTGTACATTAGCCAAATCTCATTCCATGTCTCATCATCACCTTTCAAATCATGCCTCATGGCAGCTGTCTAATGCGTGCCTATACTCTCAAATCACTTTAAACCTATTAAGGTACACGTGACATATCTGAGAACATATTTTTAAATGACCCCAGCCTTTTCTTGCTCGTCTGATCTCCTCGCTTTCCATTTATGAAACGGGTGGTAAGGCTAAGATGGAAGGAATGGTTGATGAGGAGCATCTCAACAGGTTCTTTCAAGTCTGAGCCCAAAGCAGACTCCTTAAAGCCTGCCTGCACCCTTTTCAAGGAGAGGCTAATTATCTGACCCTCACAAATGAAGATTCCATGAGGTAGAGAGATGAGGTAGAGAAGTGGTGAAGATGCAACTTGAGCAATGTCACCTCTGTGGTTTACTTATACAAAGCCTCATTTGGAAGCTGTCTATACCTTCTCTGTATTATGATAATGTTGTACTGAAGGACACTGTCAAACCAATTATATACAAGTGGAAAACTCTGTTGAAGAAATTTTCTTTGGAAATTGCGCTGAACTGATGTGAATAATGTCCAGCAGATAGGCCTATTTCCATTTTATAGTAGTGTGATCTACATTTCTGATTCTCAGTTAGTTATCTGAAGTTATCATGCTGTTTATACTACTGAATGCACGCATGACCTGACCTGACCTGGTTGTAGTGAAGATTTGCGCTAAGTAATGGTGTAAATGTAGGTCTTTTCCACTCACTGTGTGATCATTTGGCTTCAGAAGACGAGCTGTATGGAGTAATTTTATGGTAATGTTTTACCATTTTTGGAACCCCTGGACTTGTTTTGGAGAAGGCTGCTATGGAGTTGTGCTGGCAACCTCCCTGTGTGTTATATGGACTAACAAACTTCACCTGTGGTTCAACTAGTATGATGGTGAGGATATAATGACGGCATTTTCATTTGTGGGTGAACTATTCCTTTAAGGCTGTGAAAAGATTTTCTATTCAAAGTCGGTCTCATGTTCCCCAGGGCAGCGGCGATGGGGATATAGGTGCAATCTATTGCATCAGTCACTCTCGGGAATCTTATGAAAGAATTTCAGCGCACTTAATATGCAACAGAAATTTCATCGATTATTAATCACTTTAGTCAACTAATGTAAGCTACCTACTATTTGATAGAAGCCCTCTTTTATAGCCAGAGTGGGCCAATGGCCTGGAAACTGTGATCTAACTAGAAGGGCACTCGGAGAGCGCAGCCCTCCGCCAAGGTTCGTGCTATTATTGCTTGTTCGTGAGTGGGATCCGAAGCCGCTCCAAAATTTAGTGGGTTCTTCCTTGGCCCATGCTACACCCTTCCACGAAGTTTCATGAAAATTGGGCCAGTAGTTGTTCCGTAATCCTGCTAACAGATAAACAAACAAACAAACGGCACCGAAAACATAGCCTCCTTGGCGGAGGTAATAAATCATCATGGAAAACAATGTGGTTCTGCGGGTCTCTAAACACTGTTGCCCTGCGAACAGCCGTTCTTATTATCTATTAACTCAATAGTTTCCCCCGTATAGTTCTTGTTATTACTTATTGTTACTGTCTTACTACTATATTATGTTTCTGTTCGTTTCAGGTTTTGGAAATTATGTTGTTGCAATAAAGTGTCTTTTTAAAAATGTCCACGGGATCCTGTAGGAATGGTGATGCCATTTTTCCAGAGAGATGATTGGTGAGGAGGCAGGGTTTATATACATTTGGATCCAACAGCCTGAACGTAACCTGCAGGTCAGGTGTGCAGATTATGTTACCATGGTGATCAACCCTGCTATAAAGTTGTTAACCAACTAAACCCGCTTTGTCACACAGGCCCCAGGTTGACTCCTTTAGATTCTGTAGTGTAGACCTAGGAAGAGAAGTTGAGTCCCATGTTTAACTCCCATCAGTTTTCATTTATGCAGCAGAGGATGCCGTCTCTCCAAGAACAACCAGCCCAAGGCTGTCAAAGGCTACAGGCCGATTGCTTTGACTTCTTTGATGAGAAAGTCATTCCAGAGACTGTTTAAGGAAGAGCTCCTGGCCAAAACAGAGCATTTGCTTGACCCACTTCAGCTTGCATATAAGGCCAAACGGTGTATAAAACGCTACTGTCACCCTGCTTGATTTAATATTCAAACACCTGTAGGCAGTAAGAACCACACCAGGCTGCTCTTTGCTGATTTCTTCATCAGCTTTTAATTCCAGTCAGACAAGGAAACCTTTATCCCTGCTGCCCTAGACCTCCTACATGTTGGTAGAGGGAAGAAGGCCATGACTGGTTGTCGATCATGATATCACCGATTGGTTGTGATGGTGTTTATGATGATTCTGGTGATGATGATTTGGCTTATGCTGTATGCCTGTCTGTCAGTCTCATGGTTTTCTGCAATGTTTTAATACTTACTGCAGAACCAATTGCCTATTGAGACAAATAAAAACTTGAATTGAACTTGAATAGGATATATACATTCTAGGTTAACTGTAAGCCAACATACTCTACCAGCAAGTCACTGGTCAAAACCTGAGGCAGCACTTGCATATGTACATGTAATAGTCTTCCGCATAGTATTATTATATATATTAAAAAAAACTCTGACGTGAGACAGCATTATGAATATGTTTGAAAATATGATACTTCTGACTCGGTTTATGGGCCCAGACATTGTGCCAATCATTACCTGTGATTACTTGTGCTCTTGAGGTGCAAGGAGAGCAAAATCCATTTCATATTAGAATAATGATGCCATTCAAATTTCATTCCAGTGTTGGTAATTTTCTTTGTCAGAGCAATTATGTTACACTCTTTGGTTCTGACATTTTCAGGTTGCATAAAACTGAATCGCAACCATAAAAGATCTTGGAGACTTTTTATTGGAACTGATCAAAAATGAAGTAGCTGTCAGAACTGTGTCGCCGAGGCGAGCTAGAGGTGAGTGTAGAAGAGCGTCAGGGAGTGGAGACGTGTATCCAATTTGCCAATCTGCCTCGCTACTGATGGAATTATAAAGTGGTGTGATGATGTGAAATCCTATGAATAAGTCATGCTGCTTTTTGAAACTGAGGCCCTGTGTATAATCCTCAGATGTGAAACAACATCTTAAGTGCCCTGCAGGAGAGACTCCAGTCCAAGACACGTTGGAGTAGATGGACAGCAAAGACCTCGGAAATACGAAAAACACCCTTAGAGAAAGTTCTTTTTTTTCCTGTAAACTGTTTATTCCCCAAGTTTGTTCTGTTGTCTATTGGCACTGCATAAGCTTGTCAAAACATTATGCCAGCTGTGACAAACTTACATACTTTTCATACCTTTTTGATCAAGGTGTTTTTCTTATTGTTTTTAATAAGCAAACAAGCAGACGGGTCTTCCGCTATCCCATCCCTTCCCACACAGTGTAAAAGGACTGTGTTACAGCCAGGCAGAGAGAAAATAAAACACACAGTTAAAACATACACATATAGATAAGTACATTTAGGCTATCAATCTTTATACAGTATCATTTTGTTAAAAGCAACAGAAGAGCGGAAAAGATGGGCGGGGGTGTACACTATTGAGTAACATTGTCATATTCATGTTTCCATATTTTCCACAAAAGTTTGGAATGGTTGCCAAGTTGTATAGAATTTCATAATAGTCCCTCTGATAGAATCTGTATCTTCTCTAACTTGACGTGTTACATAACCTCTCTAATTCACCGCTCATATGTAGGAGGGAAAGGATCTTTCCATTTGAATATAAAGGCTAATTTATACTTCTGTGTTGAAGTGTTGCTATAGCTACATTGTAGGTCTTTGCAGTGCCGACGTTGCCCACAGAGGCTGCTACTGTAGCTTAAGTGCACCTCCCCAAAAATGTAAGAACTGTGATTGGCCTGCATGGGTCACTTCATATTTCCTACTACTTGTAGGCTATCTGGTTAATGTCCGCTGATAGTGAAGACAACATGGAACAGATGGACTAGCTGAGGAGGTTCACAAAATCCCCAAATTATAACCAGTGACCAGATATCACTGAATTTGTGGTGAGAAATATCCCATATGAGTTTCAGAGAATGTAAACACTACTACTTCTGTTATACTATAAGAACTATAAATGCTCACACCACTGTAGACACCTAGCGTAGCAACGGAGGCACTTCGATGCAGAACTATAAATCAGCCTTAAGCCGTCCGGCCAGCCAGGTGCAAAAGGCCAACATATTGCACTTATAGCTGCTCAGGGGGGCATTCTGTGGGGCCACATCAAATAGTTCAAGATAGAGAGATATATATATACGATATATATATAAGAGATATATCTATTGGTTCTTCACATATCTTGGAGAAGATTTCAAAGATTGATTGCCAGATGTTATGTAATCTTGCACATGTTCAGAACATGTATTAGAGGAGCGCAAGCTTGCTTACACCTGTCACATAGGTTCCAAATCTGTTCTGATCTTGGATAACTTGTCCTTGGACCAGTGCAATCAGTGTATAGCCTTGAACTGAACTACAGCATGCCTTAAGCACACAGTGGATGAGTAAATTCTCTGTATTATTCTCTACCACATTCCATCTGTATTTTCAACTAATGCTTTTCCATGTGTTCTTAAGAGTACATCCTCTATAGATTTCAGGGCCTGGCTGATGGATGACATCAGTCCCTGTGCACCAGCACTGGGCATGGTTGGCCGCGCTTTGCACCATGCGTGGACTAGGGGGTATGTCATCTGCATAACAGTTAATATTGATATTATGCTTGCACATGATGTCCCCAAGCGGAAGCATATAAATGGAGAATAACAGAGGGCCTAAGATTGACCCTTGTGGAACACCATATTTCAGATGAGCTGTAGAAGACGTGGAATTGCCTGGCCCAACAGATAAGGTTCTATTTGGAAAATATGACTTCAACCAATTCAGAGTTGTGTCCGTGCACCCCACCAAGTATTCCAGGCGATTAAACAATATATTATGCTCAAGTTTGTCAAAGGCCTAAAATGTAAGAGAATTAAGATTAAGGTCACCTTTATCAACAGCAAGGTGGAGGTCGTTGGTAACTCTCAGGACAGCAGTCTCTGTGCTGCCTAAAACCTGACAGATTTTTTTTTTTTAAATGCAGTTTCTACTCCAGGGACTACAGATGAAAACTAGTCTTTTGGCTAACTCTGGGATATTTACACTAATGTTTATTAATATGCACTGTATCTGTCTAATTAAAAAAAAACAAAAAAAACTGGTTGGAGGTGGAGAGCAGGGGGACGTCGGAGACCGCAGGCTGGTGGCTGACTCCCCTCGTTTTGCCCTTGAGCACCATCTCCGACCATGGGGCGTCAGGTTGGGTGGTGGAACAGCTGGCAGTGGGAGCACAATGGGGATTGTGGTGTCGGCTTTGGAAGCTGTCTCCTTGTTCTCCTTCGCCATTTGCATCTTCAGGGCATGTAGCTTCAGGATAAGAGCAGAAACCCTCCCAGCCAGGTACTCGCAGCCTGAGCAGCGGTTTGACGCTGAGCTGGCAATCAGGGAGGTGGAGTTAATTATAAAGTGGGCAGATGTACTTGCATTTGTCACTCAAGTGGAGGACCACAACAAAAAGGAAAAAGAATGGAGCAGAAATTTAATGAAATACTAAAATAATCAAGACTCCATCTGTAGCAACAAGCAAACTTTGTGGCATGAAGTGGAGGTGTATGTCTAATTCAAACTCTTGTTTCAGCTGTCTGCAGAAATTACAATGAACATGCAGCTCCATTGATTAAAATAAGAGTAGTGTCAGGTGCCATATGTCCTCGTACCAAAGATTGCATTCAAATGTAGTAATGAGTGAAAAGTAGAATGGCTATGTGTTCCAGCAAAATCATTTTCCTCCCTTCCACCTCATCAGCAATGTGCTACAACATTACATGCGAGGTAATGAGCCACAGTATTATATGGCTTTCCCTATTTCCTTCACACTGGCTCTAGACAACATGGAGGAGGCCTTTCACTCTCCATTAGAAATGCAGGAAAGAAGACAGAATGAGTCTGGCAACAGCTTAATAATCTTCACCAGAAAAAAAATCACCACTAAATTTGCCACTAACGTGATAGCTAGATAAAAATGCAATATATTTTATCATTATCAATGGAAGAGAGTACTTCACTTGCCATGTTGAACAATACTTCCTTATTTAACAATACTGCTTCGTGGATAAATTACTTATGAATGTAACTTTGACATTTAATACTTCCCTAAAGTAATAAAGATTCATGTACTGTGATATCACTTCATATATAGGCCTTTTGGGAAAGCTTATGTTATGACTTGCCACAGTGTACAGTATTTTGGAGGACCCAGTAATCTTTCACAAGTATTGACTCAAAGTTTGAACAGACTTTTATTAAATCACATCCCTGGCTGGGTAGTTATGTTAAAAAAAAAAAAAAAAGTTTCCTAGAAGTGTTTAGCAGCCAACTGTCTGGAGCCAGGGGGTGGGAAGGGACAGCGACCCATGTGGAAATCAGCTGAATCATGATGCTGTTGTTTCGAGTTTCCAAACTAGTTTCTCCGCTTAGACAGCAGTTTATGCCACAAAGACCCATAGCAATGAGCAGTTCAGTGAACGGCCAGCATCTTACACAGCATAGGAAGGAGAGAGAGAGAGAAAAACAGAGTAAAATTTTACATTTATTCGTGGGTAGTCCCTGTACAACAGAATCTGCTCGCCCTTAAAAGGTAATTGAATAAAGGCATAGTTTGTGCACACATGTATGAGCATGATGCAAATGAACAGCAGAGGACCGGGACATTAACAGCATGTCTTGCATGCATATTCAAAACTTTCTCCATATGCTTAGTAGGCCGCAGAAGCACATAAGTGCAGGTCCCCTGGTCCCTATATTCCCTACCCACTGAGACATAACAAATGTTGCCTATGCCAAACTGAGACGCAGTGGTGGCTGGGGCCAGTTAATCTAGATAGGGCAAAGGCAAATAGACCTCTCCCACCCACCCACCCCCCACGGCCATGACCACCTGCCCAAAAGTACAAAACATTTGTGGAAAATCATGAATGACCTTAATTTCTGAACACTGCACCATGTTTACATGCACACTAATAATTCAGTCTTAACCCAATTAAGGCGATACTCTGTTGAAATTGTCATGTAAACACCTTTATCTGATTATCGTCATAATCAGGTAAGCATAACATGATCAACACACCTGGATTTCTGTTCCGATTTATTGGGGCATGTAAAAACCTTTGATTATTTTTTAAAACTGCGCGCATAATAAAAGTCACCAGATGCAGTGACCCAAATGTTGCATTTGCAAACAACTAACAACTACTAGTGCATGACCGCATCTTCTGCTTTTGGACAGCATCACAGGAAAGCTGCTGTTTAAGGAATAGTTCACCCAAAAATGAAAATTCAGTCGTCATCTACTCACCCCCATGCCATTTGAAACACAGGTGAAGGTTGTTCGTCCATGTAACACTCCCAGAGCTTCCCAGCACAACTCTGTAGCAGCCTTCTCCAAAACAATTGAAGTGTTGGAGGACTGATCTTTAGAGTTCCAAAAATAACAAAAAATAACCATAAAATTTGTCCATACAGCTCGTGCAGCATAATCCAAGTCTTCTGACGCCATACGATTGCTCTGTGAGTGAAAAAAAAATGAAATTTTAACCATTATTTAATGCAAATCAAGTCTTTCTCCATTGTATTGGAGCTTTCGCATTACCGAACCTTGCGAGACCTCCGTGGTCGCTCAATGTTTGTGTGTGTGATTCCGTTTTTTTTCCACTCAGAGCAGATCATATGGCGTCAGAAGACTTGGAATATGCTTCACGAGCTGTATGGAGTAATTTTATGGTTATTTTTGTGGTTATTTTGTTGTGCTTTATTTTGGGTGATGGTGGTTAGCCTTACATCGAGCAGCCAGTCTGTTTCCTAACACCGCTCAGGGAGCCACTGCAGGACAGGGTCCAAGAGTGTTACAATTTCCAAAAATTGTGGTGCATTCAAAATTTGTCCCTGACATTATTACTTGCTGTGCTGTTCTTTACAATATCTGCCCCGGGGTTGGTTATATAGAGGAGCCTGTGCCGGAGGCATGGAGGAACAATGTGGATCCAGCCCCACCACTGGGACTTGGTACTGCTGGTTGGCTGCATCTCTGCACCCCCCTGCCAGTTACTGGACTATGACCATTTATAACATGTAGTCTACTGTCCAGACATAGATTAGCAACATTGTACATCTGTATATAGTTAAATGAGTTTCATACTGTGCTACAGTACAAGTAAACACATAGATAGCTTAAACATTTATTCTTTTCAACTTCCAACTTTTTTATTTTCAGTTAAATATTTATGTGATTTATGTTCTTTTAAAATGGCAATAAAACATTAAATATGTGATAAAGTTCAAAGGGCTTTACATACAGTACTATGTACCATACTTCATCATGTACAGTACATATCATATATGATACTGCATCATGTATGTCTCAAAGAGCTTTACATACATTCTAGCATACTAACAGTAATACACCAACTCAGTAATCTCTTGCAGAGAAAGAACAATCTCATGAAGCAAAATTATTATCTATTATTATCTATTAGCCTGTCTGCCCGTGCCTCAATATGTGCAAATCTGGCCTCATCTCTGTGTCCTTCCATCTTTATGAGGTCAAAGAGTGGGTCTGCACACAAGGCTGGGAGCTCTCTAACCCTGATGCATGGAGGCTTGGTGTATCCGGAGTTTGCTGCAGGTATTGTGGGCCTGGGGTCCCTCCTGCTGGTGGTGGAGGTGGAGTCAGAGCTGTTCCTTCATGAGGGACTTCTGGGTCCTGACTGACAAATGTCTGTGTCTGCTGGAGGCTGGTCTTCCCTTGTGCATGAGGCAATTAGGACAGGAGGAGTAAAAGAGGGCCTTGCCCTAGTTGCATCATGCATCAGGGTAAACCACTGCCAGCTTGCTGCTGTAGTCTCTCCCCGATCTGTCCCTGCTCCTGTAGAGGGTGTTTCAGGTCCTGTAGTATGGGTAAAGGAGAAAAAAAATAAATAAATACTGACATGACTAGCACACAAACATTTTCTCTCCTTTTTTTAGGGTCTCCTATTTTTTGGCAGCCTGAGTTCCTGACACCTTCCAATCCCATCTTCTGAACTATTGTAATACAAAAGCACACAACATGCCATGTTAAGTGCTGTTCACACATGAGTTGGTGTATGGGATATATATTACACTTCTATAGTTAAAAGTATAAAATGGTGCAACTCATAGGCCAGATGAATGTGGTTGTTTGATTTGGATATTGAATTATTGCACATTTTTTATTTGCATTAACAGCAAGGTAACTGTGCAAAGTTAAAGACAAGGATGCTTCTTTCAACCACTGTTTTGATGACATCGCATGACAGCATGTGAAATGCTCAGTCCTTTTTATTTTCAAGATTAAAGGCTAAAGTTATAATCAGACTGAATAACATTGTCAAGGGTATAGTGTAATAAGCAATTTAAACTATCCAAAAAATGCAATGTGTCTTCATTTGGAAACAGCTTGACAAACAATAACGATATAATGTAACGATATAAGTAAATGAAGGTTTCAGTGAAGGTTTTTAAAATAATAAAGACACAATGTCAAAGAAGTACTCACTCCCAGGTCAGATTGGAAACATTGCACTTGCCAGTGAAAAGGGCCTCATAACAGGATCTCATTTTAACCAGCAACTCTGTCTCTTCATCTGACCCTCTTACTATATAAAAAAAATAACCTTAGCCATACTACTTATACATACTTTGATATTTAATATACAGTAGGTTACATTATTGAGGTAACAGGGCTAACAGTAACTAATGGTGAAATCCAAAGTTCCATGGGGGTAAGTTGAAGCACAGAACAATGAATAATTTCAATGGCAATTTCATGAATAAGATTAATAAAATTCTCAATAATGTTTGTTTACTTGCATTTATATAGTATAGCTTGTTCTGCCATGTTGGTTCAGGCTCAGGAAATTACTACCAGTCACAATGCATTCTGGGCAAAATGTGCTTGTTGTTGACTCACCCCCTCGCCCTCGAAGAGTAAATCTCAGAATTTTCACTTGAGTAATTAGAATAATGGAACAGCACTTAAGATTGCAGCCGGGATTCCCCAAGGGGAAGTCAACAAGGGCATGTTAAAATGACAAGAAACAAGAAACAGGGCCCACGTACGGCCGTAAAACTGGAACCCAGGACTTTTTTCCCAGTAATAAATCATTATTTTATCCATCTGGACCATGGAGTCAGGTTACACAATACCAATTGTCAGTATTACCATGGTTGGAGACGCTCTCCATAGGCCGCTATTGACATTTTTGACTGGGTAGGACGAAAGTCAACTAACATTAGCCAACACAGGTTACCTCCCCAAATGCTGTGAGCTAGTTAGCATACTAGCCGACCCAAAGAGCTTACATTGAAAATACTTTTTGGCCAACCTGACTGATATTCTAGCAGCACACACTGTAGGCTGCTGTTACTGTCAAGTGGTAATATTTACACAATCATAAGTGATGTTACTGCCTATTTCATTACAAAAGTTACAAGCTTTGAAAGTCAAGTTACGTTGTCCAGAACTGTTTACTTAGCTGACGGCACTTAATGAAGAATACAGCAATGTTGAAACAATGTGCCCATCCTTTCTTTGGAGCGTTTCCATGCTGCTTCCTCAACTTTCTCATCAGTAGGCTGCACTTTTTCAACCAATCCAAGGTGAAAACCGCTGAGGTGTTCTTGCAAGTATTTTTAAAGTTTGAGCCTGTTCACGTGACATCGAGGTTACAAGCATGAATTGACCATAGTCTTCTTCAAGGGTTTCCCAATTGGGTGCTCACACCAGCACACCCCTGAAGAAGACTGCGGTCAAAACATTGAGTGTGAGGGCTGTTTGATGTGCTGGCTTCTGAATATATGTGACAACTGATCATTTTTGGTCAACAAATGTTTTATTTGCTAAAATTATACACATGGCACACAGATACGGCAACAATAGCCAAACAATGAATATAATAAAACAATAAAAATATTTTTTTTCTACGAGAGAAGCGAGTTATTGGCCAAAACGTAGAGTTGGTTGTTTTTGCACCACCATGTGGCCAATTGATGTATTTTTTGTTGCCTCAATAGTAGGGGCTATAGGAGTCCACCTGCCAAATGTGGTTGGTCTAGGACTTGCGGTTTCTGAGCTGCAGACATCTTCAGCGTAGAAAAAGAATTCCAGCAAATACAGTCGGGTTCCAGCACTACATGCTTGGACCCCTAATAAAGCATGGTGAAATATGAAGGGCCACATCTATGGATGTGAAAGAAAGACAACATATTATATTCATAGTACTGTAGGCAGCAGTCATTCAGCATATTATGCAACTTTACTCTCACAGTAAAGTATAAATTGTCCTCACTCTCTGGAGTAGGCAAAACAAGTGAAAATAATAATAATAATAATAAACTTTATTTGTATAGCACCTTTCATACAAAAAATGCAGCTCAAAGTGCTTTACAACAAAGAAATTACATGCACCAAGTGCTTCACATAAAACTTGATAATAATAGCGAAAATAAGATAAAGATGAGAATAGAATACATAGAATGCATCTTCACATGAAAATAGACATAGAATGAGCATAAAAACGGATAGAATGCCATAATTAATGTAAAATAAGATGGAGAATAAAACCCACTTGATAATAATAGTAAGAATAAGATAGACATGAGGAATGCATAACATAAGACGGAAAATAAAACCCACTGAAAAATAATAATAATTAAAATAAAGTTAAAAAATAGAGTACATAGAATGCATAAAATCAAGTAAAATACAACATTTTAAGTGCAGCAGTGAATAAGTGTGAAGCAAAGTGCAAAAAAGAGTTTCAGGCCTGTATCAGGAAAGTCATAGCTAGTTAAAGGCTAAAGTGAAGAGATAAGTTTTTAGCTTTCTTTTAAAAATATTTAGCGAGCTGGCTTCCCTGATATCTATAGGCAGTGTGTTCCAGAGCTTTGGGGCATAATTGACAAAGGCTGCATCCCCGATTTTCTTTCGGCTGTTGCTGGGAACCTCCAATAAACCAGCAGCAGATGATCGCAGTGTTCTTGAAGGCAAGTAGTGAACAAGGGAGTTAGCAATGTAGCTTGGTCCTAGCCCATTAAGGGCTTTGTATATAAGGAGGAGGACCTTAAAATCAATTCTAAATGTTACAGGAAGCCAGTGTAGAGCAGCTAAAAATGGAGGCTTGCTTACCTGCTGCACATTTAGGGCCAAATTTACCTTCTTAAGAGCCATCACCTCCTGGTGCGCCATCACCTCCTGGTGATGGCGCTGCTGCTACTCCCTCAAGGCGGCCAATTCTTCCCTGATTACCCTCAGTTTTTAAATCTTCCTCCTTTCGGATTGAAGAAGCTTCTCACAGTGTTTTTCCATCTTCTCCTTTGCCCTTGGGTCTGTGGCTGTGACGAACGAGGCTGAGGATGTTGCCGGCTGCAGCGGGGCAGATGTAGGGGATTCAGACTGAGGGGATTCGCATTATGATGGTGCAGGCTCAAGGGAACTAAAAGCCCCAAGGCCAGGCTGAAGCTTGGGGCCCGGTGGAGCTGGGCTAGGTTGGAAAGAGCCAGATGTAGAAGGGTGCGGACACTGCCTGCAACACACATCTATGCTCGCAACGATATCTTCCACTGCCACAGTGCCCAAGACGGTGAGGGCTTTTTCCTCCTCTGGAGTCAAAGAAGGCACACTGTGGCTGCCACCAATCTCCTTCATTTCCCTTCTGGGGGCAGCATTCTTTCTTTCAGTCACACTGGTGAAGTCTCTCCATGTGCTGCGGAGATCCTCTGGGCAACAATCGCATCCTTGCCCAACTGCGTTAACGGCGTGGGTGATGTCTTCCCAGATTCTTTTTTTCCTTGGCATTGGTGATGATATTTTTGAATTTGGAAGATAAAAAAACTAGAAAATTGAGGCTTCCTTGACATGGTTTATGGTGCTGGTTTATGGTTGCACCTAATCTGTGATAAGCTGCAACCAGCTTGGTGCTTTTAGAGGGTGTGGGGGTCATCTCATTTTTTTTAGTTTCAGTCGGTGGGTTCAATCAAGAAACTGAACTCCTGGCACAGTAAAGATAAACTTAGGCTATATATATTAATAGGCACAGAGGTGACAAGACGGATAACAAACTAGGGTACAGAGCAGTTGAACCCAGTTAAAAACAGAGAGGCTTAAAATACAGCCTAAAAACACAGCAAAAAATCACTATAACATTCCTATAGTATTACTATAGGGACTTCACCTTAGACGTATCTATGGTACTCTAGTGAGTTTATAGTAGGTGAGTCATTCGTTCATTGGTTTCAGTCTGGAAAATGAAATGTTGCAGTAAATAAAGAGATCATGTAATATTGATTTTGTGATTCTGGAAAACGCATGTCGAAATGCCGGATCAAAAACGCATCTGGTGGACATTGGTGGCCAACCCAGGATCTCTGGCATGGCAAACATAAGATTTACTAACTGAGCTAAACTGAAAGTGATGAAGCTGTCGGGCTCATAGAGTCTTTATAGCTGTGTACCGCATTGGCACATACCGTACACAGGAAAATTTTGGGAAATTTTTGAGGCCGACCGACCGACCGACAGAGGGACTTACACTACCTGCTGGTCACAGCTAAAAAATGGCACAGTTAACTGGCTTGGACATTTGTCGTCGTTTCTCTATTTCGGTAGATTGGTGATGTCACTATAAAGCAATAGGATTCTGGGGAATTGTAGGTAAAAAACACTTTAGAGTACCACTCAGGGCTCAGGCGCCCAGTGTAGCTATGATATTATGAGACAAATTCATGCATATCTGAAGCAGTGACCTCCATCGATGTGCGGATTTGTCTTTGTGCTGTATTTACAGTGACCATGGCATAGTAAGTGATAAGTGGCATGCTTAATAAGAAAGAAGGGGATTTATCTGTACTGGTGGTAGCTGATGAATGGGTTAACCTGATGATTTGTTTAGACAGCAAACGAATAAAGGAAGGGGAAAATGCATAACAGCATTGTGTAAAAGAGAAAAATTATGGCCATTTCCATACCAATGTCAACCTTTGCTTGGAAAGCTGAAATTACAAAGGCAAGGGCAAAGTCAATTTAAAAATGATCAAGTCTGTATTTTGGTGCATACATTTTACTTTACCAATATTTGTAGGATATTGTATCCTTTAACCTTGTACAAAACCTGTTTTCAAACAGCTGTGTTAACACTGTTCAGAGAGGGCACATTAGACCCTTTCCCCCCACGCTCAAGGTTATTCTTAACTATTGTCTTGAAGTAAAGGGCTTGACTGACTATTCTGTAAATCAGTTTTGTCATGTGCGAATTACAAGTATAATTTTTAAGCTGACAAAAACAAGTCACTGCATTCCTTAACCATGTCACGTCCATAACATTTTGTTTTTTTTTATGGAAAAGTTAATGTTACACACACATACTAAGTGTGACTGTATCCAACTTTGCTGCTCCAAGCTAATTTTAATCAAAGCATTATGTGATGAACAAATGCCGTTTTGAATCTTTTTAATGATCTTCTAGGCCGTTTACCAGTAGGTTCCCTACTCACTACCTCTTCACGTGAAGTGCCTCTCCAAATGAAGTCACACTTACAGTTGTGAAGGGCCCTCCTTACTAAGGGGTAGGGTATAAATAAACTGGTAACTGTGGGACCCCCTCAACGCCATCTGCAGGAAGCAGCCGTCACCATGGCTACCAATGGATGCTTTGGTCACCCAGCTGTTGTTATCAATTGCTTAGTCTTGTCAATTCATGTTGAAATGTCATATCCATAACATTGGGTTTGCCTTTATTTAATTGATAGCAAGGCCTACATCCCAAATGTATGAAGTGTTGAGATGTAATGTAGCCTACTAAAATGGAGCCAAATTTAATTATAAATACTTTGTTACATTATACATTATATTATTGGAAAAAGTAGGTTAATTCTGATCGGAGCATAAATGCTATTAAGTCACATTGTTTAGAGAGCCTACCTTTTTTCACAGTGGGGCCATACTTGCAATTAATCTTCTACCACCTAGCCAAGCAATTTGCATTGTAGGGAAATGTGAAATGTGAAAATCAATCTTCTATTGCAACCACAGTAGTATCAGCAGTAACTTACGGTTCATCAGCTGGTCTATAAAGGTTACTGCCACAGGCATTTCAGTTATGGCAGTTCAACAAGGACCTAATGAAAATACTACAGTCAGTTAGACACATCAGCATGTAGATATACTTGCCCTTCCGGAGAGAATAAAAACCAGACATCTAACTCAAGTGGCCTGAACACTGAACATTTATGCTGAAACTACCAATTACACTAATTAACCAAACATATCCATATCATGTTATGCAATGAAGATATACTGGCATTTTTTAAGCATGAAAATGAATACATGGAATATTTTTTTTTAATGCACTGACCTAAGCTGAGGTGCCATTAGAAAGAGGATGTCCTCAGCTGCCATTCATGCCATTAAGACAACAGCAATAGAAGATCACCTGGGGGATGAATATGAGGAAGGGTAAAACCCTGCCTGCCACACTGAACAATCCTGTTACTGATTCCACGCAACCTTAAAACAGTACATAACATGAGTCAATGTGGACGACTGCATCGCTGCAAGGGTATACTGCTGATTTACAAAGCCACCATAAGACATAAGACAACATGTGCATTCATAAATATGAAGGGGATATTTTTTTGTCTTTTCAATAATGCAGTATGAATGTTAATGCTAAACCAGCTTGATCTATGTAACTCGTGCAGGGTGTAAGTGTAGTGCTGGAATTCAAGATGACTTTCCAGCAGTTTAACCAGTGACTGTGAGTCTGACTAGATGACAAATCCCTTGTGAGATAAAGCCTGGTTGTCAGGGCAACAGAAATCAATTAAAGATCCTTTTTATTGCTCATGGCCCTAGTGAATATGTTCTACCTTTGTTCACAGGATGACACCCTATACACATAGTCAGAGGAAAAGAGAAGCAAAATGCATTTTAACAATTTTAATTATTTAATTTTTTTTGCACATTTTCATTCAGAAATTTCTAATTAATTTTTTCAGTGTTAGAATTTTCAGATGAGTTGTTAATACAAACCTCGCTTGCTCTATTCTTATTTATACTCCATTTTTCTTTGATGTATTCTGTTATTTGCTGGTGTAATGGTCAAATTTCCCCATGAAGATCATTCAAGTTTCATCTAATCTATATATGTAATTTTTTATTTAATATAATTGTTAATAATCAGTCACTAAGTGGCTTGCCAGGCTGTGCATATGTAAATATAAGTACAAGCAGTGCCACTTTAGAGAGAATGGAAAAGGAAAAATCACTTGAAGTAATAATCTGTATCTTTTTCATACAAATAAGTGCCCGGTTTTGATATGACAGAATAGTCATATTTCACATGAAAGTTTTTACATTTGCTCTTCTAAACACTCAGAATCAGGTAGTCAAATAACAGCAAACTGTTTAGCTTGGTTTCATAACTATAGCGATAGCTCGGTTAGCAGGTGAAAAGTACTAACTGAGGTCTATTGCTAACATTACTGAAAGCAGTCGCTGTCTTTCATAAATATAACTAAACATTTATCACATTGTTCCATTATTTGTAGTCACTTCACTGGTCTCAGCCCAAGCTTGCTTGTTTGGAGGTGATGGACGCTGCTGTCAGTCCAGTGATGTCACAGTACTAGCAACACTTGCAAAGTGATTGCTGGGAATTAAAGTGCAAAACACCAAAGCAAATACCGCATATCACCAAAGGTGTTGCCAAAATCGAGAAAACCTCAAATCTTGCAGATTATCTCTTAATTAAGCCAGTGGATTTTGGGCGTTAATTAATGACGTATTGGCCTTTTCTTAAAGGGGGATTAATTAAAGGGAGTAAATATAGTTGGGGGGTAAATATAGTAACTACTATTTCCTTTTAAATTGTAAACCTATCTAGGTACTTTGACAAAGACAATATGTCGAAATGCATCACTTTTTTAACAGTAAAGCTTTTTTTAAGAGAAACAATGTTGCAGTCTGTCTTTAGGAGTGAGAATTTTCTAATACTGAGATGTTGTGACAAGCACCCCTATCCCAAGAAAAAAATGTTTCTTTGCGCCGGCACAACTAATTGTAAATCTAATAATTCTGGTTTGTACAGAAAGTGGCTCTAGGAAGTGTCATGGAGGAACATTTTGTAAGCTGAGATATTTGGCCTTTCAAGTATTAAACTTCTGAGAGGAAAGCATTGGCAGATAAGTTCGGAGTTAAAGAGCTGCAACATGACTGACGAGACATTGAAAGTCAATCATTCAAGACAGCTGAAATTAGACATAGGATTGCCTCAGTATGCACTGGCCATGCTGTCTTTGACATCCAAATATCAGCAAATGATGCATAAATGAAAATGTAGCTACATTCTTATGGATAAAGGAGCAATATGCCTGCACAAAAGGTCAACTGAATGTCTTCAAGCCATTTTACCCTAATAGTTTTTAGGCCCATAACATAAGTAATGTCATGCACACAATAACGCAAAGGGCAATGCAAGGAGTATTTCTTGCATTCTTGTATCACAAAATGTGATGTCCAAATTTTGTAACTCGATGCTAAAGCACGTTAAAATGTTATCCATTTCAGATAGAGGAGCTAAATGAAAATATTAACAACTAATGCAAATAATAACAACTACAAACAAAGAAGTTGTGGTTTCCAGTATAAACACATACCTACAACACAGTGGCCAGCTGGTAACTAGCTGCCGATGCCCATTGACTGATCACAGTTGCCACCTCAGTGTGACAGCCAGCCACCAGACTGCACTGATTCTTGTCTTGGCTAATCGGAGACAATTCGATGGAGGTTGTCAAATTTTGATGCTGACATCCAAAAATACTGGAAACGCCTCTCTTCATCGTAAGTTCTGCATGAACAAAAGGAGAAAATAATATTCCCCATCTTGCATTCTCAACATAATTCAGGGATACCATACCTTCTTTTCAAGTTTTTCTTTTAGGAGGTATGAAGAAAAGTAGACAGTAGCCATTTTTAAATACCCCAGTCAGCGTCACTCGCTCCATTGGCATTTCTGCCCCCTTGTGTACAGATGATTTCTAACCTTGGACAAAACTCCAGGAAGCTGGTTGACGTGCATATACTATGTAAGCAAAGAGCTAGTTGTGTCGGCAACATGTGATAGCGTATGCGTGCCTTGCATTAAGCATGTACCAGGCCTTAGAGACATTGTTTCATGTTATTTGACAGATTCTTATGAATGCTGAAGTGAAACAAAAACAAAAAAAAGAATATTGTGCAACAGTTGGTTCTAACCAAGCACTATGACTGCTGGACACCTGGACCTGATAGAACACAATCAAATGCTTCTGTTTCCTTACCTCTATTTTTGTAAACGTGGATACATAGTATGCATTAGACCTAAATTGTTTTTATAGACTCTGATCATGTTTCATTATGCCTATTGCTTTTAGCTGCAAAAAAAACGATATACGCAGGAAAATGGAAAAATAAAACCGGGAATATGTGTTGCAACGACTGTATTTAGGCCTTGATGGATATCTTAAAAAGCAAGTTGGTTAAGTTAGCTTTATAGTTCATCCTGCTCTGTTTGTCCAGATATGAGTCTGCTAATGAAAAGTGAAGTCCGGCCTCTTGGGCAAGGGATCTCATTTATTTGGTGTGCTGCTAATCTCCAAGCGAAGAGCCCTCCCTTCACTGATAAGGAGAGGAGAGTGGAGCCAGGGCTAATAACTTTCTACTCAATACTGAACCTCTGGAGTGGCAAAAGAAGAATTAGTGGAGAAGTTAGTAAAGAGGCTGCATTCAGGGGAAAGGCCATGCTTCTCTAAACAGACTATACATCCACTAAGCTTTTCTTTTTATTTTATGGTATATGAGATGAAGGGGGGCCGTATAGCCTTTGTTATCCCTGTAAATTAGATCAAATGCACTGTGCATTTGTATTCCTCATTCATGTATTTCCAGCGGCTAATACCTTCAGTGTGAATGCTAATGATAAAGTAATAAAGCAATATAGCTATGTTAAAAATTCAAAATATACATGCTCAAGTAGCATCAAACTTTTTAATATATTAAATATTTTTTTATATAATATTATTTTATTAATTCAACAAACTGATGTTTTGAAGTCAACCGTTCCATATGGTCATGACAAATTCAGATTTATCAAATACAATAGGCTATCTGCTGGCACTAAGCTCTTTCCATATGATGTTGGCATGGCAGTCTGAGGGACGAACATGGACGGAAACATACACTACCACTCTGAATGAGTTGACAGCATTTTTTTTTTTTTTTAATCTAAAGTGTGTTTTTATCTAAGCTTTATCAAGAGCAGCTTGTCTTGAACTTAACAGAAATGGATACTGTTGTCAGGATGCAGTGCGTAAACCTCTTATCAAATCTAACAAGCGCGAATTTGCAGTAGCTGTGGCCACGTACGCGCATGCATACACACGTGGGGAAATTTTCGTGGACCGACCGACAGAGCGAGCTATAGAGCTGCTGGTCGCAGCTAAAAATGCACTTTTGTGAGTGAAGTGGTACAAAGAACATAGGCAGTGGAAAATACCCATGGTCAGATGAATCATCCTTCACCCTGTTCTTTACAAGTAGACTAGTACGTGTGTGGTGGATGCTAAAAGAAGTCAGCAGGCTGTAGTGCTTGTTTTCAAGGGCTCACGTGGCTTGTTATGTTGTGGGCTGCATGTTTCTGGTATGGTTTAGATCAGTGGTTCTCCATCCTGATCCTCAGGGCCCAGAGTCCTGGTTTTCATTCTAGCCATCTAATCAGGAACTGATTTACACCTGCGATGTCAGGTGAATGCAATTAAAAGACAGGATAAGACAGGTTGGAAAGCTGATGATGCTGATGTGTGTTGTGTGCTGGTGTTGCTTGACCTGTCATTTGTGACACGGAGAAGGGAAGTTTCTGTGCTATGATACTAACGAATTTAAAAATCAAAGGCATCATTTCTTTTTACCACATATTGAGTGGCGCCCCAGAGAGATTTCCTCCAACATTATCAAAACACAGAATGATGGAGTTTCTTGTTGAAGAATGGTGATGCATCCCTCAAGTAGAGTTCCAGACATTTGTAGGAGCAATGCCAAGGTGCATTGATTGGTGTCTCCTTTATTTTGGCAGCTACCTGTATTGATAAATGGTGAAAATGATGCAATGCATGCTGGCTCAAAATTGCCTTGCTCTTCTGCCATCTGCACAACCCTCATCAGACAGTAACATCTGAGCCTGTTCTCATATCTGATTTGTACTTATGAAAAGTTGGCTAATGCACCGTAATTTCGTATGATATTGTACGAATTGAGTGAAACAGGAGGCGGAGTTCACATGAATTAAACAGTCAGTAGTCAGACATTGAAATAGTACAGTGTAAAGTAAGGGAGTGGAGGTCGAGGTGGTGGATGGTTGATATGTTCACTTCGACTCCAACTACCCAGGTCCAATGCCCAACTCATGCAAAACTAGTTTTCTGCTCTGAGTGAAGTTTTCATTTTCAGCAAAACTTATCCTCATTTAATCATGACCAAAATCTTACCCTAATTTTAATTTTGCCGAATTGTTATACTTGCCTAATCCTAACCCTAAATTGAACCAAATATGCTTTATCTAAACCCTAACCTTAACTGTAACCCTAACTTTAACCAAAATTATTTTAGTGTAGTGATGCAGGTTATGTGTATGACATGGCCATGCGTAGTTATCGTACAAATCAAGGGTGCAGAAATGTACATTGTATGAGAACACGTTGCACATCTCCAGTGTCTCACATAATCGAATCTGTTAACAGGATATCTCAAAAAGTTGGGCATGGATTTGCACAAAACTTGGTATGAACGTTGGTTATGGGCCAATGAAGAACTGATCAACTTTTCATGTCGATTGGCCAAAAGGGGGCTTGGTTTTGGGTGCGGCATATCACCAAAAGGTGGTTGTCACACACGGCGAAGGTCTGTGCTCTACTGAGCACATTTTCTAGTTGCTGTTGTTGTTGGAAAAGAAGAATACAACATGACATCTTTACTTCTCAGCATCTTACCACAAAAGCCTGTGAGCAAGACAATCTCACCCTAGCAAATTGGAATTGCTTTTACATAATCAAATAAATACCATTTAATAACTCTTGGATCTTATGCAGAGGCAAAACAATAATGAAATGAATGAATAAAATGCGAACAAAAAGGGGTAGAGAGGTGATGTGGCAGGAATGTTACAATAAATGTATCAGCAAAAATCAACCTGAGAAAGAACAAGATCAAAAGTGACGTGTGACCCACACACACACGCGCACACACACACACACACACACACACACACATATATATATACACAGTGTAATTTTAGCTGGTGACTGGTGGACTGTCTGACATACTGTCTCATTAAGTGGACCGTCATGGCATTCGGAGAGAGACAGTCGTATAGCTGTTTTTCATGTGAAGGCTATGGGGCTACTCTTCCATTGGCGATATTTTCTCAGTCAAAGATGTCAAACAGGTAATATGGTCTTGTCTGAAATGGTTTTAAGTGTTTGAAGAGAAAGACAGAAGGATCCAAGGTAGCAAATGACGAACCAACCTGGACAGCACTTATATGGAAATCTTATTGGGTGCTCACTCTTCATCGCTACAAAATCTTGTTGCCCCTAGTTGCACAAAATAACTCAGAGACAGAGTAAAATAGCATTGGGATCAAATTCTTGATTGTCTATAAATCATTATCTTCTTCTTTCCAACAAATAAAAACAAAAAATAAATAATAGCCACAGGCTTTTCTAATGATGTGTTTAATTCTAAAATGGGAAAGAGCATTAAGATGGCTTCAACCCTGACCAAAGAAACACCAAGGCCTCAAATGTCTTAAAGTGTTGAGTTGAAGTTGTTAAATCCGTTTCCTACTATTTGACTTTCAAATTGTATCTCATTTTTGTCTCGAGCAGAAAAAAAAACAAAAAAAAACAACAGGCTGTTTTATATTGTTGGTTTAGTTTGATTGGTTCTCTTCACACTTGAGTGCCCTCCAAGAGTGGGCAAACACAAGCTATGTTTAAGTTGGCTGACAAATATAGAGCCTAATAGAATTGAAGGGGAGAGAAATAAAACATTCCCCCCTGGTCCTCCCAATAAAACACACACAAAAAGAAAAAGAAAAAATGACACTCGAAATTAGAAACCCCAAGTTCGCTCACAGAAAGTTGTGGCACTCCCATTCACAGCATTCATCCTTATTACCAGACTATTTCTGTGCCAATGCAAAGGTAGCATTGTGAAGTACAATGTGACCGGGTTACTAAACCATATCACTTTGAGACAAACTCAATGTTACCTGCTCAAAATATCTTAATCTTTAATAAAAGTTACCTATGGCTGGTGAGCTGCGTTTGCATGATTTCTAGTCTGTAGTATTTACTTTAAGCAGAAAGAAAAGAAAAAGTGGAAATAATTGCAAATTGCAATACTTTTTGGTATTGTGCCTTTATTATGTCCTTTTCTTAATTTTCTTCTACTAATATACCTATTCAACAGTACAACAAAACAACTGGTCCTGGTCTTTTTCCTTTGGCTATGACAAAGGCTGTCATCCCTCCATTTTATGAATTGCAATAGTAGTTTATCTGGAATATATTTTTCATACCTTGTTCTAACAATAAAAGCAGCAAAAGGGATTTTAACTCATTAGAACTCTATGGTTCCCCAACTGTGAAATGGCAGGGCTGAGGATAGCCTATGGCTAACTAAAATGAAAGAGCTTCTTTAAATAGACTGCCTATAATTGCAGCTCCCATTTTACAACACAACTCACTCTTGCAAAAAAAAAGGAAAAATCTAATGCATTTTATGTCTGAGAGATCCTTGGGTATGCATTGCATTGAAAAGCAATCTTATTGGCAATGGGTGGGAAATTAAAATACAATAGAGAGGGAAATAGTCTTGTAGCAATGAGCACTAAATAAACCTTAGCAGCAGTTCTCAACCAGAGTTGGTAATTTCCCCCCAGGGTACAATCAACGAGGAATGACATAAAACCAAGAAGACACCAATTCATGTCATGACCGAGGAGATGAAATAATAGCTGCCATGAATGACGTTGTATGCAGACATAAAATCACTTTCACCATGCTAACAGCATAGGGACATACCCTTTGGATGATATCAAAGGGTATTGAAGAGTTTTTTCACTAAGGAATTTTAAATTGGCCTCCTTTCATGCTTCCGATATATGACATTCACATAGGTGTTGTTTCAATAAAAAATAACCAACCTCTCTCGTGCTCTCTCTCTCCCCTCTCCTACATTTAAACAGTCTTCAAAGTCGCCTCTCCACTTTCGCCCTGTGTGCTCGGTTGATGCACCTCCGGATTATAGGAGATTATGATATCACTCCTCCCGGTGACCAAAGGCCAATGACCGAAGAGGAACCACACACTCCACGACCAGGACAGAATTAAAACAGAGACCACATCGCCCCCTCCATCCCACCCTCACACTTCTCATCACTGTATGTTCTAAGCTCTGCAAATATTGTCTGATCCACTCATCGGTATGAGTGAGCACATTCACCGATTAATATTTCAGGTCAGAAATCTATGTTGTGAGATTTAGCGCTGAGATTAAAGTGACAAGGTAGCGCTGGCCAGCTCCTTATCTCTGACAACCCCAGCAACTGGATACATCAATATCGTCATGAGCTCCGGCGCTTTAAGTGTCAGAGATCGTTTTTGCTTGTTCCCGCTGTGAAACATAGTAGTGCAGCACTTCTGGGAAATTATACTCTCTACTACTCCTCCGTGTTTTAATGGGAATGCTGACAGATGTATACCTGATATTAAAGCTGCACCAGGCAAGACTTTTTTGTAAAAATTCAGCAGTCTTCTCAGCCTAAATCACAAAGTTGCAACAGAGAAGAGTGTAGATTCACTCTAAATGTAATTCCGGTGTAGGTATGGTTACGGTTACTGGTGGGATCTTGGGAGGTGGCAAATGGAAACTTAAGAGTGAAATCCAAAAATGTCTCCTAATCAGCAGTGAGCAAGCACTCCCTCCAGAAAGCTGGACTCACCAACGATGGCTGAACCTTTTCACCATCTCCACTCCAACAGACAGCGAAGGTAGCGAAGTCCTTTAAACTTCCAAAAATTCAAACATTTCTCCCTTGCTGCCACTTGGGGCCACCACAGTGCGAAATTGCCCAGTACAGCTCTAACAGTACAGATAAAGTAAAGATGGCAGGCTGTACGAGATAATCATTAATTTCCCAGCTAAAATTTACTGATTTATTTGATTCTGTGCATACAGTATGTCCATATTGACTTGTACTGTATGATGATACGCCAAATTTTAACATATTACTTAACATATTTACTTAGCATATCACTCACTTAAATGTAGGTCAGTTAAAACAAAATCACCCAAGCATTTGACATCAAACAAAGTGATAAAAAAAGTCATCATATCCTCTCTAAAAAAAGGAGAGGCCCAGTGTAAACACTGTATAATAAGTTGGTATTTCATAGGTGTGCAAACGGATTCACCTTAAGTGAGCATTAGGGTGAATGTCATCTCAATTCCTGTCAACTCGGGTAATGAATTAGAATTTAATTTAGGAATGGGCTGGGGTCTAAATTGAATCTGGCCAGAGCCACTGCTGGATGCTAGCATATAATGATCAGAGTAAGAATTGTAACTACCAGTATCATTATTGCAGCGAAGCCAGCATCAGCTGCAGGATGGAACAGACATAACGTAACATCAGCAAGTCTAAACGCAAAATTGGTTTCCTTCTCTTGAGAGATGGTGCAGAACAAGTACAGATTGTGTTGCTATTGCTGTGTGTAGAAAAAAGAACAGACATGATTTGTTGAAAACTATTTTCCCAAGTGCTGTAAACTGTGATGCAGTTTGATAGAGTACCCCTATAGAGGACTGATGTAGTTTGATAGTATACTGGTATAGAGATCTAATGTATTTTTTTTATGTCAGGATGAGTGAAAAAAGGAGCATTTATTTCTAACAACAAAACAATTTAGCAGGCGGCCAGGAGGAAACGAGGTGCAACCAAAACAGGAAAAAACACAACTGTAGGGTAGGTTGGGCTGCAGGCTGGGCCTTCCTCTGGCTTGTAGTCAGGCAGAGAGGGAGCAAGAGAGAGAGACGGAGGCGTTTCCCGGCAGCCACACTAGCGGTCCTCTGCGTCTGTGTGGGAGAGAGAGAGATATAAGGGTGAGCGAAGTGTCAGCGACATCTTGCCTCGGTGCTGCTCACCCAACACTGGCTCCCGAGCTTCTTTATATGGGGCCCCGTTGATGACCGGAAACATGTGAGGGGTAGAAAGTGCCAACATTTAGGTGAAGCAAGACCTCAGACACCTGACTCACATCTTAGATCTGACCAAACCTCTGAGAAACACCTCTAAGAATTTATATTGACTTTCAATGGAGACACAGACGCCATGTCCCATAGGCATCACATGTTCAGGTAGGCGTTGTGTAGACAGTCAAGGTGTGGTGTGGATCAATAAAGTACAAAAATTGGTGTGCATAGCAAGTCTGGCTTACATAGTGAATATCTACTGAACTAAGAATAAGGACTTCAGTGCCAACCAATGAATAATGAAATAAAAAATGTAAAATTTTGTACAATTTTGTCATATGTAAACATAAAGACTGAGGGTAAGAGAACTCATTGAGAAAGTTACTGTTCAATTCTTCTTTGAAAGCATCTACTTAATTTTTGGCACTTTCCACCCCTCACAGTTTACTGCCAGGTCGTAAGCAGCCATTGACTGCAGCTGTGTGGGGAGCGAGTGGCGGGCAGGCTGTCGCTGTCCATGGTCCTGGTGTCTTTGGTGTTTCCCCAGCCTGCTACTTGCGGGGATCAGAGACAAGAGAATGGGGAGCTATAGAGGAGTGATATAGTTTGATAGCGTACAGGTATAGAGGAGTGAAGTGTCTCCTGAGTGATTGACCTGAATTAAACACTTTATGACCACCGTACTGGCATCGTGAAAAGTCACTGTTACATTCACTTGTCCTCATTAGGTGATGATGTTGCTGTATGTGTTCATGTCATTTCTGGGTTTTATTGTTGAATGTGTGCACTATGTGTTTTTTCTCTTGGACTACTGGCCGTGAAGTGAATTGCCCCATGGGGGCATTAAAGATTTACTTTACTCTCTTTAAATGTGACCATTTTCATGCCCAACAAATTGCAACAATTCAGTGTTTTCCCAAGAATTTTATTCTTGCCAGGATGGAAAAGCCTCTGAAACAGCATTAAGACCATCACCATAGTCTGGGTTTAAACTCTCCATTGAAACCCAGACTAATGAAATGCTTTTAGGGTGAGCAGCTCTTTAAGGCAGGGTGACCCACCACAGCTATTCAATGGTAGGGAAACTCTGGGATACATTACTGCCTTTTAAATGAAGAATTAATGTAGCTGTCAGCGAGGAATCTCTATCATATCAGAGGTGGACGACACTGACTGGTCAATATCTGATATTTAATAAAAGGCCAATACCGGCCAGATATATCAGAAAACCAATATATCGGTCTAACCCTTGTGTGATGCACTTATATCTCCGGACTGAATGTTAGTTTGTTGCAGGGCCTTTCCACAAACCTCTGTCTTTAATGCTGAGGTGGCAGGCACCACTAGTTTTCTGCCAGCGGACTGACAGTGTGCTAACAGTACATATTCAAGCAGTAACCACTTATCAGGCTGCCAGTTGATATAATATGCAGGCACCATTGGTTCGCCAGTGGTCCAACAGTGTGCCAACCCAATTCTCTGCCATCATTCTGCTGCTGCTCCTGTCTTTTTTCATCTTTCATGGGCTTGAGATGGGAATCGGATGGGATGATTCTGGGAAAAAATATCTTCAGGTTAATGTTGGCGACGTGCCTCAGTCTACGTTATCAGGCGTCACGCCTGCTTTTTTACTGAGAACACTGTGCAGTGCTCAAGCCAGTGGCCAGCCTGGTATTGTTGATTTCCTAGGTAGAATCATTCAAAAACGCCCCTTTAAGACGTCCTCAAACACCATTTTGAATCCAAACCCTGAATCACAACATACAACTGCCACATTTCACAGTATATAATGTATGACTGCCACATTATATCAAAAGTAAATGTTAACAGCAGAAATGTAGTTAGCCTTATTAAAGGGTAACTTCGGTATTTTTCAACCTGGACCCTATTTTCCCAACTGCGGGTGTCTAAGAAACTAATGGGGACAACATTTTTTGAAATTGGTCCAGTATTGAGCGAGATCGCTTTAGCCGGCAGCCGCGAAACAGACTGCAATGTAATCCGACGGGGCAAATGCGCACCGTCAATGTACGTCCACTAAAAGTGCTTGTTTTTGCCACTGACTGGCTCAGATTGTTATTATAAGTGTCTGACACAGTATGGAAAGGACCCTATACAGAAATGAAACGTACTTCCTTACCTTTAGCTTGATCCCGTCTGTGTGTAACCAAGTCTCGCCCAAGTCCCGCGAGAGCTTAGTTGTTGCAGGAAGTCACCTGTGGAAATGTGAGTGAGAGTTGGAGAGAGGAGTGCCACCGGGAGGAGTTTGTTGTGTTGGAGTACAGAGATCGTAGCTTAGCGTTATCTAAAAGATCTAAATAAAAAAAAACAAAAAAACAATGGTTCGTGTTTGCGCATTTCCGAATTGTGCCAACAAAATGTCGCGCAACACTTCGCGCAGCTTTCACAGACTGCCTTTGTTGGATAGTGACCCACTGGAGTTGTGGCTAGTTGTGCTACAAATGGATGCCAACACTCCTGTCCATACGCTGCGCCTTGCAGACCATCGGGTCTGCAGTGACCATTTTGACCGAGATGACTACAGCCAGCCAAAGAGGAGACGAAATCCTATCCCAAAGCACTTTTTCCTAAAGAAAAATGCTGTCCCAAGAGTGGAGAGACCTGCTGCAGACAGAGTGGAGGTAATGTTATTAGCTAAAGTTATTGCGTTGTCCTGGCATCAGTAAACACGGCAAAAACAATCACGAAACTAGAAAGCCACTCGGAGAGCGCAGACCTCCGCCAAGGTTCATGCTATTATCGTTTGTTCGTGAGTCGGATCCAGATCCGCTCCAAAATTTAATGGGTTCTTCCTTGGCCCATGCTACACCCTTCCACCAAGTTTCATGAAAATCGGGCCAGTATTTTTTCCGTAATCCTGCTGACAGACAAACAAACAAACGGCACCGATAACATAACCTCCTTGGCGGAGCTAGCCAGTAGTATGTGTAAAATAGCCTATCAACTGAGTCATGATTGATTATAAAATATGTATATAGATTCATTTCCCCTTTTCAGCAGTTGACATTCATAATAATACAATAAGTGATATCAACAAGCTGAAATTATCTGTGTAATATTGTTGCCAAAGTGTGTGTGCGTGGTGTAAAAATGTCATATTTATGCTTATCTATTATACGACCTATACGACTACTTTTATGCCTACATTTGTATATCCTATACATTAGCAGATAGGCTATCATAGAGATACTTACTGGCAATGAATGATGATGGTAGCTCTTCAATGAGTAGGAGCTCTTCATCCGTATACTCTGGCTCAAATAAATACGGGCCACCATCGAATTCAAAGGCCTCTTCCACGTTGTCGAAATCAGGTAAATATTCAGCCATGACTTTGAAAATCTTTTAGATAACACTGAGCTACGATCTCTGTACTCCAACACAACACACTCCTCCCGGTGGCAGTCCTCTCTCCAACTCTCACTCACGTTTCCACAGCTGACTTCCTGCAACAACTAAGCTCTCGCGGGACTTGGGCGAGACTTGGTTACACAGACGGGATCAAGCTAAAGGTAAGGAAGTACGTTTCATTTCTGTATAGGGTCCTTTCCATATTGTGTCAGACACTTATAATAACAATCTCAGCCAGTCAGTGGCAAAAACAAGCACTTTTAGTGGACGTACATTGACGGTGCGCATTTGCCCCGTCGGATTACATTGCAGCCTGTTTCGCGGCTGCCGGCTGAAGCGATCTCGCTCAATACTGGACCAATTTCAAAAATTGTTGTCCCCATTAGTTTCTTAGACACCCGCAGTTGGGAAAATAGGGTCCAGGTTGAAAAATACCGAAGTTACCCTTTAACATAAAAAATGTCTACCATATTTAAAGCTGGCCATATACCCTACCCTAACCATTACTATACTACCCTACTTACTTAGATTAAAAAAGAAAAAATCTAATTTGAATGTAGAATTTTACTGGAAACCCTCAGAGTAATCTACTGTAATTTCATGCGCAAGTAAAGATGCATAAAGAAAGGAGCATGCCCATGGATTTAAGTCAGTCAGATCTTCATATCATGATGTGAATGTCTTGATTTCCATATTCATTACCTTAAAGTCTCATCTTGCAGGAGCAACTCCAGGGTTGGAACTGGCGAAGTTGGATGGGGAGTAAAAACCGACTTAAAGGAATAGCTCACCCACAAATGAAAATCTGGTCATTATCTACCCTCATGTCAGTCAAAACACTGATGAGGTTTGTATATCCACACAACACACAGAGAGTTTGTTAGCGCTGCTCTTTATCAGCCTTCTTGCTGTGTATTATGTGGCATACAAACTTCACCAGTGTTTTGACTGACATGAGGGTAGATAATGACCAGATTTTCATTCGTGGGTTTACTATTCCTTTAAACATTGAGCCCACAGAGCTGAGTCTTGGCTGAAGTTGGCTGTGTAGTCAGTTAAGTTACTATTACTTAAATAGTGAAAACCAAGGCTACTGAACCCATAAATAGCTGCAAGCCAAGCTGAAACAAAAAAAACCTTAGAATTAGGCTGGTAACTAGACATTTAATAGCGTTTTGGGACATAGCTAGATTTTACAGTTCAAAAATATGAATGGTGTATAAAACAAAATATGCAGATGCTCACAACATACCCAGCTCTTATGACTGTAGATTGCAACTGTCATGTGTCAAATAGATTAAAATCTACTCCCTTCCATGCCTGTTGACCTTACTGGTTGGAGCTTTCTCTGATATGTTTTCCTCTCCTTTATCGCCCTCTTCTTAATGCCTGACTTTCATTCCTCCTGCCCCATGTTTCTATCTTTTCCCCTGTTGTTTAATTGACTGCTTCTTTCGTATTGACCACTACTGCTACTGTTTGTGCCATGCCATTTTTGTGCCTTGATTTATTGACCTATGTCTTGTTTTGTTTGTTTATATGCAGTTTTACATAGTTGGTATTTTATAGTATAGTGTTTATATACGTTTTAAGGCCAACATATACCATGTATGTCCAAGTAAACATTGCAAATTACTCATTAAGAAAGTTGACACTGAACTATAAAAGGAAGCCTTGTTTTTTCCTATGGTATCAGCAAAGGTACACTGTAAAAGAGTGTATAGAGTAAGTATGGTAAAACTTGGGGAGTGAAGTAGAGTCTTGGATGTGTTTGGGAGGGAGAGGGAGGGGACAGCGGAGAGAAGGCCATGTCACGCCAGGTTTGGGGTGGATTGGACTTAAATGGGAAAAAGCAATTAGAAAAACGATATGGAAGGGCCATTCATCAAGCCTCCTACTCAAACAATTTAAGAAAATGTACCATTAGACTAGAAGAAAAGTATGTGGTCTTTTGCAAGGTCATCATTGATGTGTCATTTCCTCTAGAATAGCAATGATTTCATCGTTTCTATAATATTTTTTTAATACGAAACCTGGGGGTGGTTTCTGACAGTGACTTGACTTTTGAATGTCAGGTTAAGAAGCTAGTACAGAGTCCTGCTTCTTTCAGATGAGGAATATATCAAAAATCAAAGGGCTTTCATCATCTGTGGATCTGGAGAAGGTTAAAAAATCTCTGGTATTACTCATCAGTTCAAGTAACTTCATTGTAGTTTTCTTGTCACAGGTTTAGGATCGTAACAGTGCAAGTTTAACATTCTTAGGGAATTAGGCTACACTTGTTTAGAAAAACCTTCTCTATTCAATACACCTATCAATTCAATAAACAATGTTGTAGGAACTTAAGGTTTATATTAGCAGTTGCCCAAGTTTAATTTGTATCTTAATAGAATTAAGGCAATACTTCCTTAAAAAAATTGCTTTATTTACATAGCAATTGTTCTAGTTCAAGGTCGTTCCACAATCTAAGGAGCCTAATAGCGAACGCCTGGTCAGCTCTGGTCTTGAGTCTAGACCGAGGAATACTCAAATTGCTCTTCCCGAGGGTCTCAGGCTGTGCTTGGCTTCATAAGGGGTTCATAAGTAATTCAGCTGTGATTTCTAAGTACTTATTTACTTAGTTACAGCTGTAATAACTTGGTAATTTACTGTTTTTGATATTGAAATAGTAAATAGGGTGACTGTAAAAGGAAGGGTTACAGAAAAGGCCTTAAAGGTGAATTTAATAAGTGAGTGAGTTTAAGACTACATCTTCAGAGATATCCAACCCAACTTTTTAAGTATTACATACGCTGCATCCTTAAGTGTATACAAAATTTGTGCAAATGTAATAGGATGTCTTGGAACCAAATCACCTGCAACTAACCATGTGTGACAAAGAAAACCTGCAGCGAGCCATGTTGCGATAGCGATGCATAGCATTTTTGACGTCACTCAGGACCTTTTTTGATGCTTAAACGAGTTACAAGCTGTAACACTTTAACTGTACACTTTAACTCCCATGGCTTGTAGGATATATTTTGGTTGATGAAATCCCAATATCCATCCGAAGGTGGCAGGACAGTTATGTGCGTTCCATCTGCAGTCTCAAATTTGAGGACCATTTTAATTTTCCACTGTACCTTGCCTGTTTCTGTGTTTTATTTTTGATCTCCAGCTCCTGCCACCAGCCAGTAGTCATTGAAGGCTTGTGATTTTACCCCACGCCAATGAGGATGAAATTAAGCTTACATTAGTTCAGGCAGGACATGTAAGTCATGCGCGCCACATCAGCTGACCATCGGCTGATCCAAACAAACACCAATCACATGACACTTCAATCAAGGCGGTCCGTTTAAGCTGTCAGCTCCTCGTTGGTCCCTGTGGTTCCTACCTGCCACACACTGCTGTTACTTGGCTGCTTCTCCCTCCACCACCCAGCCTCCTCCTCTCTGGTTTCTTATTAACCAAATACACTTGCGGTGGTGTTTCTGTAGGTTTGTATATTCCATGTCTCAGATATGCGTCTGGCTGGATTCTGTTCTGTATACCCTTGGAGGTTTGATTGCGCTCCCCACTGAATCTTTAGCATGCGGCTTGGAGTCATACAGTTAGCAGCCTAGAGAGCAGAACCTATACCGCCAAATACAACTGTATAACCATTGTGCAATTGTAGCTTCATCTTCATGACAAGAGCGTTCCTGACAGAGGTAAAAAAAATGCATACAATTTAATTGGCCATTGTTTGTCCCATTATTTTCTTGTTTTTCTTGAATTTGCTGTACATGTAGGCAAATTTGTTTACATGAAGTATTCATAAATGTTCCCCTGATGGACAGCAAACATAACAGCTTACTGAGATTTGCAATTATTGATATGGGCGCCGCAACACAGTGCAAATAATCTTCCCCTGAACTCAATTACTGGAGTACACTGACCACAACCAGCCTCTCTCTCTCTCTCTCCCTCTCTCTCTCCCTCCCTCCCTCCCAAGCTGCAGAGCATTTATTTGGACGAGAGGCTGCATAGCACAAATGTCACAAAGACAACTTATCCAATTATATGTCTACTGATGTGGACACGGCATTTTCACACTTTGAAGAGAGTGCCTCCAGTGTAATGAGAGGCGTCTCCAACCTCTCCTTCACCCTCTGCCTCTTTCTTTTCCCAGCCCTCCATCGCCCTCTCCCTTTCTGTTGACCTCACCCTTTTGCCTTGCATCTTTTTAGTGGTTTTCAGACACGTTGTCGGAGGGTTAAAGCTATCAGCAACACAGATAACAAACATCGTCTCACACTGCGGTGTAAATACAAGCAGTGTTTTCTTTCTTTTTTCACGGCTGAACTTTTGCATCTTTTAGTAATTGCCTTTCATTTCACTCCAATTCTCCCTCTTTGTCTCATTTTCTCCCCTCTTGCTGTGTCTCTCACTTTTATTTTTCTTCTCCTTCCACTTCGTAATCATCCTAACTCTGTCCAACCCGCAATCATGGCTGTCATTGGGCTGGAATGCACCAGAACGGCATTACAGGAGTGAATTTGATAAGGGGAATGCACATTCCAGTTTGAGTTTTTTCTGCAATCTCTGAAAAAAATAAATAGGCTACAGAGCAGTACCAGTGGTTGTACAACGTTTTGGGCACTTAAACAAGTCACAAGCTGTAAGTCTTGCTGTTTTGAACAAACACCAACCCACTCAGCCAATGAAATCACAGCTTAACTTCCCCCCAAGCCCCTGCCATCTCCCTTCTGCCAAATCAACATAGTGAGCATCTCCAGTGTGGCGTCCATCGCTCTACAATACAGGCAGGCAGGGGAAGACTGAAAGACGGTTTGAGTAAAAGTCTACAGTTCCACTTCAGCAACCATGGAGCATAGATTTTTACATCTGGACATATCCCTACCACTTCACTACCGCGGCACTGGTTCAGTTTGTTTTTTACAGCAATGTTTGCTGGCTTTGTTGTGTTTGAACCTTCGGGCCAATCACAGTGCTTAAAAATGCAAAATTAAATGACAGGTGCAAACACTTCAGTCTGAGCCACGGAGCTGCCATGTATTGTGAGCATGTTGAGAAAGAGAACACTAGACATTTGATTATTTTCAACCCAATGAGAGTGATAAAACAATGTGTTCAAGTGAAATTAACTTGTAGACAGACAGACTTGTCATTGTCATTTTCCATCTCCCAGCAAATTATAATAACTAAAGCAAGTAATACAATGATCCGATCATTCTTGGAGCAAATATGGGATTATACACATAAATGGTGATGTAGCCTAATGTTGGATGGTGCAAAATTATATGCAAAATTGTCATCTTGTGGTTCAATACAGTGCGCGGTAAAAATATGTATATGCAACAGAAAGGTGAAATTGTCAGTAGGCTAATCTAGTTTGAGATATATCTAAATAACATTTGGATATACAATTAATGAGGATAACTTTTAAACATAGCTCATATATTGCCTTAAAACACCTTTTCTTTAAAACAGTCCATTCATATATAATATTTTATAAGAGCTTTAATTTTCTTCAATGTGCAGTGTTTCTGTGAAAAGCTCTATTTGGGGGTAACAAGTGCAACAGTCAAATGACAGTATTTCACAGTATTTGTCACATGGCCTAATTTGTTTTTAGTGTAAATAATGATAAAAACACCATCCAGCAGTAAAATGACTTGGATCCCTAAAAAGACCTTCAATACTAGAGGTGCCACGAGCCAAATCATGTAAGGTTAAGAGAGCAGTGAATGGTTCCAGCAATACCGGACAGGAGAGAATATTGACTGGATGAGGAGAAAAAAAAAACAACAACTCCGCTCTATTTAACTCTTTTTCATTATTCAGTGCTTTAGCCTGCACAGGCCAAACAGATCAGATGAATGCCACTTCCTGTATTTAGTCTGCCGTGTAATTGTTTAGAGACATCATTGAGCTTCTTCCAAAGTTGTGATGATAAAATGCTCGCACTGTGTGGTGGCGGAAAAGCAGGCGAAACCACGGGGGAAAAAGAAGTGGCAAAGAAATATGACTTCTTAGCATCTAAATTGAAGGACAACTGAAGCTGAAATTGCACAGAATCCTGCTGCCAAGTAACAGACGAAGACTAAACTCATGTCATGTGATCATTATCCCTATTTTGGCGTCTCTACATTGGTTGCCTGTTATTTTAGATTTTATTTTAAGATTTTACTGATTTTTATTAAAAAAAATGCCATGCTGGCAAAACGCTTCATGCATCTCTGACCATATTTTTAATTCATTTTTCTTTAAATCTTTCTGGCCTTTATTGTCTGTATAGCACTGAATAATAATTTTTTATAGCCCTTTTCAAAACAGAGTTACAAAGTAAAAAGTATTGTTGAGATTTATATATATAAATAAATCTATTTATTTTTCTGCGTTTTATTTTCAAGCAAGCATCCAAGCAGCACTCACACTGATAACCCAGCATGTTTAACTTCACTATTCCCCTCATCTTTGGTACAAAACGTCGCCAGGGAGCCAACAGATAAACTCTGCCAAGGATGAGCTGATGCATCAATGATAACATGATAGAAACTAAATAGCTTCTGCCTGGAAATTCACAAGGAAGTGGCTGTGTTGGTGTGTGTGTGTGTGTCAGTATGAGTGTGTGTGTGTGTGTGTGTGTGTGAGAGCACCATTAAAAGAAATAAGCATGCCAAATGGGAAAAAAAACAGGATGTTCACAGGAGCGGGCTGACAGTATGCCTATTATTTCCTGAGATGGAACACATGAGTACGCAAGTGCTGATATTAGCAGCTCTGTTTACAGTCTGCTGATCATACTGGCCGCTCTTGTTTATCCTTATATTTTTACAGTGCAGAAAGAGAGACAAATAATTAAAGAGAAACCTTGTCCAACACCATGTTGACTAACTACAAAGAACAAATACACTAGACCTCACAAATATGCTTCTCAGTTCTGATTAAGTTCCAATTGATTCAAAAGGCATTGAGGGATGAATCTTTACATGTTTTAGAGATGTTCATAGGGGCAATGGAGAAGGGATGGGTGCTAGACAGGAGAGCTGACGCAGTTGCAGCAGCATTTAATCTGCATGCATGGTTTTCCTAGAACAATACAACTAAGCTTAGCTCACTGTGACCATTAAGTTGAGGCTACAGAGGGCTTTCAGATGACGTAACACATATTCTGGCGGCCATATTGGAGGACCTCAACTCTTGACAGCAACTGCAATGAATAGCTGATTGTATTTCTAAACTAACTGTTTCAACAGAATGGGATGCACATGGTTAATTTCTGTGCTGTGTTTGACAGGGAAGTGATCATTTCATCACTGATACATGTCACATGATTTTGTGTTCAGATAATGTCAGCATCTTTGCTAGCTAATCATAGCAGGCTATCTGGTTAACTATTACTGTCTTGTTGATACTTGCACAATGGCCAATGTTATATAGCTAGCATTATTGGTGGCTCGTAGTTGCATGGCAGTTTGGCTCAACAGAATTCAATACATGGTTACATGGTTAATTTTCTATGACGTGGTAATTTTCTGTGACATGGTTGTTTTCTTTGACTAGGAACTAATAATTTTGCCACTGAATAACAAAATCTGATTGATTTTGTGTTAGCTTGAGCTAGTCAACCATATAGTACCTAGTCTTCAACTCTGATTGCCCACTAATATATGTAGTAGAAGATTTTATTGACAGTGGCTAGTAGTTCCATGTTAACATAAATTGGCCTTCTGGCAAGTTAGCTAGCTAACAAAGTCAAAAACCAAAGCCAACCAAAGCAAAAAACTGTTTGTTCAGGTCAAGTCAGAGTGTTTTGGACTAGAGACTTAAGACAAGACAGTTTACTGTGTCACAGTAACCTAACTTTGGATACAAATACTTTATTGGAGCATTCATTTTACTTATAACGTTACCCATGCCCACACCACAACAATAATTTTCAGGTATCTCTTTTCCTATCCTGGTTGTATATACGTATTTAGACATCCCAGTGGACCTCTGGGATGGATGACACCAGATGTGGTCGCTGGGAGATTTGTGACACAACTGCAAAGCCGAGCAGGTGGCCCAAACTTCCACATATGCACGAAACAAACATATTCATTGAACAAAGTGGCAACAAACACATTAACCGGGGCCATATGCATGCAACATTACCAGAACTCACTGCCAACAGGTATCTGTGCCAAGCAATATGCTCCAGCAAATTGATATACGTTAGCTAATGCTAACCCAGTGGCCTAGCCTGGCTACATCTGCATCTGGTTGGTGGAAAGTGATGAATGATGGATACGTAAGACACAGTAATGGAACTGCTGAGCTTTGAAGAGATATTCTAAGTGTTTCCTGCTAATCAATAAGGACATTTGTTGAGAGCTGGAAAGAGAGACGCTTGTTGAGGAAATATTGAACTTTCCTTTGGCTGATGTGACTGATACAATGATACGCCGACCCTTTCTCTATCTCATTTTCCCCTCTCAACCCTCTCCTCTATCTGTCTCTCACCAATCAATGGCAATGCAGAGGAAAAATGATGAAAACATCATTGCCAAGCTACCTTTAAAATACATGATGTTTTCAAAAAAATCTATAAAGCCATTCAGTTTGTTGGGCACATTCTTTTTGGTCAAATCATCTATTAGGTTGTAGTATTGAGGGACAAAAATGACTCTGCAAAGCTCTCACCATCAGTATCGATGATGAAGACAATGATGTGATGTGGATGTTTGACTTTAGATGTTGATATTTCAGGCAGATATCTCCACCCATCTATTGGCTGACTGCTGTGCAGTTATACACATTGTTCTCTCATTTCTTTGTCATATCCAAGGTCAGAAGAATGGAAACACGGCACATGCTGAGGGTGGGCAGAACTTTAATATGTCAACAGAAATCTCAACACCTTCATTAGTTTCATACTCTATACATACATAACTACATGGAGTCATAGTGCTCACACACACACACACATACTCCCACATGGCAGATTTTTCAACATTTGCCCTATGATGATAAGGTTTTGATAAGATAAGAACAGCTCGCATATTGAAAATAAGGCAGGAGTCCCAGGCTCCTCACGGCTCCGGCAAGGTGACCCCTGTTCCCAGATTAGATTTGACCTCATTCTTGTTTTGAATAACGATGCAGACATTTGGGCCATTGTCTCTTAAATGCGGCCTTTTATCATGTCATCTCAGAGAAAATGCCGAGGTGTGGAGGAGGGGGGGGTGGCGGAGGGGGTCACCATGCTCTGGCAGCAGCACAGCCAGGACTGTATGCTGTGGTAACTCATTTAGTGTTGGATGCACCTCTAATTGGGAAAAAAAAAGTCTTTTATCACCCTGTAACCTACTGATGGTGAGTGCAGATAAATGACCTGTTGCTGTGTGTGTGTGTGTAAGGTGTTGTGGTTGTATGTGAGCATGTGCCTGGTTACAGACCAAGATAAGATTAGGTGACACCTTATTGATCCCTGTGGAGAAATCGGGTCGTTGCAGCAGCAACTAAGAGTAGTATCCAGTAAAGAAAAAAAAAAGAATAGAAATAAGAATAAATAGGTAGTAAATAGGGGGGTTTAAACATGTCACATCTGATACTTCCAACATTTCAGGAACATATTAACATATTAAAGCTCCCGTGAGAAGGTTTTATAAGTTGAGATTCCCAATGTTCGGTGAGTCCAGTCAAGTCCTTTCTGTGTGGGGTTTGCTGTTCTCCTGGGTTTCCTCCTGCCAGTCAGGTGGCTTGGAGACTCTAAATTGCCTGTAGGTATGAATGTGTGTCTGTCTATCAGTGTTAGAACTGTGATGGGCTGGAGACCTGTCCAGGGTGTCTCCCTGCCTTCCACCCAACACATGCTGGGATAGGCTCCAGCTGCTATCTCTCTGAAAAGGAATAAGCAGGTAAAAGAAATGAATGGATGAAACAAGGGAGAATCATGAAAACAGAAAGATGCAAGCCATACAAATGAGAGAGAGTATGGGGACATGGAGAAAACAAATAAGAAAAGAAAGATTCATAAGAGCATAAAAGAAAGTACAAGTACCTGCTTCTGCTGCGACCAAACAAACGCACAAATCAAGCCGCCGGAATCACCGACCGTATCCCCCGCTCCCTCTGAAACTCCTCTCCCGCTGGCCTTTCCTCGCCGGCTGTGACTGGCTGTTCTTTCAGCTCTTTCAAAACTCGTTCCCTGTTTCCTCCCAGGAGGCCGCCGCTCGCCTCGCCCCTCCTCAGCCTCCTCAGCACCCGCGGAGGCAGCGGCGGCCCTGAGGCGATGGGGTCTGGAGGGCGAGCTCCTCCACGGCCTGCTGGGCTTGTTTGTCTTCAGCCGCTCAGTGATGCAATCCCAGCAGTATGGTATGCAAAGCAGAGCGCCGGCTCACCGGTGGCCATGCGGCACCGACTACAAAGAAAACAAGCCCAAGGCAAGTATAGAGGACAGCAGAATATAAAATCTATGCAGGAAGGAAGAGGGAAGGTTGCACAGTGTGTGTGTGTGCATATGTTTCACCTTAAATATTTTTGATGTGTTTTTTTTCTCTCTTTGCATAAGCTTTGTGTGCTTTGGATTGGAGGAAATGTTTGAGTCAGAAAACAGCTCTGGTCTGCACATGCCGCAGGGCAAACAGTTGGAGAAAGGCAGTGATTGAGATTTATGTTTGGTCTGTTTTTTTAGAGAGCCAAACCTGTTCAATGCGCTTGCATGTCCTTTAGACAGCAAAAGGAAATTAAGCCCAGCCCTGGGACATCATCAAAAATCAAATCAAATCATCAGCCATGGTAAAAACAAAAAGGTTTCTCTTTATTTTTAGCAGCAAAAATGGATTGTAAAATGTGATTGGTACCTAGTTGTTGTCAGCTGGTGAATTGTTTTATATTCAGGAGCAAAAGGAATGGAACAATTTACTTCTTGGTACTTAATAGAGCTTGTGATGCCATCATCTTTGAGTCCAACTTCAGACAGTGTGTTTGATAGTGTGCTAGAGTGAAAGAGTCATTTGGCACCCAGTTTGAACCTCTCTGTCCGCCTACTGTGCGATTTTGAAAAAAGCAAGAAAATGGTCATGAAGAGCAGGGGGGCAAGAGGGGGGTTTGGGGTCGGGCCAGGTCGGTGAGAAGAGGAACAGAGTGGAGTGTCTCAAATCTACCTTCATACTGGGGGTGGTAACATGTTTTTACCGAATGATGTATTTTAGGACAGTTGTCCTTGAACACAGCTGCATCTACAACTGAACACCGGCTGCTCATTTTAACCACTGGAGGGCAAACTGAGCCAGGTTTAGTGAGATAATACGCACCGGCACATTTGTGATCAAATGTTGACAATATGACTGTCATTTTCATAACTAAATAGTACTAAATGCCAGTTTACAACACCAAAAAAGGGTTTTGTGGGGGGTTACTCTATAAAATCCAACTGTGTTTGCTATTTGTTGAGGAAAACACTGACTGAAATACAGTCTATAGGTTCAGGTTGTAATTTGTCTTCTTTAGGGTGTCAATGTAACTAGTGAACTAAACTAAACTAAACCAAACTAAACCAAACTAAATGGCCTTCACAGCCTCATGCTCACTGCATCCTACTCTTCTACAAAATCTCTTCACAATCTGATGTTATGCACATACATGGATGCAGGTTTTTAAATGAACAGGCATGCACATATACACATTCACATGTGTATATGCACATGCGCACACACACACTCACACACACACACACACACACACAGACACAGACACACACCATACCAGGCTACAACATCAAAGCCTCCCCTCATGCCTCGTTCTAATCCCGGCCTCATGATAGAACGATAGAGCAGATTTGGAACCATTTGTTGTGTAAAAGGCTGTGGATTATCCAGATCTCTGTTCATTTGTTCTAGAACCAATGAACTTCCATGCAGCTTGTTTCCCCTTAGCTCCCGCCTCGAAATGTCATCTGCATGTGCAGTGCAGGCTCAATAATGGAAGACCAGCTTTGAGGCTGACTGTGTGCTGGCTTGGCACCATGAATACAATGAAATATCAAAGGTAGCTGCTCGTTTCATCTTGTGTGATTTGTAGCAAGTAATTAATACTTATTAAGATTTTGGTGGTTGTGCATGGGGTGTTAATGGGTAGAAATATTTTGCTAGCACACAGACCTGAGATTTGTAGTTAGTAGATTGCCTGGTTAGCGGGAATGAAGCGGCTTAACAGGGAGTTTAACCACAGATGGGACTTTATTGTACCACACAATAAAGGAAATGATGGAAATGATGTAGTGGATCTGATGGATGTGCATCTGAAATGACATGCAAAATGCAGTTAATATATGAATCGCTTATTTTGAATACAGTTGTGCAATGGTAATTTGAATAGTAATATGACATGACTGCAAATGAATAGTAATCAATAATAGGAGTACATAATGACAGACAAGCAATGGTAATAAGGACTGTAATAACATCTAAAAACATTTCTTAAGTGGTAAATAAAGGGTACTGGCGTGCCTCCTCACACAGACTTGCATTGAAGGGAAAGTAAAACTTATTTTACAGGAAAAATCAGAGACATTTTCATATATATAGGTGTGCATTTGCCCCTCTCTATCACTGATTGATATAACACAATAGTGATTCAAACTACAGTCAGTTCATGAAAGCTTTTACATTTGCTGTTCTAAACACCCGGTGTCTGGTAGCTCTTTCCTGGGAAAAATGACAAAAAATGAGGTTCTCAAGGATTACCACTTACTTACTTATTTATTATGCAGCAGGCAGTTAAATGGGCTGGGACCTGATTGACTATTTTGTGGTTGAACAACCATAAAACAAACAGCTACAACAACAAACACCAACTACCAACTACCACTAACTATAACTACAACTACAACAGCTGTGGCAAATACAGAGAAGGTGCCATCAGAAAAAGACATTTTCCATATCTTGTCTGGTTGCTCAGTTTGGTTAGGTCACCAGCTCTATAGGGAGAGTCTGGCTAGTTCCATATTTTTTCCATTTCCTAATGATGGAGCCGACTGCACTCCTGTGAACCGCCAACACTTTAGAAATTGTTTCATACCCTTTCCCAGATCTGTGCCTCCTCACAATTCTGTCTCTGATTTCTACAGGGAGTTCCTTGGACTTCATGGTTCATTTTCTACTCTGACATGCACTGTCATGTGTGGGCCCTGATGTAGACAGGTGTTTCCTTCTAACTCATGTCCAGTAGACTCAAACCAAGTTTAGAGACATCTCAAGGACATTCAAAGGACTTTGGTCAAATCATAACTCAATTTGGATATTATCAATAATCAATACTCATTGACTCAAAACTTTTGATCTTTTAATTTGTAGAAGAAATATAATCCCGCACACTGTCTGCACTTGCATGATGCTTTGTTGCGAGGTTTCGGTCATAGGACCTTCATTTTTGTCCGATGCAGCTGTCACTAAAATACTTTTAGGTGTGCTTTTTTCTTTAAAATTAATTTGCTCAAAAGTGCCAATAAAAAAACTCTTTGACATTATGGGCTACTGTGTGTACATCAGTGACAAAAAAAAAACAACTTATTGAATCCATTTTGAATTCAGGCTGCAACACCACAAAATAGATAAAGTCAAAGGGGGGTTAGTATATTCCCTGAAGGCACTGCAGACACATCAGCTTCCATCATCCCGACACAGCTAAATCAAAGTGCGACTTCATTTAAATCACGCACAATGCTGCAGCGTCCGCCATCTCTCCACACTTCCAATCCATCTGATCTTACATCTCTGGCCCACTGAGCTGCAGCATTAGCCGAGCAGCCGGTGAGCGTCCCCGGGTTGCTGGCCGGTTATCAGATATGAAAGCTATCTCGCCTCCTGTGCATGCAGCCTAAACTCCACAGATTCATGTTTTGTATCTTACCCGCCTGGACTCGGTGGCACTAGAGAAGGGTTTAGGCTTTTATTAAAAAATCACATATCGGCCAGTCATGTCATCCACCTCTGCTGTAATGGAGGTTCCTCTGTGACCGCAGCTGCATAGAAAAGTCTATAAAACCTGCAATCACATTTTATTTTCTTTGTACATTTTGTTTATTCATTCAATCAAGTGTGTTTTGTAAATTGATTCTTCATGTAAAGGCAGTGATATATCTGCGGCTTCCATCCAAAAATATCGGTATCAGTAGGAGGCACTGGAGATAGTGCTGCCCTTTCAGTGTTGTTTTAACCTCCTAAGTGTACCAAAGACTAAGGCACACATAATCTTTTTTTTTTTTTCACATTTTAGGAATCTAGTCTGGTCAGTGTCTTGCTCAAGGACACTTGTTGTGGGGATCGAACCCATGAGGAAGTCATGGGTTCACTCTAATCACTAGGCTTGACTGGGGGTGATCATATTTGTTATGAGTGTATCCATTTTTAAACAATTGCTTTTGGCAGTGGAGGCAAACATAATTGTACCATTATCTGATGCAGTGAGTTTCAGCCCTCAGCGTTTCCTTACCATCTCCTTCCCTCGGTCCAATGAGACACACACACACACACACACACACACACACAAAGACACACACATACACACACATACACAAACAGCGATTTCATTCCCACCAAGACAGTGCCTTTGATAAACTGACAGCAGTGAAGCACTTTCTCCAAACAGTCTGTTTTCATTATACGGTTAATCTAAAATCAATCAAGCAAAACACAGAATTACAGTCTGCAACAAGGGAGTGTGTGTGCACAAAAGCATGTGCTTATGTGCGTCGGTATGTTTCTGCAAGTGTGTTTTGTGTGTGTGTGTGTGTGTGTGTGTGTGTGTGTGTGTTTGTGTGTATGTGTGTTTGTGGAAAGATGGTGTTAATGGATATTGCTTTCTCCTTTTTGCATTAGCTTTCCCTTGTCTTATCACCTGACACCACCGCACATATGGACGCATGCTCTGCTACATTGCCTTTATAATTAAGTCCTAGATGCTGTCCAAGTCAAGGAAGTTGATATGGACCATAGTATGCAGATTTACACACTTACTTATAAGAAACTTGGCCAAAGTAACAGTGACACCCTGTATTCCCAAGATCACTGGATAAAAGGAATAATATTACAAAAGGATAGTGAATTTGCTGTAAGAAACGGGGACATTTGGATGATGAAAATGGATATTTGGATATTACCCTGATTTGTTTCTTACAATATGAAGATCAGTTGAGGTGTTATGGTCTCATCCAGTACCTGGTTTTGTGGTTACTTGCCGGAAAGGCTTTGAGGGGGCATTGTAAACAGATGAAGTTGCATTTCAACATACTGTTTGTTTGCCGGCATTGATGCCGTCTCTGGCTAACTTTGGTTTTACAATGAGTTATTCAGAGGCAGCAGCAAAACAAAAATGAGCTTGTGAACAAACATAGATATTCATCACTACAGAGCAAGATACAGCATAAATGAAGACAGGAGAAAGAACAAAGAAGAAGAAAAATCTACTTTAAGACAGAAAGAAGCAAGGTCAACACCAGACACTCAAAGACAAAGGCATTTGTTGTTAAGGACATCAAAGGAGCAAGAAGAATAATCACAGAAAAGAAAAAATAGAGAAACATTGAATGATTTCAATAAAATAATTATTTTATGTTGTTAAAAAAAATCTTGCATATGGCTACTTCAGGTGTCAATAGTCTTATCAAAGGTTATCCTTATTGAGGGTTCAAGAAAATTTAAGAATGCTTTGAGAAAATCCAGACGGTGAAGACACTTTTTCTACTACACAGACCATCTCGACAAATGGCACATAACATTCGCATGCAGTAAATGATGAGCTAAAAAATGTGCCACAGCAAGACAGTGAAACAACTTTATTTACCAGTCCAAAACTCAATATCAAACCAAGGCTCCTCACATTGTCCATAACTCGCCTGCGTAAACCTACTGCCTTAACAGCCTGTCCTTTTTCTGCCACTCACTTCAATGTCTTCAACAACGTTTGTCTCCGCTCAAAGTGGAAATCATAGAATTGAGAGAGCGGGTTGTCTGTGTGTGAAGCTGCCCATTTGAAGAAGGAATTTAGCACTCAAAGGAAGAAAATAAAATGAGGAGAGATCAGCTTTGTGAGCTGGAAAAAGCCCCAGATGGGCTGGGAAATGTGGCTGGGGAAAGTGAATGAGTGACACTCTCCCCTCCCTAAACAACTGCTGCAGAGGTTCCCTTGAGCAAGACACTGAACCCCCAACTGCACCAATGTACCACTTTGACTTTAGCAACTCACTCTACCTCACTGACCGTATTTAGCACTGGCTTCCAGTACAGTTCAGGATTATTATGAGTTACACTCAAAGATATGCAGCTTTCATCCCCCCTACCTATTATTTATATTATTGTGGTTTTTGGTGGTCGTTGTCATCACCTTTTTTAAATACTGTTTTTGTTTACTTTTATTTTACCTGTCTGTGTCAAAATTGACTTTAACACTTTGCTGATTGTTTTTAATTCACTGATAGGTTTGACCCCCAGGTACATCTCTGGCCTCTTAAGCCCTTACGAGCCTGTTTCAATCAGGAGAGACAAGTGAATTAAGTAAAGATAATTGTTTATTATAACAGACGATATAGTGAAAATTAAGACTTATCAAGAAAGTCTTTGGCGCTTAGACTCTACGGGGAGATTTTGTAATCGTGGGGCACCGGCCCTGAGCAGCAGCAAGATAAATCCCCCCCCTGGAGTCCAGACACTGGTGGTGGTGGTGGCTGATGACTCTGCTGAGACTGGTGAGGCTGATGAGTGATGAAGCTGATGAATCTACGTAGACTGGGCGGTGACGGGGAGGTGGAGGGGTGCGCATAACAGCAGCATGAACGGACTGAAGTGGAGAGAGAGAAACATATTTAAAAAGACAGCAGCAAGATGATAGGCTAACAATGGAGGTGTGTCGCTTTGCTATTGGATAGATGTGACCAGCTGATGTGAACAGCTGATATCTCAATTGACGGCCCCGGGAAAAGACAGCAAGGAAATAATGAGTGAGCATGCATGAGAGATGTGAATGGCAGGATGGTATGAGAAGTTAAACTACAGCCTAAGCATGCAAAAGATAGTCTTCCAGACTGAACCTTCGCTAAAGCTCCATTAGACAGGGGCCTAATGTTCATTCCTAAATTTAGACTGAAGACTAAAGGAGACTGGGCCCTCTGGTCATTCTTAAAATTAAAATGTTAAACTATTGTATGTAGTGTGGTGTATCTTCACCTGTCAATCAAACAGTGTACTGTGACGTCTTTTTCCTTGGATTCTCTGTTGATGCAGTTTGAGTTTCTCTTCCTTTGTCTGTTCAGCCATGGTGGCTATCGCTGCTCATGCTAACTACCCAGTTCTTCTTCTATTTATTCGAAACAAACCGAAAACTTAAAACGTGTCACTTTCTGTTTGCCAGAGGATTTTCCCAGGAAAGAGCTAGACACCAGGTGTTTAGAACAGCAAATGTAAAAGCTTTCATGAATTGGCTATTGGTTGAATCACAATTGTGTTATATCAATCAGTGATAGACAGTAACAAAATAGACATTTAGTTATATGAAAATGTCAAGGATTAGTACTTCAGATCAGCCAGCAGAACAACAGATGGCACCTGTCTTGTTCAGTTAATTTTGCCACACGTTTTCTCCCTTTGTTTAAAGCCTGTTTTGGAACAAAAACTCTCCGCCCATTGGAGTCTCAACTGCTCAACAATGCAGGACAGTGCTATGAGCGAACAATCAGTTTTGCAACACATTTCAGTTTTTGCCAATATAAGTCATAGATTACTTAATGCACCTTTTAAGTCAAATCCCATCTATTTTCACAGCACAATCCCATGAACAGAGCTATGTATACCTCATTTGACAAGGCTTTTCATGGTGTATCACTTTTTCTTTTTTTTACTTTATTCTTTTACTTTTTCCTCTCTTTCAACTAATGTCTGCACTCTCCAGGTCTGTCTGGTATCCAAGGTGTTTGTTATGCAACGGTCCCCTTGGTATATATGCACTTAGCGCACTTCCAAAGGTCCCAGGAGGTGAATCCAACCACCACATACAGTATAAATGTTCCCGGCCCTCTTGAATTCTTCTACCTTGCTCTCTGTCTCCTCTGTCCCTCCTCCAGCTATTTATAACAGGCTCTTACCAAGCTGAAGAAAGACCGACTCATTGGGCATGAAGCCCTGGGTTGGAGGCGCAGTCTAAGAAAAGTACAAGTAATATAACAGAGTGCATGGTGGGTTAATGTATACAGCTCAGTGCGACAGCGCTAGTATCAGCCTCTCCATCTCTTTTTTTCTAGTCTTTATGTTAGCATGAGAGGAAACAAGAAAGAACCGGTTCTTTTCAGTTTCGCTCAAGTGTTCTTTGATAGCTCCAACCTGGAATAAAAGCATTAAGCGTTCTTGTAAACAAAATAATAAAGGCTTACGGGATTTCTGAGTACTGAAAAGTGGATGTGCAGAAGAGTGTTTTTCTCACCATCCTTCAGTGTTCAGGTTTAATCATCTCAGCCTTGTTGCCACTGCTAGAGGCCTTCCATCCCCAAATCCTAAAACCCAGTCCCTAATATCCCAGCAAACTCAGGGAACCAGCCATCTCTCTTTTTTTTTTTGCTTTGAACTTTTAGCCAATGTCATCAGACCTCGCCCATTATTCCCAGCCTCCCCTAAATCCCTGGCTCCTGGGCTACAGTCTCTATAGCCTCCCTCCCCACGGTCCATCCCTCAACCCTTACCCACCACAACCGGTTTCTAACTCGGACCGTTCATCGTCGTTTGCTATAGCTCCGACTTTCATCCCCCAGCGGCCCCGGCGGCCCTCTCCAAGGTCACATCCTGGCCACAGTAGTTCCCAACCCTTTAAATCTTGCATTTTCCAGTCCATAAGTCTCTGGCCCTTAACCTCAACTTCCAACCATCAACTTTAATTCCCTATGAGCCCTCACTCTCTGTGTCTTAAACAGCCAATGCCATCCACCTCCTCACTGCTCCCACCCCCCCAGCTGCCAAAATGCCACTAGATCCAAACTCTGAACTGGAACCTTGACACCTCTCCCGACTTATTCATGAGCCATGCTTTATAGAGCCATGTGAAGAGGAAGGAGCAGGAGAAGAAAAACACATTAAATAGAAATGTGGCATAAAGCAGAGATGGTGAGAGCTGGCAGAATCACATTAAGGGGAGAGAATCTCCTCGGAGCAGTGCACTGGGAGGATTTAGGATCTGAGTCTTGCATATCAATGAAGGGGATGCTGCGTTTATGAGTGGGCCGGCCACATCCTATGGCACATATTGTTGCACAGGAAAGAGAGGACAAGAGATATGGAGAGAGAGGAGGGAAGAGGAGGAGGGAGGAGAGGAGGATGCGATGGGAAGTGGAGGGGATGAAAGCATAGAGAGACAGAGAGAAAGCAAACATGGGGAGAAGATTAAAGTGATGAGGGCAGGACCAGAGAGAGAGGGAGAGAGAGAAAGAGACATAAAACGAGAGCAGAAGACCCATGTGAGATCTATATTGCAATTTTTTAAGTACTACTACTTTCTTCATCTCTCTGTCTCTGCAGCGAGCAGCAGAGAGAAACTTGACAATTTCTGTTCTGTGTCTGCAGTAAACCACACAGCACTACTGTGGTAAAAAAAATCTACTGAATAAAACAGGATTAATGAAGAGACTCACACATGCATATTGTATTACTATACCTGTGAGGATTCATTCCCTAACTTTAACCCTAACCTATACTACCACTACATGCTTAACACTTACCCTAAACTAAATCTAATCCTAAATCTAATTTGAAACCTACTCCCAAATATTAACCCTAGATTAACCTTAACCATAACCCTTTCCCTACACTAAAACTTAAAGGAATACGCCAAGTTTTTGGTAGATTGTGCCACTGGTCAACTTCCCTGTTAAGTGACGCGAATATAGAATTATAGAAAAATGTGGCCCACTCTCACTCAACATAGTGTATGCTTAAGTCTTAGCATGGAGCCTACTATCTCTCAACATAGTGTATGCTAAAGTCTTAGCATGGAGCCTACTATCTCTCAACATAGTGTAGCCTATGCTAAAGTGCTAAAGCATGGATCTACAAGGGGCACATGGACAGTTTTGGTGTTTATGTTCTCATCATCTAATGGATAGGTTTTAACCCTATACCATTGTCCTAACCCTAAACTAACCTTAACCTCAACCATTATGACATTAACCTAAACCTAATTCTAATTTTAATTTTAACCCTAAAACCTGAAGGCCAAAGTCCTAAACCTAGACTAATCCCTTAGAGGACCAGCCAAAATGTGCTCACTTTGGAGGATTTTCCCCATCTTTCTATCTTTGTAAGGACATTTGGTCCTCGTAAGGACAGAAGTACAGAAGTACACACAGACACACACACACACACACACACACACACACACACACACACACACACACACACACACACACACACACACACACACAGAGAGAGAGAGAGAGAGAGAGAGAGAGAGAGAGAGACCCATGTTGGATGGATATTGCATATTTGTGAAGCATACCACTGTTGCTCTCTGCAGTGAACAATACAGAGAGTCTTGGCAACAGCTCTCCTATCTGTCTGCAGTGCACATCATAGCATCACTCCAATGGAAAAAGCAAGCAGAGATAAGAAGTACAACAATTGATGGCCACTCCACCCCAACCCGCTCTCATCTTCTTTAGTCAAACATAAAGAGAAAAAAAAAATCCTTTTTAAGGTTTTTCAGTAGAGCCTCACGTTCTTTTGTCTCAGAATACGACATGGGGAAATGGAGAAGTTGTTCTCTTTTTCTCTGCAAGGTCAGCCTGCCAGTCAATCAGCCCTATTGATATTCATGAGCCAGTGGGATCTGTTGGTTAAAGAAACAACACATACACACACATGCACGCACACACACACACACACACACACAAACACACACACACACGCACGCACGCACACAAATAACAGCAGAGCAGAGAAAATAAAGGGAGGGATAAAAGATAGAAGAGGACAAAGAGAGAAAGATAGAGGGGGCACTGACACCACTACTTGGCAATCAAAGACATAATATATAATTAATTCCCTGCAATACAGAATTATCATAAAGGAATGATAAAATCAGGTGCTGTGGACAAACCTCTGAAGGAATTCGACATGAGGGGGTTGAGAAATACAATACATTTGATTTGATGCAGAACTACTGTATGGCCTGTGTGTGTGTTGCCAGACACGACAGCAGCATCACTGTCAGTGTGTTCATTTGCAACTCCGTCGAACACACAGAAGAAGTGCTGATTCATTGTGCTTAGACACAACAGAATAATGTCACCACAGCAAAAGCAGCGGATATCGTTATGAAATTGATTACCTCTACACAGTAGGATTTCGTAGGATTCAGTATCAAGTCTCGCCTGTCGAAGGCTTTAGCACTAGAAAAGCCAATGGATTTGGGCAGCCTAAGAAAAGGACTACAAACCATCAGTTGAAGCAGGTAAATATAGTTGTAACTACTATTTCCTTGCATGATTTTGAGATTATGACACTAGTTTGTGCAGAAAGTGGGTCTCAGAGAAGTCATGTAAGAACATATGTAAGCTGAGATATTTCAATTCTAAATTTAAAAACTGCAATCCATTGACGGCGGCTTGGCCTTTAGTGTTAAAACTGTGTGTGCATGTGTGTGTGTGTGTGTGTGTATGTGCATGTGTGGTATTTGTGTAGTGTAGGGCTGGGATGGATGTCAAGTTGTTACATCAGCAGGAATGTATCCTTATAGAGGCTTTTTACATTCAGATCCTTCTGTCTGCCTTCATCATCCCATCAAAAGGAATATTCTGTTAGGATTGATTGAATGAACTTTTGAATAATGATCGCCAGCGGCCAGTTATATCTGAGAGGCAATAAGTGCCGTGACAGAGGGATGGATAGTCAGTCAGTCAGACAGACAAATAGAAAGAGTGAGAGTCGGAGGTGAGAGAAAGAAAATATACAAAGATCTGAGAGCAGAGTTTTTACCCAAAATTAAAAGTTTTTTTAAACAGCAATATATCATTGTAAAATGAATAGTGATACCTAGGTATAATTACTATACACAAATGAGACCATGATCAAGACAACTGGTAGCCTCTATCTCATGCTAGTGGTATATTAGTGCTATATACTCTGTTTTTCCTGTCTCCCCTCCCTATCCCTGGTGTCTTTGGCTTTATAGAGGAGGATTAACATCCTGGAAGTGATTATTCTATCAGCCTTTCACTCCTTCCACCATCTGCCATTGCCAGAAACTCTGAAAGCTTTAGCTCCATTTGTGCTGGGAGTACAGCGCTCTCTTCCTGGTTTGTGCCATAAAGCAATCCAGCAGGTTTCCCACCAAATCCGACCCAGTGGTACACCATCACTGCTGCCAACTTGGCAGCTTTCTCACTAGATTTAGCGACTTTTCTGGCCCTCCTGCTGAATTTATTTCTCTAAAGCGACAAACGACAAATCTAGCTACTTTTTTGGACCATGAGGAATATTGTTAATATGTTGATTCCCAAAGCACTGGGACACAAATCAGTACAGCTGATACTAATGCATGTAAATTTGTGCTACTTGGTTGACTAATCCAAAGAGGTCTGATCACAGCACTTACCATACGCGACGTAGTCCCTCCCTCGTCTAGGAGTATAGCAAATACAAGTATATGTATATGCAAATTAACGTATGACATCACCTGGTAACTTCTAGTGACTTTTTGAGCAGCCAGTAGCTACTTTCATTGGAAGAGAGAACACTGCATGCAATGTAAAGCAGTGTAGAGGCTAGTAGAGGTAGCCAATCTACTCAGCAATCATCTGCATTTGTTTACGGTAATTATACTAATGTCTCAAACTTAATGTGGTAATGACTTATTGATGTTGAAATGACACACGTTGCACATTTAAAGAAAAAGACAATGAATTTGACATCACTAATATTTCCACTGTGTTTCAACCTGCCATAACCTGAGAGACAGTCAGTGGAGGAGCAAAACAAACACATTAAATTCCTAATATATCCCAGCAGGTTTCATTCAATTCAATTCAACAAGCTTTATTGGCATGACTGTTCTCTAACCATATTGCCAAAGCAAATGTGCCCTGACAGTGCCTATTAAGAAAAAATGAAAGAAAGGCAAATAGTACAAATGTCTCATAAAAAAAAAAAACCACTACAAAAATCCATCGTAACAACAGGTGAACAGCAGCAGAAGCAGCTGTCCACAGGTAATTGAGACAGGGCAATTTTTTAGTAGGACAGGTTGGATCTGGAGCGTCCATTACCTAGAACTAATTTTAACTGTTGCCCTTGTTATATTTTCCTATGTAGCCTGGCGAAATTAAACCAGCGCATGACACAAAAATATCTTTAGGGTTCTTTACTCTGAACAAACAAAATGGTTGGCTCTGTAACTTTGATGGATAGAAATTGAATGAATGTGTGGTCTGACAATGTCTTGTCTCTGGTATGATTTACAGTATCTTTCAGTTTTGATCTTCAAAATAAAACAAATCTCCAAAAAGTGAATACAAAAAGTGTAATCTTCAATGCACAGTTGTTATATATAAAAAAAAAATAAAACCTAAGGCACTTTAGAATACTTAGGGTTCAGGGTTCAGTTCTTGGGTTCTTGGGTCTTTCTCACTTCCTCCGCTGCGGGGAGCGGGCCGAGGCTAAAGTTTTAGTTGTTGTTTGAAGGCCCTCCTGCCACACCAAGGTCCATTCAAAAATATGGCAATTTGTTGTTTCCTCACTAATTGGCCAAAAACACATCGGAAAATATAAGTTGAGACTTTATTAGTAATCAGTAGTATAACAGACCGGCCCATTTACGCGCCAGGGAAGTGGTGTTACTTCACACACAAAATAGCGCCTCCTTACCTTCAATATGGACCAAAAATCCACAGACAACAGGAATCGTGGTGATGTCAGCATCCTCATCATGGCAAGCGTCCATTGAACAAAAAAAAAAAACGCTCTCGGTAGGAGGGCAGAGTGTTGTTGCAATGACAACGCTGACAGATAGAGGCCAGCATTGGACCAGAAATTACACATAGACCCTTGCACATTTTTTTTCAATTTTTTGTTTGGTTTACATGCGTATTGATTAGGGTGTGCAGTGTGTAATTGATTGATTATTCAATTAATTGTTCACCTTTTTCAGCTGAATAATCAAATTTAAATATGATTTTGTCTTATATCGCTAGTGTAATTGCTATATTTAAAGCTTTATTACTATGTTTTGCCATCTTATAGGTTTCTATATTTGCTATTTCTGTGTAACTTCTTCATCAAACTAAGGGAAAACTATGCCAATAAAGCTCTTTGACTTGAAAGAGGTAAAGTTAGAGAGAAAGTGAGAGAGACAGAAGGAGATACAGATACGGAAAATAATCCTCTACCACCCTCCTCCAATTATTGTATCAGTGGGAAACTCCATTTTCTAATTGATCCTAAGTAAGCTTAAACGCTCCTCCCTGGCCCATCCATTCACATCAGCTATAGAAATGCATATTCAGCTACTTGTCAGAAATGAACAAGGAGCCTCTCAGAGAAAAATGCATTTAATCACCAATTCTCATGTACTTGATTTTTTTTTTATTCTAGATAGAATTTTATCAACCATTTCCAGCTTTTTAAGGATAGAGAGGAACAGAAAATGTGATAGAGAAAAATAAGGAGAGAGAAAGAGAAGAAAGAGAAAGATATCAGTAATTTCTAGTTTTATGATAGACAGTCAGAGTCATAGACATTCACATGCACACAAAAACTGGACCAAGTATAGTTATATTCACACAAACATGTTTCAGTCAAATGAAGCTCATAGTGCAAAGTGAAGCAGGAAGACAATCCCTTTCACTTTCTCACTCTCTCTGCACATCGGGTTTCTGGCTCAAATTATTGTCATCCAATGAACACTCCTGATTATCTGCTTGGGCTTTCTGCCAGCCAATGATCTTGCTCGGCAGGTGGTATTTAACCTGCCTACCTGATACTCCTCCTCCTCCTCCTCCTTGCTGCAGTGTGTTCGCCCCTCCTCCACCCTCCCACTATCAGTGTCAAGGCTCCCTCTATGGCTCCCCAAGGAGGATCTTTGGAAATTCATTAATTTATAGGGTTTTATCCCCTATAAATAATTTCCAGCGACGGGGTCAATGCCAAAGCTCTTGTCTTATATTGTAATAAACATCTTCCTTTTATGCATCACCTTTTGTGTCTTCCCTAATTGAAGTATGCATAATGAAGCTGGAGTGTCTTTTGGGAGCATAAAAAAATGTAATTGATATTGATATGGGAACTCTGGTACCAATGTCCAGTCTTTCACAGATTACAAAACAGCCTATAAACACAGCATCACACTGTTTGCTTATTAAATGCCGCCGGATGATTAAGGGGCCATTGCCTGTTCTCATCAACTAAAACTCTTCTCATCAGTAAATTTTCTTAAAGTCTGGTGGGGCTTCATGTTGATTATAAATATTTGAAGAGCTACATTACAACCTGGCGCGGCATGACAAGATTAATTACGACAAAGGACCATTAAAGGCATATTTGTCAGTCTTACCTCACTCCACATCCTTGAAATATGGAGACTTAAGAACAACGGGGCTTTGATGCATTGCTGCTCAGCACTGAGATTCCTTCCAGTTACTGTTATCTGCCATGCATGCATGAGTTATCGCATGTATGCTCTAAAATGGACTCTATGTAGGACAGTTATGAGCTTGTTCCAAGACAAATAGATAAGACTCTGTACAGTATGCGCAACACTGACCTGCTGTTTTACACGGCCCCTCTGGGAATTTCGAGAGCACAATAATTAATGCAGATTCATCCACGCACAATATTTGTACTTCCACATGAAATGGCCAAATCAATAGAGCTCATTAGTGAACTAGTGACTACTAACGTGAACACTGCTGCTCTGCAGTCTGCTCTGAAAGCATGCCATGTAGTTTTGCTTGTACTTTGAAAGTCTCAAAATGAAGATAGTATCGCCTTTCCCTCAATGTTTATGTAAAATCTCCATCTTCAATGTAACAAGGCTCTCTCAATCCTCTTGTATGTTAAAATACATGCCACTAACTTGTTTAGTGTCACTCTGTGTCACATAACATTTCTTGTAAGTTAGCAAGCCCAGCACACAAGTTGGCCGTATCTGAACCACCTCTATCCTAAAATGAAAACAGTACAACTGCTGCTCATTTGTGGGAAAACCAACATGACAGCAACTTATTTCATGATTATGTGTAACTGCTGATAAAGCTAAACAACACTTTTTAAGATTGACTGTAGCCTACAGACACAGCGATGTTAGACTCGGTTGAAGTTGCTGCTTTGTGTTTTATAGTAGGCTTTGTTGGCCAATTTCACTAGGTATTACCCTTTCTAGGTACACCCAAATGCGGGCGGTATTAATGGACCAATTACCAAGGGAGTTCTGGTGATTGTTAATTTTTACCCCAGGACCAGGAGTATTTTATCTTGTCCCGACGACCCTGGCAAAAACTCAGACTGAAATGACCTACTGTGTTTAGAGTAAACTCTGAAGTCCTGGGGTCACCTTAATCCCGTCCGGACCAACATCCAATACCGACTCGCGCACCCAGCGTCTGGATCACAAGGCCCATATATAACCAGTGACGGGGTAAAGCAGCATCACTCATTAGATTCAGCAGCAGCAAAGTGCAACAGCGAGTGCATTTAAGCACAAACTGGTGCCAAGAAAAATAGAGAAAACAGTGGAAGGAGGGCAGGAGCTGCTGCGTCTGATGGTACAAACATATAGAGCCACCTGAAGAGAGCTTTGTCAGTTCTGCTGTACTGTGGGTGAAGTTGTGTGGTGGGTCCATGGATTACCACAGTCCTCCAGTAAATTATTTTACTCCGGATGACTGACTGAAATTACCAATGAGCGTCAAATTATCGACCGGTGTCGTCCGGAGAGAGCAATACAAAGTAATTCAGATTGGGAAATGCAGACAGAAAATCAAATAAGAAACAACTAGTAAAGATTAATTGTGATCACATGTAGGGCGCACTACCTTGATCTATCTCTCTCATGTGATTTAATGAAACATGAAAGCCTTTGTGAACCTTGAAGCTTACCCTGTGTGTGTGTGTGTGTGTGTGTGTGTGAAGCGAGTTATCCAGTATCATCCAGCAGCAGACTCGCAGAAGCCCCTGGCATGACAAAGCCCTTGAAATGTGACAAACAATATTTTGTTTACTTTGATATTCAGTTTTAATGTGTGAATAAATTCCAAAGTTTTACATTTCATTGAAGTGTCGTTAATGCAAGCCTATAGGCCTATCGAACGATTAGTGGGTTATCGGCTCTTTTCCTCTCCAAAATATCGTCATTACATCGGCCTTTAAAAACCCGCTACCGGTCAACCTCTAATTCTCATCCCATCATTCTCATCTCCATTGATTCACTCTGAATTCTCCGCAAATTGCATTAGATTGATCGCTTTACCAGCGAGCCGTGAGCCATCAGAAACCCGATCAAAGGGATTATTTGACTGATGTCTCGGCACTTTACTACTGCAGGTGAAGAGCTTCCACACCGCCGCCCCTCCTCTTTCCCCTCTGCCTCCATGCACGCGCTATAAAATACGGCTGAAATAAAACACAAAAAAAAAATAACCTTTGAATGTTTCACTCTATCTCCCTCACTCGTCTCCTCTCTAGAATAGAAGAGCTGATGTGTATCTCCGGCTGTTCGCTTTCCTCCCCCCCCCCCCCGCCCCCGCCCCGTCCCCAAAGCCATATCTCATAAATCCAGGAGTGGAAGGGCCAGAGTAATGCATTTAGCCAAATCAATAAGCTCACATCTTCATTCAAGCCTCACAAAACCGCCTTGGCCCGGTCCGCCAGAGAGGCCAGAGGGGAGGGAGGCCAGACGAGGAGCCCCTCCCCCTCCCTCCCTCCTCTCCTCCTCTGCCTCTCTGCATGTCGCCTCACCATTGACCCAGTTCTAAGGCTCGGCTCAGCGATGGCCCGCGGTGTGATAGTGCAGCAGAGCCAGGCTATCGGCAGGTTAGAGGAGGATTATACCGTCGTATCGCCAAAAAAAAGGGTTTTTACACTCTGTCGAGGCTGTAAATGGGTTTTTTTTTAGTCGATAAATAACGTGCAATAAATAGTGATGGAAATGCATTTGTCAAATAAATAATGATGTAGGCTTGGATGAGTCCCATTGCGCAACAATTCTGTCCACTACAACCTCCAAATGTCATGCATGTTGTTTCTAACATGTATCAGTCTCCATTGTGGTTGTATGACCATTAGTTGGTACATTAGAAAATCACCAAGTGCATTTATTTGTTTACATCTACAAATGAAATAACTGCTGGATATGTTTTTTTTGGTTTTTTTTACATTCAGGAAGCCAGCATATTCACTTCAACCCAGCTGATAGAAACACACCTCATTCATATTTTATTTTTTTGCAACGTTTCAAAACTTTGCGTAAAATTCGCATGACGCATGGGTGGAAATGTAGCTGGTGTCTCTCTGTCTCATTCTCTCTTTTTAGCTCTCCCTGTCTCTCTGACAGCATATTGTTTTACAACTTTCTATACATATGTATGGCCTTCTGTAGACCTGTTATCATGGATATTTGTTGTGAATTCATATTTCTGCTTCCTTCAGATATTCCCATGCTTCTCTCAGTGTTACATACTGCATATATAGGCTATTGGAACTTTTATCATGGTTCCGCCACTTTCATCCATCACTCTATTGGTATTTTCTATATTTCTGGATTTTTATATTATGTTTATACATGCTTACATTGGTTATATTGTATTTATGTATTTTTTATGTTATTGTTTTTATTTTTTATGTTCATATTCTATTTTTCTCTGTACTATAATATACAGATACTATACCATTACTATTTGCTGCTACAACGACCCAATTCTCCACATGGATCAATAAAGTTCCATCTAATCTAATCTGAGCCATCCAGCCTTCAGAGTGATCAAAGAGAAAAGAAAAAAAAAATCTGAGACGACCATCTTCAGTACTGAGCAATAAGGCCTTTTGACTAAGAGCATTTAAGATATCAATAGCAAGAAATCCATCCAAAGATCATTAATCATGAATTGTATGGGGACAAGAACGAGCCATATCTTTTATACAGACCTGCATTCATATAAACTCCTATACATTTTTGTTACTGATGTATTAATAGGAGTGAATTATATTGCAGCAGGAATTCTGTTCAAACTTGAGAAGTAAATACACCAGACATTTTGTCTGTCTGGTTATTTTACTGCATGAGATTTTCAGCCCTGTCATATAAAACATTATCAACTGTCCGCTTCAGTCTTCTTTACTTTTAGAATCTCTCAAAACTGAAACATTTCTTCCCCAACATCCTCAGAGATATAAATGCAGGGATTTTGGAGAGATGAAGAGAGACAGCACTGACAAAACTATTCATTAATCAGACGTTGGGCCTGATTCAGATTTTGACTTTGAGGAAAAATCCACCCTAAAACACTTTAACACTGTTAAAAACATCCATTTTGTTGTTTGGTGGTGTATTTATTTATTTATTTTTCTTTTGATGTAGAAGAGGGGACATCATGTCGAGATATTTCCAGCGCAGCAACAAAGGAGTTTAGTGGGAATTTTTTTTTTCAATGATTTAAAACATTAACCGTAAACATCGGGTTTGATGTCAGACACTCAGAATCAATGAACAAGAACTTCTTCCAGACTCACCATTCTGCTGCGATGTTCAACAATCATACAGGGAGAAACCCATCATAGAAGAGGAGGAGATACCAATTTCTCCACTGGCAATAACCTCAATAGACCAGAATGCAATGGCAAAATGAGGCTATCTGGCTAATGTAGAAAATCACTAACTGAAGTAGAAGTAGACAAGGCAGCTTGAGGGAAAGTGGGTACACCAGAAAAGGTAAATTACAACACTACATCACTAAATATCTGCTGAAATGCATTGAACATCAAAGACTGATGATATAGTGTAAGAGTATCTGAAGGTAGAATTTCCTTTGAGTGCTGTACAGTGGTGTTTAAGTCGCTTTTTACGCTCCGTCCAACACCGCCGATTCCAACCCTGGAGTTACTGTGGAGATACTCAGCCTCAATGTGACGACTTGGTGATGAATATGGAAATTATAATAATATATACATATATATATATGTATATTTGCCAATGACAAAGACAACGATCCATGAAGATTTCAATAGGTATGTCTTGCAGGCCCACACATAAGTGTTTGCACTAGGTTTCAATTCAATGATTCAGTGCAAATGGAAAATTGGCTTCCTAGTGAGATGAGTAGAAAACAGTTGGCAGTAAGAAATTCATCTTTTGATGAAACTTTTCAATAAAAAAAATCTGAGTAATTTCTCATGGAACTTTACATGCAGAATAGCCTAAATCATTTCAGATTTTAGAAAGTAAATTTGATTCTGCTTTTATCTAAATAATGTCCTATAGGCAAGTTTCCAAATCAATATTTGGTATTTTCCACCATAGTTTATTCACAGTGCCAATGGTAAGGATGAAGATGATGATCCTGTATACAAGCAAAGGGCCAAAATCCTCAGTGCGCACACTAAAAAGTCCAAGTATGAATAGCAACAGCTCAAACATGTGGATCTCAATCCATATAAACAACAACACCGATGAAAGATTGACTCTACAGCAGCAGTCATGATTCCATATGCTGGGCCATGAAAACAGTAGAATCTGTCTGTTTCCCCGTTTGAGAAGTCCTGCTATGGTACATAATGATGTTCTGTGTGTTAGTTACATAAACAGGATATACCTGTTTGCATTTAAAACAGCTCCTGTGCCAACTCATTTTTTCCGTAAACTGGAAACAAATTTTCTCCATTGGTCTTTGAATTATGATTTGTCCGTCAAAACCCCTCACTGTCAAACACCTAGCAGCTCTGGCACATTTTCTGAAGGGGACGGGAGATCTCTGAGAATTAAAGTGGATGTGGAGGAGTGCCAGCTTTAATTCCAGCAACTCGGGAGAAACATCCTGCTGCAGCATTACATCCTCTTGGCTTGACGACAGACTTCTGTTGAACTTTTGGAACTTGAGATTAATCTGAAACATGTCAAAGAGTCCAAATCACCTCTATTTACTTAATCCTTCTCTGTATTTGCTGCTGAGTCAGGGCAGAAATATGATTACCAGGCTGCTCACATGGATCATTTTCAGGTGGGGGGAAATGAAGGTGCAGCCGTACGCCTCTGTATCGCTGACAGGGGTCGATGAGCGGGGGCTTCTGCGATCCGGGACAGTCTGGGGAAGTGAGGTGCACCTCGGGCGGCTTCGGTGACAAATTGGACTGGATGGTCTATGCTTACTTTAATGTGAACACAGCGGTGAGGGAGCTTCCTATATGCTTGGCTGAACATCCACAACCAGAGCTTCAGTTTTATTGCAAAGAACTAAAATCACATCTGTCACTAGCAGCAAGTGAGGAGAGAGGAGGAGTGTGTGGGTTTAAATGGTCTGGGCCAACTGTGGTGTAATATAGAGCCACTGGTGGATAGGGAAACAATTCCTTTCATCAGAATACATTTTGATATGATGAATATGGACAGGAATACCAACACTTTTTGTATGAAGACTTTTATTTATTTTGCTGTTAACATAATGTAAAAATGTGTGAATTTGTATATCCATTAGAATTATTAATTTATCCTTGGCGGATAAAGTCAGAGAGCATTTTTCTGTTTCATTAAGATGAATAACTACATAGCTGATAATTTACAGAGGGATTTGTAAAAAAAAAAAAAAAAGAGTTATGAGTTATTTATGAAATAATATGCATATGGCAAAAGAAATCTCATATTTGTTGCTATTTTTTCATCTAAAATATCCCATAAAACAGAAATCACAAAAAGTATCCAGAAGCGCCTCTGTAAATTACCAGCTAATTTTGTTAAGAAGCAGCAGGTTATTTTAATTTAACAAGTTATTTTACATAAAGGGAATATGTAATGTTGAGAAAGTTTTTTTTTTTTGTGCATGGTGTACTTGAACTAGCTGGGATAAAAACATATACATTAACTATTTATCGTTGTTTTTGATGACTGCGTATTTTATGAAATTACGGTTGTTATAGAAGCAAAATATTATAATGTTTTGAAATTCACCAAAATCATCATTGAATTTCTGATGCCTTGCCTTAAGTATTTTTACTGGCAAACACTGAAAACAGAGAAACAAGAAACTGAGAAACTAATACGAACAGGATGGTGAACTTTGACACAAAGCAATGACTTCTATCTCCCGTTATTACTCATTGGAGGAAGTCTAGATGCTGCAAATATTCATTATTTCACAAGAAAAGAATCCCAAAGAATAAAAACTTAATGTTGTATTTATGTACAAAATACACACTCATTTAGAAAAGCACTTGAGGACAGAGAACCATTGCTATAGCACTTTCTCTCTCTCGTTCTCTCTCTCTGTTCATCATTTGTGGTGTGTTAAGTATTATGAGTTGGTTAGCGTACTTACTGTCAGACTGCAATTAGGAGTTTTAATTCTCTATTCACACTGAAATCAAGACAAAATACACACAAGTAGGCTGTAAACAAAGGCAGACAGAGACATGGCTTCTGAATTACTGTGTGGGGGAGGTTAGTGACCTTGGTGTGAGTATGTGTGTGTGTGTGTGTGTACGCGCATATACTGTATGTACACATGCTTTGTTTTTTTTTGTTTTTTTTAATTTATGATTTATTTAATTAGGTAGTCTCATTCAGATCCAGATCTCATTTTCAAGAGACCTGGGAAGACAAAAAATAAAGATGACAAAGAAAATACACAGTAAACTTCAGGGACATGCATTGCAAAAAGCAGTTACAAACATCATAAAAAACGGGAGATATCATTGCTTTAAAATCTTTGAGGGGTCAGAATGCTTTGCAGTCTCATCCATTTTTACTGGACTGAAAACGACAGTAGAGATATGATGGACAGGGAGCCCTATAAATAAATATAAAACAATGAATTTCCCTTCTCGCTGTTAAAGAAGACCAGCTAACTTATCATATAAATCGCAGTGGTGAGTGTGAAATTTATCTCCTGTAATAAAACACAAGGAACTGTAGTAAACTGCATGCAGTGGCTTCAAAGTAGGAGGGGCAGCATCTGAATACAAAATGTCTCCAACCATATTCTAACTCAAACACAGACACATGATAATATGCATGTGTTTGTGTGTGCAGAGGAATAACATTTGAATAACATTTGAATTCAATGATAATACAGTGTGAGATTGGACAAGTTGGCTTATATTAACTATGGTTTGTCCTTAAAGGGATATACCATGTTTTTGGTAGATTGTCCCGTTGGTCAGTTTAGGCTGGGAATGCACTAGAAGACTGTTAGAATCCTAACCAATTTTGAAAACACATTGCATCACGCACACAACGATGGATTTCACAGATTGTTTTGTCTCTTAATCGTACAAATGCTCACACTAGACGATCAGGAAAAGACGCCTAACGATATCTGACCTTATCCTGCTGATTCCTGAAATGTCAGTGACCTCAGGCCCTCTAATCTTGTGGGAACTTGCACAATCCAACATGAATCAATATGTATTAATATGCACATTAATGCAATGCACATTAATATGCACTGCAAAAACAAACACAAAAACAGACTGAGTAAAGCCGTGGCTGGAGAGACCCAGTCAGCGTGGGATGTACACTTCTCACTTGCAGAGCCTCAGATCAGGGATCCAAATATGGTGTTAATCGACCTGATTATCCTCTAGTTGTTCCCAGCTTTAGCCGTTAACACAGATTAATACAATTTTTTGAGAATTGAGACTTTAGCATACACTATGTTGAGTAATAGTAGGCCACTAGCATTATCCAAAGTAAGAGGACTGACCTTTAACTAATAAAAACTTGTAAGAGGTTGATGTAGATTCATAAATGTTATTAATGTAAATATTCCCAGCAAGCAGCACATCATTGGCCCCATGCTGACTGTGGGTGGGCTGTTGGGGCTCAGGCAGCACACAGTTTGTTATGAAGTGTTTTGTGCGCTGGGCCCAAATAGGCTGTCCACTTAACACCTACTGTGAGGGCAGGCTGCACAAAACCAGCATGGGTCCACTGCAGGTCAGTCCAACCATCACAACTGCACAGGCTCACTCAATTTCTTACTATTTACACAATTTCAGTGGCGCTAAGTTGTTGTTTGTTTTCATGAATTCAGTTACTAGGCTATAATTTAAATCTTGAACTGACGTATTTAGCCTAAAGCATCTTGCCTCACCCACCACCTTCACTACCTATGGAAACAGGGATGGTGGTCCCTGCTAGTTCAAAACAGTATGCTATTTTTGTGTCATATGTACATTTTAGCAATCTCTTAAAAAACACAAAACTGACTCATATATCACATATCGTTTAAAGAGTCACTAAACCCCAAACCCAAATCTGTGGTGAAGCCTGACACCTAATGGTGAAAAGTAGGGTACTGCACTGCTCGTCTGTTATTGGCTGGTCTTTGTGCCAGGTGATGTCACCACCTGTCGTACACTATGGAAGGTGACATCAGCCGGCACAAACATCAGCCAATAGCAGATGGCCAGTGCAGTACCCTACTTTTCACCCTTAGGTGTCAGGAATCACCAAAGATTTGGGTGGGGTTTAGTTACTCTAGTTACTATTTAGCCACTTAACGGCCAAGTCGACCAATATGGGACAATCTACCAAACACTCTGAGTATTCTAAGTATTATTGTAGCTGCAGCTCTGCACAGCTCCGTCAGTCAGTCACATGCTGCTGTTGCTGAATGGCGCTGCAGCAGCATGGACAGTATTCGCCAACAATCAGAACAAACACGAGCCACAACAAACACTCAGCTTTCCTCAGTGGTTGTTAGAGGTAATGCCTTTCATTCTCCGGCAGGTTCACTGAGCATACGAGCTGTGGCCTCAGTCCCCCAAACAATAAGACCTCCCTGACCCCTGTCCTACTCCCAGGAGCTCAACATCAACGGGATGAATGTTTGTTGGCTTTTCATTTCCATTTCCTTCGCCGTTACACTTTTCATTTGAAAGCCATACAAGATCTCCATCCATCTCGTCTTCCCCCTGCCTCCCTCTTCTCCTCTCCATTTGCTCCCAGGTGGATTTCATATAAAATAAAGCTCTGATTAAAAGAACTACCTGCCGTGTGCGGCTTCAAAGGGATAAAGTGGGAGGACACTATTATTTTCAAGGACCAACAAAGGGAATCATGAAAGCTGATGTAGAGCAGCCAGTGTTTTATTGCTGCCATGTGAAGGTCCTGTTTTTTCTTGCTTTACAGCAGCATGTGGCCTTTCGCTGTTTGCTTATCTACTAAGACAATAATGCAACTGTGGCATGGTAAGATTTATTCTAGTCGTTCTCTATACGCTTTCCCACCACCACATATGCACCCCCAACCCACCACACACACACACACACACACACACAAACTGTCTGCTTGTCTATCTTTCTCAATTTCCCTTTCTCTCTCTCTTTTTTACTTATCTATTTATTTGCTCACTCTGTTATTTTACATTACTCATTTTCCAACTGGCAGTATTTTCCTGCCATACACAACAAAAAGATCTGCTTTCCTCTTCAGCCCTATTTGCAACGGACTCATAATACCTGGGGACCTGAAGTGATTTGTAATAACCGCAGTGATCATCAGTGATTTTAATCCTGTACCTTCCATATTTTGAAGACAGAGGTCCCCTGATAATACTAAGCCATGTGTGAATCAAACTCTCGGCAATTTCAGCCATAATTTGTTTTTAGCGCAGGATTTCTTTTTCTTCTTCTTCTTCTAGAAGCGTGATTTCTACCTTCCTCCTGCCATAAAAAATGAGGGCAGTAGTGGAATCTATAGAGGAAGGTTTTGAATGCATTTACGGAGCAAAGCAAAAAAGAAAAAGTTGTGCTTTGCTTAATCTGGAACTGATGACTTGTAAAATCTCGTTGGCCTAACACAGTTGTATCCGCAACACCGGTGATTTCATTGAATTTCATCATCCAGTGCGAATGAGTTTCGTGGAGGTTGGAGGGTTAATCATAACCATTAATTACATTAGATCCCCACATAATACATAATGATAAATATAGACCCTCAGCTCGGCCGTCTATCAGCTTTCCAACAGGGCACTGGTTAAAGAATTATTATGGATGAGTATAATTAATAATCCTGTTTCATCTCCAGATAGCGTGATTCTGTGGCCATAGTGGAGAGATACAGAATATTTGCTTGTTTGTTTATTTGTCTCTCTCCCTCTGTCTCTGTCTCTCTGTCTCCCCCTCTCTCGCAGTTGGTAAGTGGGCATGGTGCTGCTGTCTGACTGGGATTAGACCGATGTTGTATGGGGCTTATAATGCCTTTAAAATGGGATCTGGTCCAGTCAGTGTGGTCCACCTCTGATATGATGCAGTTTGATTGATTACATATTATTGTAGAATTGATCAATACTACACTGGTTGTCTATGGGAAGCCCGTAGTAGTAGCAGTCAGAAATTAAGGGGGTTTTGGGCCAAAAATGCCTTTTAAAATTTCATAAAATGCCTGTGAAATTATAAATGAGGGGTCAAAACATGCCCCTGATAACTAGGAGTATCTTTTTTTTTTGGCATTCCACCTTGTTCACATGTTTCTTTTTGAGTTGTTAAATATTCAGGCTTGAATGGGGCTACTGGCGGCATGGGTGATTTGTGGGAACCTGTGACCAGGAGATTTTTTTCTGTGCATTCTGGGAGAGAAAAATGGAGTGGTTTTTCATCAGAAAAAACAACCCAGCCTGAAGCAGTGGAAAATGTTGGCACCATGCAGTGGAAGAAAATCCTAACCCCACACAAACCACTCATCAAAATAAACTAAATAAACCAGTATAGTAAAAAACTCAGTCGCGGGGTGGAAGATGGACTGGTTGGGGACAGAGAGGGGGAAACTGCACCATGGTCTTCTGTAAGGCCTGCCGCCAGCTGCCAGCAGTGGGAAAGAAATTAAAACAAATGTTAGTGCTATAAATTGTTTCTTTGCCAACATTGTTTAATAAAACTGCCCCCAAAAAGGACCCAAATACCCCTAAAACTCAGATCAAGGGAGCTAAAAATGTTAATTTCTTATCCTGGTAGTAGTAATATGAGTATCCTGGGTTTCATTGGAGAGTTTTAGTGTCCCATGATGGTCTAAATGCTGCTTCAGAGGCTTTTCCATCCTGACAAGAATAACATTCTGGGGGAAACTCTAAATACATATCATTTTTAGCATGAAAATGGGCAAATTTACAGATATTGAATATTGGTACAAAATATCGGCTATCGGCAGCTTTAGTCCAAGAATATCAGTATCAGCCTTAAAAAACCCACATCAGCCAAACCCTATTCTACCTATTGGCATACAGTAGGTACAGTAGGAGATCAACACAGCAGGTGGAAAAAGATGGCTGCCTTCTGCTTTAATCCCATTATCTCTGTTGTTGGTGGATCCTGTCATGCAGGAGACTGACGTAAATTTTTGTGATGTAAAGTATACGTCAAAGTACGCAAGTATACAGCATCAAATGGATGTAAGTTAAATGAAGTTAAGGTCTTCAGATTTTCATTTTTTAACTTCAACTGAATAATGATCCTTTTCCAAACCCATTGGATAAACTGAAAAGTGGTGCTTGGTGCTCAAACTGAAAACACGGCTGTTTTTCTTATGTCCTGGACAGCTGACATTTGGGAGATACAAAGTTTTCACCTGACAATGACAAAATATGTATTGAATTCTGTTTATATTGTTGGTTGTTGGCCTTATGATCACCATTGACTGCAGGTCATGGTTTACCCACCTTTTTATTTACCACTACATCACTGCCCATATTTCATAGTTACACATGGGAGAGGCAGAAAAAAGCAACAGAGTTGTCACCAGCTTGTAGATTATCTTCCAAACACTGTTTATTTAGACATAGCTTGTCATAACTTTGTAATGCAAACAGAGCAAAACGGAGACTGGCACAGTTGGCCGTCTCCTGCATGTTTCCAGATTGCCTGGTGCATGCATTATGGAGAGATTAGGTGCTTAGGGTGAACAGTGTTTTAGTAAACATAGTATCAGCAATTGCTAAAGCTTATTATAAAGCGTATGACCGTTAGCCTTCCTGTAAGTATCACATCTCACTCCTGATGTAACACCCTCTGAGCTCCTTCTGTCTCAAGGATTTTATCTCTGTTTCTGTTCCCCCTCTGTTTGAACAGATTATTGTTATTATTTATAGCCAGGGCTTATCCAAATTCCACTTGTGTGTGGGCTAAGTCAAGTCTGTTAGTGACACAATGAATGCTTTTTAGATCCTTCCCTATCCTCCCTTTCCTTTAATCTCGTCCACCCTATTTAAGTCTTATCAGGCTGCATAAGACTGTGGAGGAAGATAAGAGCGGCAAACTAATATCAACGCTACAATGTCGGATGTTATGAAGTCAAGCCCTGGCTCTTACCGCCGCGATGCAGGGAATGATTAAAGAGACACTGACGGCTTCCAAAGGCGCCTGCTGACTTTTAATAAGCCGCGCGATCGCAGGAGAAACCACTTCACATATACCGGATCAGACTGCAGTGTTCCACCGCGCTGCCACAGGTTGTGTTTTAGACTTGAAAGCTGTAATATGTGAATGGAGATGAGCGAGGCAGGTGATCTGATGCGTGTGACTTTGATGTGCATGCTGTCTGCTGGGCACATAGGCGCTCTTATGGTTCCATCTTTCAAATTCAATGAATTATTTAGTATGTATGTGGATTACAGAGGACACAACCTTGTAGCAATGCCCTTTGTCTTTTAATAGTCAGTCAACAGTTTTTCATATTCCACAGATTAATGAGTGGCAGGCTGCCTTGTCAGCTGCTTGCCTTTACAATACAGTAGTTCTCCACCTCATGGCTTAGCAGACAAGTGTAATGTAAAGTAATAGCCAGTGTGTCATTCCTTTCACGCTGCCCATTTATCGCCATTAGTGTCTGGTTTTAGCAATAAATTCACTACGTTGTCAATTTAATTGATTATAATATTTCGTATAGAATTTATGCGTCCTCACATTTCATATTTTGTAATCCATATTTAAGTAAGCAATCAATACTTTAAGTAATATCTGCTAGTAACAACTGTAGGTAAATCCACACGCGTCAGTAATCCATAATCTTTATTGTATGTTTTTGTATAACTCCCTTTTGTCTTAATTAGGAAAAAAAAAAAAAATCCATACTCTCCCATACTTCCCACTCTCCTTACTCCCAGTCTACTTAACACATGTCGAAATTGTTGGCTGCATGTTTAATTAACCCCACAACTGCTCATATTTTATTTTATTGCCTTTGTTTGCTTCTTTTATATTACAGTTTGTTTGTTTTTTTCCCCATACTGTATCCTATTACTATTTGTTGTGGCAACAACCCAATTTCCCCATGGGGATCAAAATAGTTTAATCTTATGTTATTTATCTGTATGTTATTATGTATCATTTAAAAAATAATCTTGTAGGGTTAAACAATCAATCCAAATACAACCATGAAGACACAGTGGCCTGCAGTTTTATATAGCCATGTGGTAAATTTTTCCTAGCAGTAGAAATAACATTACAGTATGATATAGTATGTTTCATACGATGAAAAGAAAAAAAAAAATAGAAAAAAAAAAACACATATTGGGTATGGTATGGATTTATTTTTGCAAGATTTAAAGGATCAGTGATTACACAAACCCTTTGTTTGCTTTGATGGCAGATCAGGGAGAGCTTGTTATCGTGGCTTACAAAGACGTAGCAGTGAGATGTCACCTTGTCAGTCTGAGGCCTCGGGGGAAACTGACACCTATACAACAACAGCTGGCTCCACATCAGCGCTGATGAATGCCACCAATCATGATTAAAGCATGGCTGTCTGGGCGCATCAGCGAGTGGGAGGAAGAGATGCCAGACGAGCACCGGGTTCAATGGTTTTCACATTGTTAAGACAAACTGAAGGCAGCGAGACTGAGCTGAATGGAGCTCCTTTACAGTGAGTGGAGGTTAGTTTAACTGAGCTCCGATGGGCTGAGTTCCATTTTACACATTTTGATTTTACACATTTACGGCTGAAAATTGTTTGCAACCAGAGATGATGTTTATTAATTGCCCTTTGCATGGTTTTCAATGGTTTTCAATGGAAGTGCATTTTTTGCTCAATTTGGTGCCTAGTCTGTCCATTTCACAGTGGAAAAGAGAAGGATTTATTTTTCAAGTGCCCTCCTGTTGTTCGGCAGGAGAGTGTCGGCTCCTGAGGAGGAGAGGGCAGGTACAGAGAGTGTATCCAGGAGTCTTTAAAACAACGTGTGTCCTCAGATCGCATACAGTATGGACTCCTTTTAGGTCACCGGTGCCTTGAGAGAGAAGTGGTTTCTTTTCTGAATGAAAAGAATCAGGACCTCTTCACAGAAAAATGGGCTTTTTCTCTGTCTGGTCAGGCTGGGACGTTTCCAGGCAGGCACTTCACGGACAGCGAGACTTGCAGGAGGCGGCCGAGTTCAACATCAGCAAAAATCAGCACAAAATTTCCAATATGATATGTTTTAAACTGATATCAGAAAGACATTTAGGTCCCGATTTCACAAAACGATGCTGGTAGCAGCTATGGCTGACTGCAGACGTCGTCTCAACTTTCATTTTGGCACTTTATTATGGGGGAAGGCTGTTGAATCAACATCTGTTCAACATCTATATGTTTGCTGGTTTTGTACAGTGAAGTAAAGACTCGTCCATCAATCTGTTCGGCTGTCAATCACTCTGGTCTGTCGTTCTGTCTGTGCAGGTCTTAGTTTCATCAGGCCGATCCAGAAAACCGATGTCTTCACCACACTCAGCCTCCCCAAGGACACAACTGCATGGGAGCGATAGCTGACTGCTTCCCCTCACCTGTCAGACACCTGCCAGCCAACACAAGCACACACACACACACACACACACACACACACAGTAGTCCTGTCACACACCATGCACTGTCACATCCCTATCACCTCAGGCTACTGCCCATTGTTGCTGTGCTGAAACCATGGCAACAGTAGGACAGTGAGGATGAAGGCTGCCAGTGGAGAGTTCTCATCTCAAAGAGACGCCGGCCTTTCTCTTCCCTCACACTGACAGTACATTGGAATATGTACACACACTCAGCAAGAGCGTTCACACTGGTTCACTAAAGGTGTGCTTAGGAAGAGCGCGGGCCATATCACCAAAATGACCCAATCAGAAAGCCATGCTATTCACATTCGCACTGAGGGGAAGTCTCTTTGTGCCTGTCATAGTCATGCATATGTAAATTGTATGTAAATTTCATTGTTTTGCCCACATAATAGTTATAGCTTTTTTCTTTTTTCCATGCAGTGTTTAATATACTCATAACCCAGTGCAATATTCTCTGGATATATTTCTGGTTATTCATTTTATTTTTCTATTTTATTACTGACTGCATCATTGCAATCAGTTGTACAGAAAAGAAACCTACATTTTTCTTCGAAATGTAAATCATTTATTTTATACTGTTTATACAATCTATATACTACTTATACACAACTTTCTTTATATAGGCTACTACTCCAAAAATGATCTATTCCCTAAATTTATTCTTCTTGTTCTTCATTTTTATTCCACATTTTATAATTTTGTGTTGTGTTATGTTTAATGTGACCTACAGGAGGTGAAATTCCTTGTATGTGCAAACTTACTAGGCCAGTAAAAGCGAGGCAGAGGCCGTGCAAATCCAAACTGCTGCCCATTCACTAAGACTTTGTGATACCAACTCCCCCAATTTATTATAGAGCATAAGATTCTTTGAAAGGTGGCACAAAGGTCGTGGAAATGCTCCTAATGCCTCAAATGCTTCTCTTGTAAATTTGAATTCAGTTGCACTTCAAATACAATCTTGAATCATTGTATGTGAGCATGTTTTACTGTAACATATACAATATAGCATTCAAAATGGATAAGATGACATATTTCTATGAAAAAGGTATATTTTTTTTTTCTCTGGTAAAAAAATATTCACAGCAGGGATTTTTTTTCGTTTACCAGCCCTTGGCAGATGACCCAAAAGCTTAATTTGGGACACTGTGTGTAACAGAGTGAACTCCTGTCTTCTGCCAGGCAGCCAGACTTGTGGGGGTGGGGGGGGTCCTGACCAGACCCCTTGATTCCATACTGACCCTCTCGGAGACATTCGTCCCCTGATATGTTGAAGTTAATGCAAAGGCAACACAGAAAGTTAAGGTGAGTCAACCGTTCATTTAGCTGTGACAGCATGAGAGTATCTTGCCTGTGTGGCCGTGATGTACGGCGTCTTTGTGCTGCTTTGTTCAGCGTTGAGTGCGGCGGCACATTATCGCAGAAAGCAGCCATTGCCGAGTTTGAAAATACATTGCTGCTCTTGGAACGTGTCTTTGATCATAAATATGTGTTTTGTGATTGAATGCCTGCTTCATCCCCGTACTGGAGGCTGGATTAGACTGTCTGGTCCAGCGCTATCTGTGTATTATTAAGCAGATGATTTTACATTGCAGAGAAGAATGTAAGTAGCCTTACAGTCACAACACAGAGGCAGCAGTAAATCCTATAATGACTTTCTCCCTCTTCACTTAGTCTGGCAGCAATTGATTTTGTCTGTTGTAATTTGAACTGCCTCCGTTAAGCAGCTACAGTATGTCGTGTATCCTTTCCTATCACACACATGCTGGATGATTTTCAAAATACTCAATTAAGTCTGACAGATCATGAATATGATATGAATTATTTGAATGTAATTAGCACTAAGTATTCATTTAGTCTTCTTTCGCTATCAATAAACTGTTAATGTGAACCTAGAAAACATAGGAGAGTTGAAACTCTTACCATGGTGGTATTTTTATTTTCACCTGTGTGTGTGTGTGTGTGTGGGTGTGTGTGTGTGTGTGTGTGTGTGCGCATGCTCTCCTAAGGGACAGCAGACTATTACAGAAGCTCCATGGGTCAGCAGCTCCCACTGACCCAAAGAAGCTGGTAATCAAACAACTGTTTTCTTGATTACGGTTTTATAAGCCCAGCACCACAAACATTCATCTGACACTTTTTTTTATTACCTTCCCCCTAACAACACCGCCTCCCTCCGCCGAGAATGAAGTGAAATACAAAATGGAGGAGTGGGATTGTTTTTGCAAAATCACGCCCTGCACAATTGCTTCCATGACTTTGTGGCTGCATATGAAGTAAATATCCAAAAAAGAGTCACAGATGATCTTAGGCCATATTCATACAGGACTAGTATTATGTGGTGATCTCATAATTCATAAATTACCTTCCAACCTCTGCATTTTCTGAAACGCATTGGCAGGGAATAATGAAATTCACTGAAATCACTATTATCCCCAATTAACAATTATTTGATGTGAAAATACATAAAACAAAACTTGGATTGCAATTGGATTTCTGTATGTTTTACTATGAGTCAGAACAATGTGTATGTGATCATACTTTGAATTGACTGTTGCGCCGCTGCGTGCCACTCTCTTTTATGGAGAGAAGGTCACACAAAACTCCATTAAAAAATCTAGCAATTTAATGTGGCCTGGCTTACCAGCAAAAGTACAGACCTGGTAGTGCATGACTTGAGGCTTTTTACGGATCTTTAGGAGCCACTTTTCAATTTGGCTCACACCTAATCCACCAAGCAGCTGGAAAAAAAAAATATATATATATTCACACTGCTTGCTACTGCCCTCTATGGTGTGTTTTGGTAAAATAAGATCGTAGGAATAGCAGGCAAACCAATTGTAAAAGTTATGACTATATTTATGCTGAATTGAAGAGTGTCTTCTAACAATTCAGGACAATCTTGAGTTGTATTGTACATTTTCTGATAAGCAAGTTTTGAATGGAGTTTAGTTTGACGTTCTCTCCGTATGAGAGAGGATGTAACATATCGGGGATAAGTGGAGTGCAGCCTTCATGTGTGACAGGGAAACGGTGTTTCATGTTGCTCAAGTATAGATTTTTCACACTGAAAACTTGAAAGCAGCTCCTATGCCGTCATATACACATATGATTTTCCCTGTCACGGCTGTTTGTGTTCCAGCACACTGTTACTGCTTGGGATGCAAATGTCGTGCAGCATCAAGCATGCCGAAGCACCAGCACGCTCCACAAAAACACGCCACCTTTGAAGTGAGATGGCGTGAAAATAGGGGTTCCCAAAATCACCGGTGCCAAATATACAATTGTACAAGGTTAAGATTTTACAATTTGTCACTTTCCGATTCAGCAAAGGAAAACTTGATGTTTGTGCCAAAAATGCAATCAAAACCTCCCTCTATAGATTCTGCTCCTGCTTCCATTTTCATGACAGGAGGAAGGTTGAAATCACACGTCTAGAAGAAGAAGAAAAATAAATTTTGCACCAAAAACAAGTTACAGCCAAAATTATGTTCGATTTTCATGGCATTAATCTTGTAAGGGGATCTCAGTCTTCACCAAAATATGGAAGGTTATTTGCGCTGTAATTTTTACTTTTACTGTTCAAATCTGGCCTAGGATGTTTACCTCTCTCTTTCCCATCTTTCCTGTCTCTCTCCACTTTAAAACTGTCCAATGAAGCAAAAAAATCACATCACAGGTGATCCCTGCAATTAGCCTCAATTAGCCAAGCCTCATATTGCACTAGTGCTCCGAACACCATTAATACTCCTCATCACAGCACATGACTTCTGGTGAAATTATCGCCGTGCTCAGTGATATTGAGACTGCACAGTTTATGTCTTGGCTGTTAGCTGAGGAACGCATTGAATTTCATTTTGACCTTTTCAGAAGCCAACTCGAACTTATAACTTGAAAGTTACTTGTATGTTTTTTCCAGAAGTGCCGCTGGCGTGGTGCCCTGCTGGATTAGCAGGCTAAGACTCATACTATATATATACTGTATGTACCATGTACTGTATGTACTCGTGATACTGCGAGTTTGACTCTTCACTTATGTTGCATGTCGATCTATCTCTCTCCCTTCCCATCTCTCCACTCTTTTCATTCCAACCCTCTACATTTCACTGTTATCTACCAAATAAGGCAGAAAGTTTTTTGAAAACTTCAAGTCTTCTGATCTGAAGAAGATAATAGGATTCATGGTGCAGCAAGTAATGTTTTTACTGCACCGTAGCACAAAATGACCAATATACTGTATATTTGTGGGGTTTGATAGGGTTGATCGGTCAATACCAATGACTCAATGATTACTTGGCCAGCTGCTTCGATTTGTGGCTTTCAAAACTCACTTTTCGGCCTGTACTCTGCTTTGGAACAGAAACTCTCCACCAATTGGAATGTCAGGACCCCCCCCACCCCCACATACTGGCATTTTCAACTGACATTTTTGTACCATGATATATCACAACAACAACAACATCTTCACTAGATGTCTCCGTTGGATCTCTGCTCTAATTAGCTAGTTTACTCATCTCTGCAGTTTAATTATACAAAGGTGTTATGATAGCTAATAAGTTCAACAATACTCATTGATATTTGATGAGTTTTACTTTCATGGCTACAAGATGCCATTTTTTTCAAATGATTGGATGGTTAAGAACATTGGTGTAGATGGGACAGAGGCATGGGGACGTCACAAAAACAACACGTTCATGCATCATAGCCTGCAATGGTATGCATTATGCATATCAGCTTCTGTTGTTCACAGTATGTCTAGCTCACAGCCTAGTCCCCAGTCACCCGACCCAGGAGAGACAGGCGGAGCACCAGCCCTACTTCTGACTGTCTAAAGTCTACAGAGAGATAGAGAGGGAAAGAGACAGACAGGCAGAGAGAGAGAGAAAAGGAAGGAGAGAGAGAGAGAGACAAGCAGGATAAACCTGGACAATTATGGACACATTATTATGAATTTTATTAATATATATAATAATACTACTATCCTGGATAGAAGTGAGAGTCCCATTGACACCATTTTGCTTACCTCTGCCCATAGAGTCTGCACACTGTTGATCACTATCAGCGGTAACTATGGTAACAACCAGGGAGGGAAAGCATCGGCGTAGATGAGAAACGAGAGCGTCCATTACATTTTCAAAGTCGGTACTTCCTTCCACCGTTCCAGCCTTTTTGATTTTTAATATTTTTTAACTGCTTTTGTTAACTACTGTGTGACAGTCTGCTGACTGACTTTGCAAGTTGGACAGATGTCCCAAATATGACACATCATTAGAAATACACTAGCGGTTACAGGCTTTGAAAACTGAGAACTACATAAAATTGAGAATTAAACTTTTATTCACCTTTTCCAAAAAGGGGGACCGGACTCATCTGTGGCCAGGAGCTTTGGGTAGTGAACGAAAGAATGAGATCACAGAGCGGTGGAGATGAGTCTCCTCTGCAGAGTGGCTGTGTGATAGAGTGACGAGTTCAGTGATTCAGGAGGACCTCGGTATCGAGCCGCTGCTCCTGCACATAGAGAGGAGCCAGCTGATGTGGTTTGGGTGTAAGTAATAGCCAAGGCAAAGACACTGTTAGGTGCTGATTAAAACCTGCATTGTGAGCGAAGTTTGTCAATTCATAATTTTGAATTAAATGATTGTTCTACTCACAGTATTCTACAGTTGCAGAAATTGACATGAACATAAGAGTATGGTAATATTACAACCAAAAACATTAGACAGTGGCACTCATTTGAAATAGGGGTTAATAATTTCTAGCTATAGCCAAAACTTTCAACTTTTTTCATTTTATTTTACTTTCAGATGTACAGTGATGCTTACAACACAGAATATATCACATAGAAATGTGGTGAGATGAAACGTATGCACATCTGAAAGCGCCAACACATTTCATGTAATGAAAGGAAATGTCCCTAATTATACTTTGTGAGAATCTTAGTGAAGACATAAACACTGTTTGACGTAGATGTATTCGTTACCCACCAGTTGACCCCTCCTAGCCTTCATCTCTTCATTATGCGGCTCTAAAATCATATTGAAGAAGAAATAGAGATCGCCAGCATATGGAAAGTGGCTGGAGATCACAGCATTCTGTCTCCATGACTAAAATTTGTTTAAGAGTTTCCCAGCAGGAGGCCTCTCACATTGTTCCCCTCTGCATTAAAAAGTCAAACTGTCGGCTCAGAGCTGTGAAATCAGAATGCTGTACAGCAGCAGAGGGGGAGGGAGTCATGCTGTTAATGGTAACAGGACAACAGACTTTTAAATTGGCTTGGTAATGGTCCATAGTCAAATAAGATTATGTACTGCCGACCTGCTGTGTTATCTAAAAAGTGGCAAAGACAAATCATAAAGTTTTGATTGACAATGTTTAGTATGTATTAGTGGGATGTTTCGGATGCTGGTTGCAGTAATTCAGGGGAAGTGGTGATATACACTATTAGTGTTGGGACGTTCACGAATGATCCGATTCTTTGAACGGCTCTTTTGTAGGAACAAAGGGAACCGAGTCTCGCTGGCCGATGAGCCGTACTTTTTTTTGGCCAAGTTTTACAGACAGATATGTCATGCTGTCTGTTTACGTCGGTAGAATAACATATATTTTCAGGTTTCATTCATGTCATTCATGTCCTGACATATCGGTGACCAAAATGAATCCACCAGATTTATCAGTTGTTACGATGGCGCACATGCTTCATCCATTTAGCTCTCTCATGGCTTCTCCCTCATCCACTGTCTGAGTCCCTCAGGCTGGGAACGATCAGCTCTGTTGACAGGGGAACATGACAGACAACAGGTGGGTTTGAGTGAGGATGGATAGATCTGGATAAACGGATGGATGGATGGAGGTCAGCAATGTTTGTTTATGGGAAATAATGGATGAATGGAATGGATATACTCCATGTTTTTAAAAAACATTACCATGTAGTAGGTTGGAACCAGACCCATGAATTATTCATTTTGTACTTTGCTGGTCGCCATTTTGTGGGCTGAATGCTGTTCGTCGCTGTTTTTATAGCCATGTGTAACCAACCTAGGGCACGACTGAAATAGACCACTCAGCTGCTTTCGTCAGCTTCAAAAACATTTCCAACTTCACGAGTATCGTAGAGTTTGTGTATGGAGGCAGAAAGCGGCGTCAGTTATGTCGGCCGGCTACATGACCACGCCCACACAAGTCCTGAAATCCTGAAACGCTAAGCTGATGTTAATGATTCATTGCGATTATTTTATTTTGGCTTCAACATTCAAAAACTCTGCCCTCAACAGAGATGGGGGAATTCTGGCTATGATCCAGAATTCTATATTTGGGCAAAAAAAACCGATAAAACACTTGAGTGGTCGATATCATGGATCCAGGCAAAGACAGATTCAGGAAAGCAGCCCCGAAGACTTCTATGCCAGTCCCATGAATCTAGAAATTCCATACATTAAGAAAGTACAAGTGAATGATAGGAACAGATCTAAGCTAACCATAAACACCAATCTATGGCATACAAAGGACGAGGCACTTCTCCATGCACACTTCATCTGTACTCTCAATACAGCACTTCACTTCACATCCATTAGGAGACCCATTACTTTTCCTCCTGCAGGTGAAGTCTGCATTACAGCCTCATTCCTTCTCATTAAGGATGGACCGCACAACACTGCTTGGCCGTGTTGTGATGTACATCATGTGGTCCAGTACCCAATTCAACCCAGTCATTTACAACAGTAGAGATACAACTGTCTTGCTCTTCCAAGTTGTAATTGCCTGTCACAAGTGGCAGCCACAACAGTGCTGCATCGGGTAAGCAGACTAATTACTGCCTTCTTTAACGAACGGCCAAAGTCAAGTTGAAGGTGCGTGGTGGCCAGAGTTTGGGTGAGTTACTTCATTACTTACCTTAAAAGTAACTTGTTACATTACAAAGTTACTCTTTATTAACTCAGAGTACCTTTGTGTTACTTCAAAAAAATAGCGTAGTTATATGCCATGTGTTGTCGATTTAGATTAGATGTAGATGGTGGTGGTCTGCAGCTACTAAGTTTTCAACAGACAAGTCATTCTGTGAATCAGTCATCAATCTGTTTTTCACTGCTTTGGTATCGCCTTTAGCGTTATGTAATTTTGATGAGTTTGATGATAATAGCTAGCAAGTGCTAATTAGTTCAACGAGAGAGACTCTGGAAACATGAAATGAGTGAATATGAAAATGATTTATTTAAAGAGATTTGGTGGGACCCCAAACGCTGGACTGTGGCTGAATTCGGATGGACTCGGGACAGGGAAGGCTGGGAAGGAAATCCAAATAAAAACTTAACAACTTTTATGTCTTCTGGTGATGTTCTCACTAGTAGGCTATAGAAATCATCACCGAGTACGCTGCTGTTATCTACTTATCTGTTATCTACTTAACAAGCAGCTTTCATTTATTCGGGGTCTGATCGTCTTTATGGTAAACTAGTACGATCACAGAGGCAGCCTTGATTAATCATGTCTGGTCTAGAAAATAAACAGCGGATAGCACTCACAACACATTGACAAGTGCTTTCAGTTCTCAGATGTACAGGTAACAATAATGTTCTTACCCTTTTCTTCCATCAGTTCAAAGTAATGCCAATATTCCCAGGTTGTGGAGTTTATTGTTGTGTCCGTTCTGAAAGCCAGTCGGAGCCTACAGACTCCGCCTCCAACCAGCTGCTGCACTCTGCTTTTAATAATGCCATGTAACGAAATATATTTTCTTAATTGCACTAATTGAAAATTTAACCATTTGAAAGGAAAATAACAATAATACAGTTTGTAAACCAGTCTGCAGAATAGCCTAATGTACCTACATGTTATGTAACTGCTTTTGCAATGTTATTTTTCACTCTTTCTTTTTAAATAAGAAGTTTCATTCAAGTAAATCTATTGTCTTTATCCAGGTCTAGATAAATAGCATAAATTGTCTCCTCAGTGTAGGTTTTATTCTACAGTCTATTAAAAAAGTACAGTCTTCCAGAGCTGTTGATTACCGTTTAATTTGAGCTCAGAGAATTAATCGACGTTAGGATAAGAGAGTTCCATAATGTTGTCATGACAAATGAGCCAGCGATGGGGTCAAAGTTCAATCCAATTTAAGTCTCAGCGATGGGCGCAACGAAGTATATACTTTACTTTAAATACTACTAATAATAATAATAATACATTAAATAATAAAGTATAAAGAAGTATAAACAACATGTCATTGCGACCGACGATAGAATATGATCATCGCCGGTGGTGACAGTCATAAATCGCTGTACTATAAACTGCCCTTTAAGCTGAGTGGACTAATTGGATGTAGCTGGACGGTGACTGAAAACCGATGTGACAGGTGAGTCTCCCTGCTAGAACTTACGTTGCCACTCATATGTAGCATTAATCATAAGTAAACAGAACAAAACTCCATAAAAGTTTTTGTAGACGTTTATTCCTGTAGTCTTTTGAATATGTCAAATTGACGCACAGTGGCTGCAAATAGATCAGCCATGGCCAACTTTTCTCGGCCAACAAGCTTGTTGACCGTCCGCACATCCGCAGAGTTTCCATGGTTGCATAGCTCTATTGGAAATTAATGTACTTCTGGTGACTTGTTGATCATTTTGCTCAGTGTGAACCCATAAACCTAATCCTAACCCTAGGAGTAGTCCATACTTAGACACCCAAACTAATATGTGTGGGGATTTTCTCTCTTGCAACAGGTTGGCTCAGAAACACAAACCTTTTGAAAACTGTCCTTGAATGTTGTGAGTGAAAACTTATAAATCACCCTCACAGTGTACAGTGGACCTAATCAATTCTTCTAATCACCAAAATAGGCGGGGCGTGCCATTAATAACCAGTGAAAAAAATCCTGTTCATAACATCCATCTAATTGAATTAATCATACTTAATAGAGCACATGTAGCTGTAACTCCTCTCGCTACCCTCTGATACACAATCTAAATGAGGGATTTGCATTAGCAGGGAGAGCAGAGATAGTTCCAAGAAAGAGACAAAGGGGTAAATGCCCCTGTGTTGGGAAATCCTGATCTATAATTATCTTAATCGTCTTTCACCTTGAGTGAAGAGAGGCAGGAAAAAACTTGTAAGGATGGATGGAGGGAAACCTGGTCAACTGGTATGCTAATGAGCTGTCAAAGATAATTTAGCTAATTTTGCATAATATTCCCTCTCAGAGTGGAGACGTTATGAATGTGGAGAGAGGACATATGGAGGTGTGGCCGCGTTAAAGCCCCCTGAATGGCCGTTTCAGCTGTAAGTTCTAATTAGAACAGGCAATAGGGCTGGGAAGCTTTCAAGCATCAAAAAACCTGCTTCAGCATCTCAACAAAGCATCAAGGCCTGGATGGGGAGGGACAACGAAAGCTCTGAGATATACTGGCTTATTACATGACTTTGCTGAATATGCACTTCTGATTGCCCAGTGAAGGCATTCTGAAGTCTGAATAACAAACTGCTATTTCACTCTGCAACAAGAAGTCTGGTTGCTTTCAAATGAAATTAACTGGCAACACCTTGTCGCCAAAATGACATTACTCCTTGGTTACTCCAGACAAGCACTATGCTAACCAGGGTTAGAAACATGCAAGACTTTTACAATATTTAATTTATTCAGAGAGCATGAAACTTTTGATTGCTGGTAAGAGGCTGAACGGAAATCTTACCGGATTTACAGTTGAGTGGTTACTGTTCTGCTACAGTGTAGCCCATGGATGCTAGCAACAGATGATGGCTGCAGTCCTGCAGAACTATTTTTGTAAATTGTAAAAAAAAAAAAAAAAGTAAATTACTTAAGATGGGGGACAATATTTTATGCTGAATGATTAATGTTGTTGATAAGTAGCTACTTCGCGCCAGGGTCTTAATTCATCTTGTCCGGACTTATTTTGTGATAATGACTGGCTCACTGTACATTACATTACATACCATACTTGGGTGGGACAAGGGCATGGCCACGGAAAATGTACTTCATTATCTCTCTGTCCAAATTCTATGTACTTAACATTTTTGCGAGTTCTTTCTATGGCTTTTACCCAACATGATATCACACAAATACATGAAATGAACACAAACTGAAACGTACGTGCTGTGGACACGTACAATGGGAAATTAATGTTTCTCCACCACACAGAAATTTGATTACGTTCCAGAGGTTGGCTAACGGTTAAGTTTAGGCCAGTAAAATGACTTTGGTTAAGATTAGACAAGTAAAAAAAACTTTGGTTAACATTAGGGTTAGGGTTATGTTTAAGTTTAAGTTTAGGAAACTAAAACAACTTGGTTAAGGTTAGGGAAAGGGTTTTATCATGCTTAGATAAGAAAAACTCACAGTAGAAATGTCCTTTGTAAGCGCTGGGAATTGAAGCCCAGTTGCCGGCATTTAAGGCAAATGCATACATCCATCCACCACCCTGAACACAACACCCTGACTTTCCACTGTGCTACTTCAATGTGACACTACGTGTCTCCTTCACATAACCGCTTCGTGCTGGGAAAACATAATTTTAACATTTAACGTGCCACCAACATGTAATTTGGTGTTAACAAGTCGTGTTCATTTCATGTTTTTCTGTGAGATCAGGTTGCTTTTACCTGTAGGAGAACCCATATACTGGGGTGTAGAGCAAAAGTTTTTGATGTAGAACCCAGTTTTCCTAGTCTCGCATCCTTGGTTCTACTCGTTTATGCCAAAGCAAATGTAAATAAACACTGAAAAAAAACCAAGCAGAGTTCCTACCTTCCACACTTTTTGAGACGTCATTCCATTTGCATAGGACCTTTTTAAAATCTTTTATATACTCCATAACCCTCTGGGAGCGTCTTTTTGCAATAAAGGTTTTCCAAACCAAAAAAGGTTCAAAGTAGAACCAGACTACCTATGTCAGAATCATTTTGATCATTTCCAGATGTTCAGAGTGTGCTGCATGAGAAGTATATGCAAATTCAAATGAGCGGGCAGGCACATTGGGGAAAAGGTCACATTTGATTCTAAAATAAGAAAATCCCATGCACTGCCTTTGTATGCACCTCTTTGTGAAGCTAACTTTGAGTCCTAGATGACCTTCATCAGAAACAGCATCAAGCACAGAGAGGACATTCAGTCCTGCCATTTTCCTTGATGTGTTCAAGTGTCCCTCTCAGATTGAGCAAACATTTCAAACTGTCATACGATCATCTGAGGCAAAAGCTTTTTTCTCAGTTGGAGCTGAGCACAGGTCTACTTTACAGTGCTCAACCTCGAGTGCCTCATTTCTTTCTTATTTTCTCTCCATCTATGGTGCTAAGCTGTCATTGCTGTGGTGTTTCTGCACTGCACTTCCGAGAGATCACTTGTTGGAAATGGAACTCTTTTAACCCTCTAGACCCCATAGCGCCCAAGAGCGCCTGTCATTTTGAATCGTTTAAATGTACCAAAAACTGAAAATCAAGTTATCAGTTTTGTTTTATATATATTTCAAGTTTTCATCGATGAACCAGAACCGGAAAATTTATCTGGGTGACACTGAGACGTTTGATTTTCCCCGGGTTTAGTCGTCCTCCCCCAGTAAATCTAAAAATGGCTTCGCCGGCTGAGCGCCACACTTTTAAAACCTTCTGGAAGCTGTCAGATTGTGCTGTGAGACAGAACCTGACCCGCCGTATGTAGTGGAAAGTTACGAAGACATTGTGAGTTGAAGTCTTTTGATCGAAATCGCTTGTTCTTGCTCGATAAAACAAGACACAAGATCACTTTCACTAAATAGCGGGACCTACCTGGCTCTCACCGCCGGAGACGGACGCTGTTTTCCGGGAGGCAGTACGCCGAAGAGTCCGGTAGGAGGACTGACCGGTTTGCAGCGACTTTTATCCATATAAGTTTGACGACTTTTTTGTTTTGCGACTATCACTGTCTGATCTTATTACTGTGTGGGTTGAGGCGCTGGAGGTTTTGTATGTATTTTGAAAGCTTATCGTTAGCCAAGATAGGAAGGATCTGTTTTGTTGTGATACTGTGAATGACACTTAAGTAGGGAGATGCCCTGCATCGCCTTGACATATACTTGGTACCAAATTAAAGGGAAAGTTGTGTTTTTTCAAATGGAAAAACTGTGATTGTCAGTTTCTTTTTATTTTGAGATATAGCTGTTTGTTTGGAATGAGCAGGAAATTCTGATTCAAGTGAGAATTCCCTGTGAGCTGCAGCAACATTCTAGAATTCTACTGGGGTCTAGAGGGTTAATGTACATTGATTGGCCATGAAAAGAGCATTATATTGTACTAAACATACCCTTATTTACTATATTAGTGCCTAATCTGGTTACATTACTATTGTACTGCAGTACATAGTGCTCATCTGGAAGCCAGCATAATTAGTGATTTCTATACACTTCAGAGATTATTCTAAAGTGATTATTCTAATGCTATGATCTGGTTACATACCCACTGCCAAAGGAAAACCCAGGGGAGATGTTGAAGATCCTTTCCTTGGTACTTGCTTTTCCCTTGCTCATCAAATGTCCATGAGGGTGAACAAAGAAAAGTGACCACATTCTGGACTTTTTCTTGACTTTCTTTTTTGGTCCATTTGTACAGGGCCGGCTGATGATTTCAGCAATTAATTTCTCACATTCACATTTGCTCAGTGTCTCATTTTTGTCTCGTAGTTCAGGTTGTTCGGACTTTCAACACGATCTGACTCTATAACCCTTTGAAGTTTACTTTGTGCTACAAGAAACTCAGCAACTGTCTGTCCCCTGTGATGTGTGGGCGCTATCTTCAGTACATGCTATCAGATCAAAAGCATGCAAATGTTAAACTGGTCAATGTAGCGTTGAGTTTTGTTAAATTATATAGCTATAATAAAACCTCAAATGGCAATACTTAAAATATGACCATAAAGTTGCTTGTTTCTGCTGGGTGAACAGATGGCTTTGTTAACAAGATAACAACCTTAACACTGTTTGTAGATGTCTGCCATTTATTTTTCATACAGAAATTTTGTAGAAAAAGTGAGATGCCTGTGCTCTAATTAAGGGAAAGTCCTATGCCCTGCTGGCCTATGGCTTGTTTGAATAATTGATGCAACCATGTATACACATATGTATGGTATATAAATATAGCCCAGTGTGGGTTTTTTTTGTCACTTTTGCACCATATATAAAATGTAAATGTTAGTCTTTTTTTTGCATCAGTTGGCCTCATATGCAGTTCTTCCTTTTCTGTGTGTGCAAGTTGTTGGATTCTTCACTGTCAGTGCTTCAGTACGATGCATTACTACAGTATATACTGTATGTCCTACAGTCAGGGCTGTAGTGCTTCAGTTTTCAAGTTTATTTATATAGCCCTTTTTCACATGCATGTCTCAAAGGACTTTACCAAGAATGAGCAAAAATAAGAACTAGGTCTAACTGATCAACAATCAACCACAGAACAGAATGATATCGGACAAACATCAGGAAGAGCAAAACACAACAGTCTACCTATTCTACATAGCCCAACCTACCCGGCACCACCAGCCTTAGACCCTCAATGCATACAAGTAAAAACTCCACTCTTGATCTTGAGTCCAGACTGCTTTTCTGACGTCTTGTGCCTGTTTTGACTCGGATTCGTCTCGGTCTTGACCACTATTGGATGTTGACGCTACTTTTTCCCACCTATTTAAACATTTCCATGGATACATTTTTCTCCACTTGATCCATCTGTGTTTGTTTTCTCCCCAGCACTACAAGGGGATTACACCTGTCTTTAGCATGTAATGGTCCTTTATCTTCTATGTTGAAGGGTCTAGTACAGAGCTCCTGCAGATAGATCTACATCTCTGCCAGTCTCTCGGTCTTAACTTGGTCTCAACTCTCTGCTCTAGACTCAAACTTGACTGGACCTGGTCTTGGAATTGACTTGGACTCGACTAAGGTGGTCTCGACTACAACCCTGACTACATCATACATGTGTTTTTGATTTTTTTAACAGCACAGTCACTCTGGCTTCCAGGAGGCCGACTGCCTCTGAGTGGAGTTAAGACGCAGTAATCCCTCTATCTCTGTGCTGGCTCCGGGGGCAGCCGCGTTATCAGTTTGAGGCAAGCTAATGGCCTCCATTATAAAAGCAGCACTGGAGCAATTAACCCCAACAGCTTAAAGCACTGTAGCATCTCATCCACGATAACAATTATCATAGCACATTTTTGGACTTTTTCTGTTTTTATTTTTTGTCTTCCTCTGCCCTTTTTCTATTTACCGTAGCCCCCACGTACATTGTTTTGGCATTCTCTATGCTTGTTTTATTCTCTTCATCAATGATAGCAACCATTTTAGCTCTTTTCTGCTTAGTGATATGAATATGTATTCTTATTAACAAACATATTTATGCAGACAAATCAATGGGCAGCCTTCCTAAATGCTCTCAGATGTCCTTTTATGCTCCTAACCTATTTGCATAAAGCATTTAAAACAGATGTTCAGTGTTTTTATTTCTATAGGCAATCAAGTAGAGAGTTTGATTTTGCATGTTATATGATTAATTCATATAAGTTTCACTTAACGTCCAAAATTTGCGTTAGTATTGTGCATTAGTGAAGATGCAGCTGTTCAGTAAATAACCAGCACAAACCCTGATAATGTAGCATAATTGAGTAGAGCAACTATTTTTGTCTGGATCACAAATGTGTTTCCCGCATTTTATAAAGATCATATGAAGGATTTCATGTCTGATGTATTACAGCCTGATGACTCCGGACACGACAACAAGAAGATTCAGAGTCCACCATGAGGTTCCAAGCTTCCTTTTATTGATTGACCATTGACAATCCAGACAAAAAGAGCAGATGAAACTCTGAATACTGCATGCAAAAGATGACCTTGTCGCTTGTTTACAAAAAAAAAAAGTACAAACACCCTCACCCACCACAAGGAAATTGATTCAGTATCCTTATGGGAGATTCAAATGCACTTGTTCTTTAACCAAGGAAAGGAGACTCAGTTAGGGCACATTGAAAGCAATATCATGCATTAAGAAATCTGGGCCACATGTGCCATGTGAAGACTACAAGATATGCAGCAGCAGAGACAGAGGACTGGGTCTGGCCTGGTACAGACTGCAGTATTAAGCCATTAATTGCAATTAGAGTTTGCATCTTTAATGATTGATGGGTGGAGGTCTCTGCGAATTGCCCTTGAATGCAAATGGAAGAAAGTAATTGCCTTTCTCTCTCGTATGCATGCATTGCAGAATAATGGTAGAGACAAAGAGAAAGGACAATGTGTGCGTGTGTGTCTACAAGTGTCTTTCACTCAGTTACTGCAGCCTGTTACTGCAGTAAATTTAAAGACATATAATAATGAAGGGTTTATTATTATAAACTTCAAGTAGCTGTCATGACTGAGTCATGTAGTGTAGTGCCACCTTAATGCGACCCTAATTTTTCCACAAGTTCTTCCGTTTGTTTTTATTCAACTGAATAGGTCGTGTAGGGGCATGAAAACCTTTTAACTTTTTGCATATTGTTCCCCATCTTTATTTTTGTCATCATGTTCATTATCATTTTCTTCACACTGCCGTCATCTTCGCGGTGATGTTGATGAAAAGCCTGCCCCCACTTTCCTCCAACCTCAACAATGTTGAGTCAACAGGGGAATGCAGAGTCATTTGGCCCGCAGCCACCTTATCTGTCACCCAGTGAGCCAGGTTGCCTCACATCCTGCCACCAGCCGGGGGGAGTTTCCATTCAAAGCTTTTTGGCTGCAGGGGAACTGCAAGGTGTCACTGCTCATTCCAACAGTCACATTTCAACCTCAAAGATAAAGACTCTGACTATGCAAATGATTTGTAATGTAGTTAATGAGTTGCTGCATTCCTTCTCCAAAATAATTGAAAACGTCCTTTATAAAATAAAATGTATTTGTGCAATTAGCATGTTGCGGAACCTGCCAGTTTGAACTCAAGATTTCTGTTCAATTTGATAATTTAGATGAGATATTTTGAGTCAATATTTAGACAGGGGAGATGGTTTATGCACACTGTCAAGTTGAGATGCAGGGGCGGTTATGAAATATGAAACTAATGCAATACTCAGTTTGCTCAGAATGCTCAGTGCCCGGCTCAATGCCTGAGGGGAATGATTTTAATTTGGTGTGGAGACGTGATTCACTCAGGAACCAATTTTCTCTAAAACAAACGAGTAACTTTTTCCATCAGCAAGGCTCATCGTGGCAGCGCATAACCTTTTCATATGAATTTTGCATGGTTTGTGTTTTATTAATGAAGCTCCATCCTCAAAAGAAGGCCAACTTTAAGCTCTAAAAAAAAATTTCAGAGATAAAATCAAACGCTATGGTAACTCAAATAGTGAAAGATTAACACCAAATAACTGATATAATAATTGATTAAAAATGTATTGAACACATACCAATACTGCAGCTTGATCTTCGTGTCATTGAACATATCAAGGCCAATCCCAAGATTAACAAAATGACAGAGGTTGTGAGAGATGATAGAATTTCCCCTGTGACTCACTGGGATATTACCCCCAACCACACAATTAAATGAGACAACTTATTAAATATGGATTGGTGATTAGTGCTGATTAAGATTAATTAAAAAGCAGGGGGGAGTGCATGTCATATAATGGCAGAGTCTGGTAGAACACCAATCTGTATTTAGAGCAATAATTCATTTTATTTATCTGCTGAAAAAGAGAACAAAAGTACACACAACAAATTAAATGATAATCTCAATCAAAGTCACTCACATATTGGAATGCAATCTTAAAAGGTGGGTATTTAAAGCTGCACTAGGCAAGATTTCTTATGTAAAAATCCAGCCTTATCAGGTTTAAAGTGGGGCAGTAGCAGAGAAGAGCTTCTCATCCCCGGTAGTGGAGATGCTGCAGATTCATCCCGTTTGCCCGAATTAGTGGTGAGCTGGTTGTGGCTATCAAGGTGAGGCTAGCAGCCACAGAGCAGGGAAGTCACAGCAACAACAAGAATGGATGAAAGCAGTAAGAAAAGAAAGTACAGCAAAGCTAAATGTGCAGCAGACACGTTTACCGTCTGCTTCTTCAACACCTGTGGAGGCTTTATGGATGCCGGTTCCCTCAGCCTCAGGCTAGACGCCGTTTCAAGGTAGACAGCTAATCAAGATGGGTGATGGAGCGGGAATTTGACTAACCGAGGGGAAGGAGGGCGCGACTAACAATCCATTTCTTGACTCAAGGAGAAAAGTTGTAAATTGGACACACTCTTTGCTGTGGCGGTGAATCCTACAAACCCTCGGACACTATTAGATATCATCAATCTGTGATGTTCGATGCATTCCAGGAGTATTTTGAAATAAAGTGTTGTAATTTACTTTTTTGGTGTACCCACTTCCCCTCAACCTGCCTCGCCTACTTCTAGAGATTTCAGTCAGTGATTTCCTACATTTCCCAGAATGCCTCTCTACAACCCCCAGAGAACAGGTGTGAACTTGGGTTATACATGCGTAGGTGACGAGAGCAATAGCGAAAGTGGAGAGGGAGTTTTTCCAGTCGAGAAAAGTGAGAGTCACGGGCCCTTACTCAAAACACTCAAACATGCCTCGTGGCTACATTGCATTCTGGTCTACTGAGACTACTCTTGGTAGAGAAATTGGTCTCTCTGCCTCTTCTATGCTGGATTTCTCCCTGTGTGATTGTTGAACATCGGTACAAAATGGTGAGTCTAGAAAGAACCTCCCTGCTCTTTGATTCAGAGGGACTGACACCAAGACCTGACGTTTACTGTTGATGTTTTAGATAGCTGAAAAATATTCTGCTACCAGACTCGATTGTAGCTGCTGGAAATATCTCAACATGTCGTCACATTGTGTACATTTGGCCAGTTATCCACAGGAATAAAAATAAATACACAACCAAATAACAAAATAGACCCAGAAATGCAAGGTACATCCCAATTGCACCGGAACTGTAGGGGATGTTTTCCACAATCATGGCAGCCTTTGCAGCCTCGGTGACAGGCTCAATAGGTATTGGAGGACCCAGCTGGTTGGTATGTTTTTACCACCCTAGGGTTGATATTGTCCAGTGCTGTGGGTGTGTGGGCGGAGCCTCCTTAAGGTTCTGCATGCTTAGTCAAAAGAGATGGACAGACTTGGGGTGAGCGAGGGTGTCAAATCTGTTGAAGAACATCTCCTTCTGTTGTGGGTCCACTGGGCTGCTTGTACCACATGATGATCCTCACCCTGCTCCACATTTCCTTCAGGTTGTTAAAAGATAATTTGCCCTTCATCTTGTCCCCTTAGTTGTCTTTGCCCTCCCATATTTTTCTTTTCAGCTCCCTCTCTACATTACTGAGCATGACTTTGTCACCGTCCCCGAGGGCCCCTTTCTTTTGAATTAAAACCTCTTTTAAGTCTTTAGTGATCTAGGGTTTGTTGTTGGGGAGGCGTCACTTTGTCTTTGTGGAACTTGAGGAATCAACACAAAAAGTAAGTAATGCACTGCGTAAACACATCATTGACTTCCTCAGCACATGCAACATATTCCACTCTGTCAGAGCCTCCTTGGCCACCATGGTCCTGGTGGTCACTGGCTGCCATTGAAACTGTAGGCTGGCATACATTAAGTCCAGAGCCTGGTCTTCTTGTAAGGCCCTTAACAAACTGAGAGAAGTTGGGTCATGTAGAGGAAAGGCTGCAGTGGTTGACATCACCAGAGGTAGCCATGGAAAATAGGATGGGTGCAGACCAACCATGAGTTGGTCCGTTTTGGTGGGCTTTGATGGTGATATACCCCAGGTTACACCATTTATTGTTCACACACAGAGCCAGTCTCCCTCCTTTCCTCTTTTTAATCCTTGGGCTTTCTATCTGCTCAGATGGTGTGGTAACCCTCCAGTGCCACAGCTGAGTCAGGAAGCGGAGGATACAGCCATGTCTCACTAAAGCAAAAGAAGCTACACTGTCTCTAGCCCCAGTGGCTCCTCATAAGTTCCAATATCTTGTCCAACCTATTTGAGCTCCGTTTGCCCTTTATGATAGTCGGCAGGTACGGCTTATGTCCCCTTTTCCTGGTTTCCGCTCTCAGGCTGCCTCTTTTGCTTCTCTTTCATGTCCAGCTGTGCTCTCAGTTAAAAAGCCTCTTATTATTTTCTCTGTCGATCTCTTCAAAACAGACCATCCAGAAAAACCCAGCAGAGCCAGAAAAATGTTCTTGAACCAATTACTTAATGACAATGAATGAAAATGAAAATGAAAAACATGCGTTAAGAAAGGCAATACAAAAATTGATTGCTGCTGCTGTGGCTTGTCTTGATTGAAGGACCCTCAGCGCAGAGCATAATGAATAACCAGTGTACCTGCTGTTCTGATGAGGAACAGACAACAAAGAAGAAATAGTGAGGGAGGGAAATCTACGGAGGGACATTCTGCTATTCCTACTGGAATACCGCTGGGTCGAGCGGGCGGGGCCCTTAGGTCAGCCAACCAAAACTACCAAACCTATCCAAGACCCCCCCGCCCTCTGTGAAATATCACTTGAACTAGACAGTGCTGTATGCTCTATGGCTTTGCATCATTTATTGAGCAGCTTAATAATAATTTAACAATAGGGTTAATAGGACAGCCTGAATGCAATGAAAGTCAAAGACAGACTATTTGGCGCCATTGATTGCCTGATCAAATAATATGCCCAAAATAAGTGTAGTTTAATATGAATGTAGTTTTTTCTGGGTATGATGTTTCTTGCTGGAGTAGTTAAATATCCTTGTGTAGCGACTCTTATTTAAAAAGGAAACCACAGAGGCACTGAGTGAGTCTAGGCCAGTGGTTTTCAATCCTGGCCCTCGGGACCCAGAATCCTGCTGCCATTCTGTCCTGCCAGGTAGTTAATTGCAGTTAAGTGCAGTTCACCTAGCATCCCAGGTGTAAAAACGTTCCTGATTAGAGGGATAAAATGAAAACCAGCAGGGCTCTGGGTCCTGAGGACCAGGATTGAAGACCACTGCTCTAGGCAGTTGGTGCATCACGGTAGGACAGCAGACATCATTATGCAAGGTCATTCACTCTAATGCAGTAGTGTGGCTCTAGAGAACCCATCCCAGCACCAATGAAATCTTCCTCTATAAGACTGGGTATCTTCCATACCTGCTCTACCTGTCAGAACCAGTCTATCTATCTGGTTCCATTTCTTTTCAGTCTCCTTGTGAAAACATGAGCATTAACAACATTTCATCATGGAGACACAGCAACTTATTAGGACTCCTTATTCACTGGCAATAACACAAAGGTTTTTAGCTTTGAATAGCCCCATCTTAAAAAAAATAAATCAAAGATAAATATAATAAAAAATATAGGCTACATGCTGTAACAGACATTTAATTTTTTAGAGTCTTGTGGGTTTTTGCACACAATAGAGCTGCAGTAAAAGTAGCCATGAAGTGAAATTCAGTCTAGTCTTCCTTTACAGCCTATTGCCCATATGCCCGCGTCACCTTGCATTTGTCTCTGCAAATGTTTTTATGTTTTATGACAGCCTTTAGATCAAGTTTGTGGCCCGTTTGTTTTCAGTGCTGAGCTATTAATTTGATTACTTGTATTTGTACTGTTTTAAATGGCACATATAGCTATATATAAATACTATACATAGATTTCTTTTTGCATACATTTTTCCTAGTGCTGCAACAGGGTTCTTGAGATGTAGAAACTGGGCCCCTGACATCATGATAGTGGCATGTATCAATTAAAATAATTTAACAAATCAATAGTGGCCATTTGGCAGGCCGCTGTCAGTGGCAGCAGCAACCGTCTGACAGCAAATGCTTGTGGTGTGTAGATGTTTTGCTTGCCTGATTGTTCAGCAGAGGCAGTCGGTCGGCCAACAGTCCTCCACATCTTCATGCTCCGCTTGTTTGATGGAGACCACCCTCTGTCATGAAGCCAGCTCTACATAGTCAGGGTATCTTTGTGATAACCGGCTTCACAAAACCAAACGATGTCAATCCCGGCTAACTGGTCTCATGAAGGTGGTTATCGACTGGCTCTGTCAACCCAGGAGTTTCCAATCCAGTTATGAGCATGTTCACATGAAAGGGGCGGGGTTTAGATAGCCAATCACATGCAACATTGACAGATCCAGAGCAGCGTGTTTAAGATAAGGTAAAATTAAACTATTAATCCCCATGGGGAAATTAGATCACTGCAGCAGCAAAAGAAATATGATTCAGCAGGGAAAAGGAAGTGGAAAAAAGCACACAACTGCAATGTACATATAAGGAATAAAAACTTTAGAAAATAATATAACAATAAAAGCAGTAGACTATAAATAATTGTAGGGTTATGTAAACATATGCTGCCGACAATTTCAGTGCCTTTTGTAAACTGTAAAATTGGGAAGGATGGGAAAGAAATGGATTAGTCACAAAATTCAGCTCTGCTGTCTTTTAGTGCGTGGTGACACTTTTATCAAGACATTTCTCACGGCATGTGGGCAAAACCATATGACACAGCAGAGGTGAGTTTGTGTGTGGGAATCTTGATTTGTTTTCTATGGGTGATCTGATGGGGATCTGGATCCCAGCACCATTTTGAGGAGAGCCTATGGTGTGCACGTTCCATATTTATCAAAAGAAATGGATTACTAACTATATTATAATAAACTATTATAATGAGCAATACAAAAACATTGTAACAATGAAAAGTAACGCTGGAGCCAAGGCTAGAAAGGACTGCAGGATGAGACTACAGACAGTGTAAAAGCTTAAGTAAATAGGCTTATCACTGCTTTAAGAAACAGTGGTCATACTTTTCATTCATACAGTATTATGTTGTCACATTGAGGCTTTGAAAAGATTTTCTATTCACAAAGTCCGCAGGGCTGCAGTGACGGAATATAGGTGCAATCTATTGGACCAATCACTCTCGGGAATCATATTAAATAATTTCAGTGCATTTAATATGCAATAGAAATTTCATTCATTATTGATAACTATAGTCAGCTAATGTAAGCTACCTGCTATTTGATAAAAGCCCTTGTTTATAGCCAGAGTGGGCCAAAGTCGGGATGACAGAGTTGACAGATACCAACCTCTGCATTGTTAACGGAGCATCAAAATAGCTGGAACTGACAATAAGATAACTCTAAGCAGCGCTGCTTTATGGAATGGCAAACTGTAAACAAAAAGTCTCTCCAATGTATGTCAACACAAACTATGTTTTATATCTGTTTACATACCATAATGATTTTTCCTAATTTCATTGTTCAATAATGAACAAAGTGGGAATAAAATAAAACAATTTCATAAGTATTGGCAGTGGTATCATCTACAGCGAGTACCAAGCTTACCTCCTTTGGACAAGAACACCTGTCAATCAAACAGTGAGTCCAGTACTGTGACGTCTTTTTCCTTGGATTCTGTGTTGATGCAGTTTGAGTTTCTCTTTTCTTTGTCTGTTCAGCCATGGTGGCTATCACTGTTCATGCTAACCACCCAGTTCTTCTTCTGTTTATTCCAAACAAACCGCAAACAGAAAACGCATCACTTCCTGTGCACCAAAGAGAGGAAGAACCCAGGACAGAGCTACCAGACACGGAGTGTTTAGAACAGCTAAAAGCTTTCATGAACTGAGTATAGGTTGTATCAATATTGTGTTACATCAATCAGCGAGAGAGAGGAGCATGATCAGCTGTTGAAATGATGATTGTGGACTTGGTATTTTGCTGACTCAATGTAAATGTAACCCTCTCTCTCTCTATCTGTCTAATCTCACAAGCAGACTGCCTTTTTTTTATCAACACATTAGGTTTAAGGAGGATCTGAATAAGTCATTTGTCAGAGTTAAATGAAAGGGAGAGAAAATGTCCAGGGTTCATCTTCAGTTTCAGTGGCTGGGGACTGAGTGATGATGTTCATTTACCATTGGTCTGGCTGGCTATTATGCGGAGAAGTTTGTGTTGGATGAGTTCCAGGCTTTGGGCCTGGAGTTGACCATGCTGTCTGTACGCTATAAATCCCCCCAAGTTTGTCTTTTATCTGATTAAGTGACAATGAACTCCACAGGAATATAACTGAAGAATGAAAATGGTTAGTATGCAGTATGTAGGCTCAAACCTTTGAATTTGAATAGACAGGCACAGGTTTTAGGCTGTTTTTACCTATTCTTGCCATAAACAGACTAATGACAGGTTTATTACATATTTCATTGCATAATAAAAGGGTTACTGTTGTGTTACAATTTTACAGTCTTCAATGCAGTAGATTCCTGGTGATTAATTTACTGGATTACAAATGGACTGAAAGCAGCAAAGTAACACTGTTAAACATATTAAACCCCCTAAACGAGGCTGATATACAAAACTATGGACCAAGGAAATGCCACCGAGCTAATTGCCTTGCTATCCGCCATCTGAAGCCTCCCTTGGTTCCAAAGAAGCGCGTCTGTGCTAACATTAGCACCTCCGCGGGCGTGCGCGCGGTCCCAGTAAATTAATTGGACAAACACGACACCTTTTCATATTACACAAATCCTTCGCCACCTCTGCCACCGCTCACACCAATAAAAGCAGACAGCGAGGCAGACAGGGAGCTGACAGGAGGAGAAATAGATGGCCTTTTCACCCTCTTTGAGCCGCTGCCTGGACAATCCCTCTTCTCCTCCCCTCATCCCTCTTTCCCCCCGTCCGCGGCATTAGGAGTCGCAGCGTTTCCATCACTCCGGTGGAACCCCTGCAGTTCTGACCGGCTGCTCTCCGTGGCCGCCACCCCGCAGCCCTTCCCTCATCTACATATGGCTCCTGGCCCTACACCCTATTCTGGCCCCCACCAAGACGAATCACTGTGTCAAATAGGGAGCTCATTAAAGTTTTAGACCAAGTCTGCTTTCACCCCGCCTCACCTCACACCTCCGGTCCGCTCCTCTGTGCACATTTCTTTTGGCCTTTTGCCCTCAAGTCAAAGAATTAATGTAAAAAAAAAAACACGGGGCTATTAAACAATTACTGGTGGCAGGGAAAGGAGGAGGAGGGATGGGCAAACAAAGGTAACATTGGGGAAACAAGCTCATTTTTGGTTACATTGTGGGAATACATTTCACTTGGCAAGGTCTTGCAGGCTGCACACGGTTGTCAGACATCTTATCCTGCCCTTTATGCTGCGTTCCATTCAAAGTCCAAAGTCTGAAATTCCCAGCTGGTAGGTTGTAATTACAACCTCTGTGCGTTCCAGTGGTCCAGCTCGGAAAAGCCAGGGAAAGAAACTTTCGACGTCCGTGACATTTCTTTTGCCCAATATAAAATACTGTTCCCCATGCAACAGCTAATGCTATGATATTTAGCTTTGTTAGCTAGCTAGTTAGCAGAGAATATTAGCAACTATAAAAATGTATTTCTTTCAAATTTAGGTTTTAACACACAAGTTTTCTGACAGATTTAAGGTTGTGTCAGAGGTTGTGAAAACTCTGAGTTTCCTACTTGAAATTCCAACCGTCCCACCACATTTGTCCTAGCAGAAAGAATTTCTGACTGTCTGACATCTGTGGAACGCAGCATTACTGGGCTGCCATAAGTGCTCTGTCTACCTGGTGGTCAGAATATGTAGATCAGGAGAACATTGCTGTTCTACAAGACTTGAATATGCGTGACAGAAAAACAGACGAGGAGGTGGAGCTCTAAATGGAGAGGTAGATGAAAATAGGAAGAGAATAGCCATGCCAAAGTGTGCCAGAGGAATTGCAATACCAAAAGGCATCTAACAGTATTTAAATCATTACAGACAAACTGTCTGGCCTCCACTACCGCCGTACTTGTAAGGTTGTGACTCTGCCCTGACAGTATTAACAGTGTGTTTGCATTGGGATCTCACTAATGCATTTTAACACCCATCCACCCATACCACATTCTCCGCATTATCTGCCTGGGGCATCGCCAAAACTCTAAATGACTGAGAAGCACCTCTGTCAGCCTTTTACCACTAAGCACCAAGCTGTGAAATTTACCCATTTAGCTACCTAAAGCAAAAGGTCATTGGACTAAAGCCATTTCCAGATTTGCCGTTAAACATTTGTGGAAAAGAAAGAGGAAGACACAAAAGGGGAGAGCACAGTTCAGATAGGACATTTTTGAAGCCTCCGCCTTGTCGTTAGAGGGCAGGGAATACAAGCGGCTTTGACATTAACAAATAAAGGCAAATATGTCTTCTGTGATTGCATAATAATTACTCTAAACACACAAATAAAATATCCTTTAATAATATCCTGAATGTCTTTTTCTATGATTGTTACTGTGGCTGGTCTGTCTACAATAATTCCCTCAGGCAGGTAAACACCGTCACATTACAGTTCACACTGATCCCATGTGATTACAGGCTACATGGCATTATAATGAGACTGCTGGAATGGATTTTAAATGGACACCCAGCAGGACAAATATCTCAGATGCAGAGCCTATTACCAACAAGCAATTAAAGTAGATAATGTCCTCTAATGAACCATTCTGCATTATCACTGTATCTCATCCGCCGTGGCCAATTTCAAAGTATTATTTTCAACTTAACCGGTCCTAATATTAGGTTAAAGCCAGTACTGGAAATGTGATTGTGAAGCAGCAGAGAGCAAATGGCCACAACAAAAAGGTGCGCGATGTAAAACAGACCGCGGCTCGTTTGCCATTACCATCCGACGAGGGAGGAGGCGAACATGGAGCGAACACACGGCGGTGACAGCACCACACTCACAATTAACCTTGGAGGTGGAGTGACGCATGTCTCACGGAGGCTCATTCAGGTGGGAAATGGAAACATTTACTCTAATGTTGCAAAGGAAAATAAGGATTTAATGGTGTGGGATTACCGTTAAGGAGGTAAATTGTTGTATGGAAGGATGCTGGCTTCACAGTGGGACACTGCTTGTTGTTACAGATGTTGTTTTGGCTATCATGTAGCTATGTCATGGGGGATAAAGTCTAGATTTCGACTTTTTGTACTATATTGTGTTTGAATGTGTGGCTTGCTCTGAATGATGCAGTGTATTCTGTCCTTAGTCATTTTGCAAAACATCCATAGCTTGTATGTATTGTTGAATGTTGTGTCGTCTACACTTAGAATAGACTTAAATAGCTCTGAATAATTTCCATTCAGTAAGCTGTCGTTCACGATGGCACAATTAGCTTGATGTAACCGACAATGTTACAGCGATGCTAACGTAATTACCATTTTACACGGCAAATTTGCCAAAAGTTACACAAAACTGCATGCTTCAAGAGTCATTTGAATGACAAGACAAACTCACCAGCTTGCAGATTTACATTTCCCGAGGCTCTATGAGAAAAGATGATGAGCCATTAGGTGGCTGTTGACTTGTCATGTTATATCTTAGTATGCATTTACCACAAGCAAGCTTTTACTGGATTTCCACCATTTTTGAAATGTTTCTCACAGGTTGTAAATGTGAGACGTGATGACTGCCAAGGAACAGTGTTCATTTATTGTCTGTACCAGCTTATTCAGGGTCAGGGGAATGAGCATTTCCCTTCTCAAGAATTTTTTTAAGTGGTGAGACGCGATGGCTGGCCTCCAATGGCTTTGTTAGTGAAAGCTGCAATCTGTTGAAGAACCACTGCACCAGAGTCTGGATCCATGAGGGCAAAGGTCTCTGACAATGGAGCAGAGAAATAGTAAATAGGGTCTTTGGATCTGAAGCTGTCCAGTGTTCTTTCTGAGAGTCTTTCCACAGCCATCTTTTCCATTTTGTTTCCTTATTCTCTGGTAATGGCCTTGTTCAACACTTTATAAACAGATAGCCTTACCAAGCAGACACTTACTGTGGCAACTTCTACACATGCTCAGTCTGTGGCTCAGTCAGTTCCCAGGCACATCTTCCACTTGCCTACTGATATTATCGCATAACTGAGGCCATTTCCAAACTAATTTCTATTGTCCCATCATTTTTAGGTTCTCAGGTCATGGATGAACGGACAATTATACACATCTTATTACAGAACGAGCAATCAATGTGTTGAAAAGGCTGTGGATGTTTTTGGGGTTGATTTTTGGAATGTCCATTGCAGGGCCATGTACCCAGGCAAGCAAGACATTAGGAGCTGAAGCAACTGAGAGTTATGCTTTAGTTGAAACAGACTAAAAGGCAAAGCTCAAAGGAACAAACAAGTATCAGCACATCCACCACTAGGTGGTCCTACTACATACTCAAAAGTGTTTAGTTTTGTAGAGACATAGGCAGTTTTGCAAAAAAGTGTTTAATTAAACACATTTCAATAAATAGTCTGCTATTTGAACACAGTCTAATACTGTCATTGCACACTATCATTTTAAAATCCAGCAATTCATAGTTATTTATTTTTATGGTTACAGTATCTCTTTCCCTTGCTTTCTCTCTGCTTTCTCCCTTGTTCTCATTCAGACCAAGACTAAGAGGTGTCAAGACCAAATCCTGGAACAAGTGACACTCATTCAAGACCAATACCAATGTGCAAACCTTTCAAAATCACTACCATAGCGCTGTTACTGTATGTGTTAAACGTAAGATTAAATCACTGTAGATGTCCATACATTTGGTGTATGACAAAAATGCAAGACCTTACATACAAATATTCAAAAGAAGACCAAGACAGAGACAAATTAGGTCCAAGACTGAGATAAGACCAGGACTTTCAAAATTCAGTCTTGAAGCCGCTGGAGTCACTGCTTTGAGCAAACGGATGATCGTTGGAATGCCTGTTGACCGAAATGAACCTCAGCAACCCTTCAATTTCAGCCTCATCATGTGATCAACCAGGATGAGCCCCAGCAGTGACACTATCACTCCCAAGGCAGAAAACCAATTTCTGTTTAGAGCTCGGCAAACCCAGATGCAATTTGATGAGGGGAAGATTTCTGAGAGTGGGTGTATGAGAGTCATTTCCCTCTTTCTCAAATTGCACGTTTCTGAGATTTACCATCATGTGAGCTTTCTTTCTCTCTCTCTCTCTCTCTCTCTCTCTGATTTCCCTCTCTCTTCTGCCCACACTTCTCTCCTTTTTTTATCTGCCAGCTTGTGACATGACTAATGGATGCCACATGGAATCTTTCAGCTGCAGAGAGACGGGGGGAAATCAGAGAAATAACACTTTGAGACCTCCTCTCACCTCTCTCAATTCACATTCTCTCGTTGGATCCAAGAAGTTTCTTGGAAATGGTATCTGACGTGTTTATGAATATTTTCTACATATGACAAATTTTGCACAGACATATTTCATCAAGATATTTTCCAGCCAAGGAGCTGAATATTCAAGTTTGTTGATATGTATTATCTTCAGGAATCCAGCGGGTTCATGTGCACAAACTTTGAAATGCACCTTACTGTTATTCAGTCATTGAGGAGAACTGACTACTTACCCTTACTCCAAGGCACTGGTGCAGGATCAGCTTTTGTTCCTGGAATCCAATCCCAAAAGTTAGATGGAGAAACTTACAGCTAACCTGGAGCCAGTGTAGGTGCCAGTAGAAGCAGCCGTGCCATAATTTGATGTAATCTCAAAGAGTCCAGCTGTTCTCACAAAGTGATGCTGGCCTTTATTACCCAGGGTTCATAGAGGATCCGCGAGCAGACAGCCAGACCCTTTTCTCTTCTTTATCGGCCTGCCCAGTGGAGCACAGACTTTAGATATATGAGACTGCAGGAAGGAAGGAGGGAGGATGAAGGGACAGACAGAGAGATGAAGAGAGCGTAGAAGGAATGTAGAAATAGTGAGTGAAACGAATGAAAAGATCGCCCCTGAAATAATGCTGCCTCTCATTTATACAAATTTTCTGAGCTAGATGTGAGAGAATGTTACACAATGCATCGGGAACACCTGCGTCCAGATCCCTACTGCAATTCCTTGGTGTTTAAGGCAGCTCAGCCATCAAAGCCTGTCTGATCATCAGTTACATAAAACACATCAGTGCCAGATATGGCCCATATTTTCCCACAAGCTAAGGTTTTTTTTCTTTTTTTAAATAAAGTTTGAAAACCAGTGGTACAGTCGGATGTTGGATGTGCAACACATGGGCTATACATTACATGCGTCCATATTACATTTCCTCAATATCTAATGTAAATCTGCCATAACAACAGCATTTTGTTGTAGTTGCAAAAGCATGAGCCTCAATGATTTCTGAAAATTTCTTTAATGGTCTCAGCCATCTGGAGATGTTTACTGCTTGCAAATGCATGAAAGACAGGCTGAGATGCTGATTAATTGCTCCTATTTTAAGGTACTTGCAGACTGTATTGAATTCACATTACCTTACATTCCATGGTCTTGAAAAGGTAAAACAACATAACTTAGCCAGTAGCATTGTTTTGTTTATTATTTTTTTAAATTTATTTATTTTTTTCCTAAAATAAATTGGAAGGTTGTGACAATCTTATAATAAAACTTTAGGTCCACACTCATTCTTGAAACCACTGGTGTTCAATATCAGCATTCCCAATCAGAACAGATCATCTATCACTAGTGTGAGTGAGATTATCGGCTAATCTCTATCCTTTAGCCTAAGAGACTATTGAGCCGTGGCATTATCTAACCACAATATCTCCCTGTCATAAAATAGACATTTTTATGGGTTAGTCATTACAGCCAGCCATGGAAAATACAGTAACATATGGTGACATATGGTATTAATCCTTGGACCTTCAAAGAGCTGTATGGAGGCAGGCCAGCAGTATTTTTTCGAAGAAACTCAATGTTTGTAAAGTGTTTTCTTCCCTCTAAATCAAAGACTGGGTTGTCTTATGTTTCTGAGCATAGCTGTCATATTATAATGAATTGCCACAAATATGACATGGTGGCCAGACAAGCATGTTCCAGGACAACAAATCATGCTGATCTTGTTGCTATTGAATCTCTAAGTTCTCAAGGAATGTGTTATGGTCTATTATAATTCCTGCATGCTGCCAAGCCATGACACGGCTTCTGACTTCTCCCTTTGAATCCATGCCGTTGCCTACTTATTCTGAATTACAGTAGATAGTTTGCGAGGGTGCTGTAGAACATATATGGTATAAAAAAATTATAATATGGAATTACAGCGCACAGGTTGACCTGCTGCCTAGTGTGGTTGTCATGTGGAATTCACAGCAAGTACCTATTCCTGTTGAAGTGTCCTTGAGCAAAATCCTCTACCTGCTCCAGAGACATTATTCTGACCCAGAACTCTGTCCCCACTGGTGAGTGTCTCATAAGGAAAACAAATGCATAATAATTGTGTGTTGTGCAACAAATATTACAATTTCAGTCCATGTCATGCTGTTGTTGCAATTCCTTGGTTACCAATAGCAGTCAATAAAAGTAGATTATGTAAAGACATAGTTCACCCAAAAATGAAAATCTTGTCATTATATCCTCACCCTCATATCAGTTGAAACACTAGTGAAGTTTGTGTGTCCACATAACACAATAGAGAAGAGGCAATGCCAACAGAAAGAGAGAGCCTTTGCTTCACGGAATGGGATTTGCTCATGCCGCTGCTTGAGAAGCTGGATAAATAGTATATGTCCATGTGATGCTGGTTGAGAGTGTAAACATGGAAATGGGGAAAAGAAAGGTCACGTGCGCAAGCGTGGACACTTTCAAAAATAATGGTTTTAGTGAAGATGTGCTAAATACTGGTGTAAATGTAGGTCTTTTGGACTTGCAGTGCAATCGTTTGGCTTCAGAACACTTGGATTATACTGCATGAGCTGTTTGTAATTTTATGGTCATTTTTGCCCTTTTTGGAACTCAAATCCCCAGCCACTTCAGTTGTTTTGGAGAAGGCTAGCTAAATAGCTGTGTGTTATGTCGACATACAAACTTCACGGGTGTTTCAGCTGACATGAGGGTGAGTAGATAAGAACAAATTATTTTATTCTTGAGTGAACTATTCCTTTAATATCCCTTCAAAAAAGACAAGAAAAAAAGCATTGCGACACGGTTATCTGTGAAATAATGCCACTAACGTCACTAAGATACCACAGGTAACAACGTTACTAACGTTAAAGTTTTTAGGGCAACGGAAGACGTGGATGTATGTAAATTAACGGCAGAGAGTGGGGCTCAATGTGTAGGATCTAATACGGCATTATCAGTATGGGACTCAATGTGGCATTTAGCCCATAGGTGAGAGGCCATCTCTTAGTCAAAGACGCCCTCTAGAGGCCATCTGACGAAGAGACATCTCACTAAGCGTTACCTGACTGACTGGCTGCCTGACCTGAATTTGCCTCGTGATGCCCTCGGCTGCGCTGTGGGAAAAAAATAATCAGACCCTTTTCCAGAGAGGTCCTGAATTTGAATGACACAATGTTGACAATGTTGTGGATATCAATGCCAAGGGCCTGTGACTGTACTGTTGTTTGGACAAGCAGAGCAGACAGACAGAGACCTGAGCCTCGCAGGACAAGCTGGCTGATGTAAACGCCTGTCCGACAGCAGATGCCAAGGATAGGGAACAGGGAGGCGGGAATCTGTGCCAAGCTTCAGGGATACAGCACACACTCATTGGCAACCGTACACGAGTACACAAATGCTTGCATACACAAAAGGCACGGCAATATACATATACTTGCTCAGATTGCTCATGCATGTTTGCACATAGACAAACTGTATCTTCACACTGCCAGCTACATGAGTGACCAGGGAAACTGAGCATATGTGTGAATGGTCAACAAGCTTGTCAGCTGAGAAACATTGGCCACAGTTGAACTTTTCACGTAATCAGCTGTCAACAGCCAATCAGATTTCTGCGCTACCTTGTTTCCTTACCAATGTGATTTAAGTTCATGTACAATAGTTCCGACACATCAACCAAGTTGCTCGCAGTGTGAACGCACAGTCTCACAGACTCATACCACATGCATGCACACACGCACACTAACACTGAGTAGTGTGACCGAAGTGGTTTGAGACATAATCAATAGACGCTGCACACCTTCTCACAGCGCTTTATCTGACAGCCCCAAATGTGTCATTTCGTCCTCACAAGGTATTCTAAACACAAATGGGGAGAAACGTAATGATGTGTGGAATAAAGCTCAGAGATTGAAAAAGGGGGGGAATTGACAGTGAAAGACAAAGAGCATATGAGGCAGAAACAAGGAGTAAATTACATTTGGGTCCCAGTATATATCCATTTTGAGTGACTGGAGAAAATGGTTCCATGAGACAGTTCATGACTGACGCACATTATACTGAGGCTCAAAACAAACTAATTGGATGAGTATGTAACACTGGAAAGGTTGGTACGTCTTTACATTGTTTGCACACCACTTTTTCGGGGGAAGGTTGTTCCAGTGACTGGTCAGTGCTAGGATTTGGAAGAAGTAAGCTGATTAGCAGTCAAACAAAACAACCCTGGAGGCCAGCTCACATCCATAGTGGAGCTGTCAAGTGTGGTGAGCTGCCCAGTTAACATGGGCTGTGTGCGCCACACACTGCAGCGATCCAAAATGGACTCTTCAAACCCCTGCTGAGCCTGGCCAAGTGAGAGTTAGGCCTCCATTATCCTATCAATCCTTTAGTTGGGGGTCCTTCACCTCTCTAAGTGCAGCATGGGCTCCTGGGGAGCAGGGGTACGAACACATCCGAACGCTGCCTCGGGGCCTTGGCTACGATAACATGGTTCTGCAAAAAAGCTAATTATAGTCAGCCAAACACTTTTCATTTCAAAAGAGGACATTCAGTCACATTTCGTTTATTTCATTTGGAGCTGAATAAAAAACATTTTACCAGTCACCTCTATGCCAGTAAAAGTCAAAGTGTTGGATGTTCATCCTTTCCAATGAGACGGCGAGGTGGAGTCCTGTTTCATCCAATCAGAACAAAAGGTGGCTTGTTGGAGGAGGGTGAGGGACACCGGGAGGTCATGGCAATTACTCTACATCGCTCCGCAGAGTGCACCCCTGCCATATCATACATAATTCATACGCAGGCTTTCAAATTAAACATTACCACTACAATGAGTGTTCACCATGAACCAGGAACACAGAAAAAAAAGAGGAACCGGCCATGTGATCACTCATGGGCTCGGATTAAAACGGTTTGGTTGAGGAACGGGGGATGAGTGATTGAGCATCAACAACGCAACAATATACTTTTAACACTGTTCAGATATTGCCACTTTAAACCCTATCCTCCACACATACGAACACTTTTCTTCGTCCCCACCTCCAATAATCTTAAGTACACACATACACCAAGAACACATCCATTCCACCTTCCCATCTGCATGGGAAAGCCTTAACTGCCAAGGTTGTTCCATGGTCAAACACATTAAGGCTCCATTCCACAGACCATTATAACCCTCTTATTCCCTCCTAGAGCCTATTCCAGAGGCAGTAACATGGATCCCTCTGTCTAGTGCACAGCAGCCCTAATGATAGCTATGATGATCTAGAATGGTTCTGAGATGGAGAGCAGAGAAGCCCCATGTAGTCTCTTTGTGAGATTGATTACACCACATGTAATGATGGACTCATTTCTCATTGAATGGACTCCAGCGGTAGGAAAAGGCGTTTTGATGAATTTCCATGGGCCGCGATAGAGATGAGATGGGTGATTGATGATGACATGATGGCAGAGATGTTTCAGACGTGCGACGGTATGATCCATTCACTGGCAATCAATAAATTGTGACCTCAGCTAAGCCGACAGAGGCCAAGAGAGAGAGAGACGGAAGGACTGAGATAAATGCTGTTGTAATTATTTTCTGTTTGTCAGAACGTTCTAATGTTACATGTGAGATGTGATCTTAAGTATAAAGAAATGGACATACATACATCAGGTGCGGCAGCTGCAGTTGCTTATTGAGAATTAATTGCTTCAACGCTTACATAATTTAAAGTGGTAATCCTCAATCTCCGTTTTTTTTTTGTTTTATTTTTCTCCATCGGTGCTCAGCGCTCATCACTGTGGTCTTTCTGCTCTGCTCTTCCCAGAGATCACCTGCCAATCAAACAGTGTGTCCAGCACTGTGGCGTCTTTTTCCTTGGATTCTCTGTTGATGCAGTTTGAGTTTCTGTAGGTGGCCATGGTGGCTATCACTGCTCATGCTAACTACTAACTAACTACTAACTTCTTCTATTTATTCCAAACAAAACAGAAACGTAAAACACATAATTTACTGTGTGATATTTCCCATGAAAGACCTACCAGACACCTATTTATTTCCCCATTTTCTCCCTATTTTTCTATAGGTGTCAATATATTGATAATATTTTCATGATGCTATGTTGCACTCAGTCTTGGCGGAGGAAAACACCACAGAGGCTTTTCCGATAACCTATTATTGCAATTGATTTTCCCGTATAGCTAATGCATGGAACACATTTCATCACTTTTCTGCAGTTTGGCTTTTTGCACTGACAAGCCACAATTGATGGCCTCATATATGCTCCCTCTTCTATAAAGCTACCAATCCTTCTTTAGAATTTGGAAAGTAATGGATAATGTCTTTCATGTTGTAAAGACAGTGAAAGCATAGTGGCCGCTGCCTATGGAATATTTAACACCACCTTTATGGGAAGAGAGACAGCTATTAAAATGAAATGCTTTTTCTCAATGAAAGCCTTATCTAAATATGATTAAGTTGGCTGCACTAAAGCGCCTGCGGCAATGAACGTCAGTCTGTGGAGGGGGAGAGAATAAAAACTGGTGAGCATTGCTCCGGGAAATGATGGGAAAAAATCTCTCTCCCCCTCTCTCCGTCTGTCTCTCTCTCTCCGTCTATTTATATTTCTCCCTCCGTCTCTCTACCTCCCTTCCCCTTTCTCTCGTCCATCGAGCCGCTCATTACTTCCCAGTCCATGAAGGCAGAGACCTCACCTTTTAACAAGCCTCAGTAAATGTCACACTTTACTTGAGAGGACCCGTTTTTCCAACACTGCCAATTCCCCGGGGTGTTGGACTGGCAGAAATCAGACCACAAATCATCCCTTTAATGCTCACTGTGTTAGATAGGGGAAAGAAACCTCGGGAAAAAGTTGGACGGATTACCTCTAAAATTATACCATCCAGAGACATCCAGAAAACCATTTCGCAAATTTTGATCGAGGTGTAGAGGTCATTGATTAGCCCTCCTCAATGACTCTGCCAACCACTAAAGGGAACATTGATCTCTAAGGGGTGCTGTGCCGTCCCAGTCCCATGCGGTGTGTGAGATGATGATCATTATAGCAGTGAATGAATGAAAGAGAAAGAGGACAGGATACATTAAGAATGACAATGTTATGCCTCACACAGCTGCTTTTGATACATCTGCTCCGAGGTGGAAAACGACTTTCTTTGACCTTCCGAGCACAAACTGTATTTCCTCCTCTCTCATCACATGTGATCGGAAAGGTGGGAATGTGCGCATGTTATTTCTGTCGGGCACATTTGTCTGGAAAGGGGGTCCGCGTTAACTGTCACTGCTAAAGCTGCACTGCTCAGAATTTTAATGTAAAACCCCCCAGCCGTCTTATCAGCCTGAATCACAAAGTGGGGCTGGAACAGATTGAGCTTGCTGCCTTTTTTACAGTGTTGGATTTGCCAGACAAGATGCACAAAAAGATGTACATGGAACATTGCACATTAGCATACCATGTAAAACTACACGCCAATCAACAATACGGGGGATTTAAAGCTGCACTAGGCGAGATTTTTACGTCAAAATCCAGCCGTCTTATCAACCCGATTCACAAAGAGAAGCTGCAGCAAAAAAGAGCGACCCGTCCCTTGTAACTGAGACACAGCGGATTCAAATTCAGTTCTTGTGCCAGGTATGGACACCGGCGGGAAATCTTCTCCACACAGGAATCGACAAGTCAAATCTTAAGAGTGAAATACAAAAGAGTCTTCTAAACAGCAGTGAGCAGCTCTCCGTCCAGAGAAAGCTGGACTCACCAACGTTAGATCTTTTCCCTCTTTCGTCCCTGTGGAATCCTTTGGTGTAAAACATCACAGACTGGCCAGGCCTGTGTGTTGTGGACTTTTATCTGTTTTTTTTGGAGGGATTTCTGGGTACTGAAGTCCTCAAAATCCAAACAGTTACCTCTCGCTACCATTTGGAGCTGCCAATGTTCATTTGTCATTCTATATACCGACACTTGATTCCATCCAGCCATTCATCCATTCTTTCAACCTTCCATTTGTACATCCATCAGTCCAACTGCATTCGTGTATATATATATGTATTTGATTATATTTTCAGCAGGTCAGTGGGTGCGTGCGGCTGAGGTGAAGCCTTGCTCTGCCTTTTCTGAGGCCTCTCCCGGCCAAATCAATTTCTGTTCTCAGCAGGCCATTAAAGAGAAAGAGAGGGAATGTGTGAACTGGAGGGCAGTTTAGAGTGGACTGACCCCGGGATGCCACGCCACAACCTTCCTCTCTTCAAGGCTGCCACTTCATGTAGGAGTATGGGATTGCAAGGAAGCAACATGCATCAGTATCTTACTGTAGCGAGAGAATATCAAGTCTGTGTCCGGTTTGAGCCATGACATACTGTCAAATGTGTTTTGTTGAATGATGCATGGCATATAATGGAAAGTAAAGGTTTATCAACCTTTCTGTCTTTCGAGAAGTGTCTGCATGTCTGTACAAAATTGGAGATCAAATTGCATTGTATAGCATACAGGTAGAGGTTAAATGTCAGTGAAAAGAGAGATTTAACCCTGCTTTAACTTTGAATGGTTTCTGAAACATGCTGTGGCCATTGGAGGACAGAACTCCAATGTTTATTGCCTAGAAACAGCCCCACTGAATCACCGTCTTCTTTGAAAAAGTGGGTGGAACAGTGATACAGAGGGGTTTGTTCCAGGCAACCAACGTAACATCCCAGTTTCAATAACTCTTCATTTCACTGTTGCTCACTCATTACCCTCCTCACAACAGGCTAGAGTCATCTTCAAAGTATTCTTTGTCATAATCTCAGAAAAGGAACTTAATCTGTTTCCAGTCAGTCTGTTTTTGTGAGCCGTGAAGCTTCGACATTCCACTTGCCTTGGAATCTGTTCAACCAAAGCCTATGCAGCTGTATAGGGTTATACTGATATACCGGTTTGCCAGTATATGGGTTTGATATTGCTATCTGATATTTATTAAAAATGGGATCTGGTTCGGTCAGTGTCGTCCACCTCTGATATGATGGATATGATGATATGACACAAACTCCACACCGTAAGGACCAGGAATCAAACCCACAAACCCTCTGGCTGCGAGGCCACATTGCTAAACACTGAGACACTGTAACCCCCCTGAACAAGAAATGAAGAGTGAAAAAAGGAGAGAAATAAAGAACGTGTATAATACAGGATTCTTGCCACCTGTTTATCACTTCCTCAAGGAAGTGCATTCATCGCATATATTGCTTCCATTCCTGCTGTTTCAGACGACTGGGGAATGCTTACAATAACCACCGTTTACCAGCCCCATCTCTCACTGTGTCAGTCTCTCTACTCACCAGAGAGAAGCTAATCCATTGATAAAGCATGTCCGCAAGAACTTTGCTGCACGTTTTCATGTCTTACGGTTGTAGAATCGTGATAGAATCGTTGAAGATGGAACACATTCCCAGGTAAGCCTGTAAACGCTTTGCAGGGATCAAGACTCGCAAATGTGCATAGGCATGTGAGAACACACACACACATACACACACACACCAGGGTGCCCCCATGATCTCATTTTTAGACGCATTTTGGGGCATTTTGAATACATTTGCATTGCATATTGCCAAATAAACGCTCAATTCTTTTTGATATTGGTTGTTTATTGACAAATGCATCATACAAATTGTTTCAGTCTTGGCCATCCGCCCTATTCAGTTAGGCTATAGTGGGCTATTCCACCTTCTAGCATAATATTGCTACTTGACTTTTAGCTCATTTTCCTTTCCACTGCACCAGCTGCTGCAAGACAAGTAGAAAAAGATGAAGCAAAGCCACCCAATTGGCGCAGACAAACAAAAGAGTGGAAAATAAAAGCTTTGTCTACAACTTTTTCCATCAAAAAACTGCTGTTGGTGTTTGCTGCTAGCAATGTTACCGCTGCCTCCAAGCTCACTGAGCTCCAGTGAACCAAACTGTGGCTCCACTGCCGACACCAACAGCAACCATGATGATGAGTGTGCTGCTGTGCCAACTGATGCTCAAAGCCAAGGACAAGTAAATATTAGAAATAGTGATGATAATGATGAAGATGATGAGGATGATGACCAGCAATGAAAACATAGTGAGTGATGCCATGTGTGTGTCATTTTTTTCCGCAGTGTTCTTGTCAGTGCACAAACCACCAGCCCTTACATGCTTCTATAAAACTTCCAATAAAGACAGGCTCTTAAACAGTGGCAGGGTCTCTAACAAATGGGAGTGTTGAGAGTATGCATAAAAAAAGGCCAGTCCCCAATGAAAGCCAGGTAAAAAAAAAAAAAAAAAATGGCAGAATTACCAAGAAAGGAGTCTAAATCCATACGTCTAAATCCAAATATTTGATTAATAAGAGACATTGTATGTTGTGGAACATGCTGACCTGTTTATGTCAATGCCATATATACAGCTACTGGTATGAAAGCCTTGACATTCATTAGGTAAAGATAACTCTATCTATATTAATTATTTCTTTATATGGATTGTAATCTTAATTGTAACCTCTGGCCTCTTTTTTTGTCTATTTTTGTATCTGTGTGTTTTGTTTGGTGTGTTTCAGTGTTTGCGATATTCAATTGCCAACATAGTCTGTTGCCACAATAATAGACCACTTCAGAGGGTATTATACTGAAAAAATTATTAGCTCACATGGTTAAGCTATTGTTATCTAAAAACTACAAAAACGTGCATTAAATAAAAAATATTAGTGACATTTAATAATATATTAGGATTATAAAGGTAGTGGACCCAGGTGCCATATGGTCCCTTTCCAGAATAGGATTTTTCTATCACATTACCCATATACTGTTTAATCTCTATGGTCTAACCTTCAAAAAGGGGTTCCACCTAGACCCATGAAGTCAAGTCACAGAACCCTATATGATCCCAGTTCACTGTTCTGTTTCTAAGAGTGCACACATCACCAACTCTAGCCCACGGGAGACAGTGATTGCATTCACGTGTGAATGTTTGACAACTCAATAAAAAAAACAGGGTGAGATGCAACACACACACACACACACTCTTCATTTCATATGTCACAAGCATTTTAGGAACTTTCATGGTTGATTTATACCCACATCCCCCATTTATTTCAAACCCTGGCACATGCATACACACACACATACCCAGGCAAACACACAGACACACACACACACACACAGAGTGTTATTGACATCACTGCAGGGTTTTTTGGTAGAGTGAGATGACGCTCATCTTCCCAGCTCATGGAGATCCAGGAGCTTATCACAAATTGACCCGGCTATAGATTACTGCAAACTCACAAAGACATGCCGTGTCTCTATTGATTCAGTCAGAATGGAGCTGCACGGGTTTTTCAGTAGCTGGAAATACACAGTCTACCTGAATGCTACTCAAAGAAAAACAAACACACACATTCTATCATGCTGTTTACACAAAATGATTCAGCTCATTTTACATCCACATACTGTGTTTCCACTAGCGTTCGTGGACAACCTCTCTATATGTAAATACATATATACATCCCTACTTGTTTATGTAATATCTACTGTTTTGAGCCATCAAACTTAAAATTGGCTCTTTGGATGAAATGCATGAAAGCTGATGTTTGGAGAGCATTCACATCAGACCTTTGCCTTGGGAGCACTTCCACCCTCTAGGTGGCAGCCTTTAGATGTCCCTTTGGCCTCGTGGATCCACAGGATCAGATGTGAAACCCACTGATGTAAAGAGACTGAAGAGATCCGCCCTGAGCATATCTAATCAGTTTCCAGCCATGCTGTCAAAAAGATCTGTAATTCAGACACACTGTAACCTATCACTTTCCAGAAACAGCCTCTCTCATGACACATTCACTGCACTGTAAAAACCCATAGTGCAATTTAGTGAAACCAGCTCATCTTTAATCATTACCTCAGTGTACATAGAGGGGTTTGTTCATTTCCACTTACAATCGCTAGTTATCAGCTTCATAACTTACAGTCAGTAGTTCACATGTTGTGATTTGCAATTATGAGTTGAAAGAGCATCTTAGCACTGATTCACTACACTGGTCCTATCAGATTAATAAGATCATTAGCAGACTTCCCAGCATGCATGGGCGTAGGAAGGAGTTAGACAAACACTGGCAGTGTGTGTGTGTGTGTGTGTGTGTGTGAAATCTGATCAAATTAGATCATAAAGGGGCCTCCATTTTCATAGAAATAAAAAAAAAAGGATCTAAATGTATACCTTCTGAAATAGGTAGAACCATTATACCATTATACCATTATAAAAGTATCAGTATGAATGCAGTAGGTAACAACAAATTGCACCAGTGGTGTCTGACATATTATGTTTGAGTTAAAAAAAATTGACATTTTATTATACCGCCCCCATTAGGCCAGTGTACCTTTTTAAATGCTGAACACACTGCGAAGATGCGTCATAACGCACAGTGCCTGGCATGCATCATTCATTCTAACTATATACACCTGTGGCTGTGGTGTGAATGAGTCATCCAGCACAGACCTGCCAGTATGGAGCATGACATATGGAGTGGGGCCTGTGGGGGCAGCTGCATCCTGTATAGATGTCAGGGCCTTTATAGATGTCAGGGCCCAGATCCCCATTCAATGTGGTCCCACCTGGCTGGTGAGCGACCAGGCATAAATGCGCTTCGGCCAAAGAAGAAGAAAGGAATATTTCCCACAAAACTCTCAAAAAATTTACCAAATAGCGGACTTCAATTGAGGATTCCATCATGGATTCAATGGAGAAATGCACTCAGACAAAGTGTGGAACATGCATGTCTCACATAAAACTTCTCCCTCAACCCCAACTGAGAATCTGCTAACAAACTAACCTTTCTACAAGATGAAACCTTCTCATATTGGAACAAAGACTACCAAGATGCTGAACTAGCTGACACAGACCAATGGCACAAATATTGGCTTGTTCATTACAAATACCTTAATCTGGCCTTGTTTATGCCTTTCCGTTCATTTCTTAATTCCTTTCATCCTTTATTTAAATTTTATAGTTGTATATGTGTAGAGTAGATATGTGTGTTAAACAACTGAAACTTGGGCACAGGAGTCACACATGTTGCATTGATAGTGAAAAGAAGTCCTTCAGATTAATTCATTGAATGTGCTATTTTGAAATAAGCCTGGATCAGAAGTGGTGTCTTACCTTGGTTCTGTATCACCAAGTCCCGGCATACAGTGGTGCCCCAAAATTGATGGTGATTCTGCTTTATCACAAATATAACATTTTAAGCAAATTTATCTAAACCACCTCCCACTTGCTACAAGGTGAATTGCTGATGTAGCCGTAGAAACTGGTGGAACCATTACAAAAGTATCAGTATATATTGCCATATGTAACAATGAGAGGATGGGAATGTGAAGTAAGCAGATATGTGAGTCTGAATTTCTATTTTTTTAATTGTTTTATATTCTACTTTTAGAATTTTGTGTTGTTACATTTAATGTTCCCTATGTGAGCAACCCACCAAATCAAATTCCTTTTATGTGCAAACTTACCTGACCACTAAAACTTCTGATTCTGATTCAGTTGATACATGAGCATTGCAACATAAAACAACAAAATCATACAAAAAGCCAGCTGACAGTGAAAATGTTCAATATCTCAGTGATGGAAGACATTTACATTCATGTGGTTTGCTGTTTGACAGAAAACAATACAGAACACAGCATGCAGAAACATGCAGTCATAAACACACACAAAGTCATACAAGCATACGACACACACACACATACACACACACACACACACTCACACACACACTCACTCACAAATAGACTTGGAGACAGCCACTACTGGGTGAATCACCTTGGACTTGCATCTTTGCACGAGCAGGCCAAATGAGGTTAGCGTGTCATCTTGATGGGGGAAAATCTATTTCAGAAAGCTTTTAGGGCAGGTGTGGGAGTCTCTCGGCTGCTCCCACGATCCATACCGCCGCTTGGGGCTACAAGGTGCTCTTTTCACCACCATCCAACTGGAAAATGCTTCTGCCAACCCTCTGTGTAATTTCTACAGACACACTCTGTCACTTGGAAGAGTGCAGATTCTTTTTTTTTTCTTTTTTTTTGCTGAATAAAAGAAGCCCCTGCACCATCTATTACTTCTTCATGCCTCCCACACAACCGCCATCATCCCTCATGAAAATGTTTCATGCCAACAGATGCTCTGCAGCAGCACACTGCTCCGGAAAGGAAAGCTACCACAAACTTAACTAGACCTTAGAGGTTGTCAGACTTCTAGAGAGGTGAACTGTCAACAGGCATTCTATATAAAGACATGGTGAAAACAGCCTTTATTGTATGACTCCGATGGACTTGTGTTTGAATTATGAATGAGTAAATGTCTATGTTTTATTCTTGGAACTCTGAGAGCAGAACATTTGTCTGAGAAATATCTTCATTCCTACTAAACTTCATCATATTCCTATATAGTAGTTTTCCAAAAGCTGGAATGGTATACTTGTTTTTTGCAGGTCCCAAAACAGTAAGAAGAGACATTATTGAGTTGACTATATGTGGTCAGAACGACTTGCAAAAGCATCATTCAGAGCCTCGATGTAGCTGGAGTCTGCTTATGTGGTTCATAAGAAATAAATGGACATGTAATGTTGGTCTTAATAGGCTGAACATCTCACTAGACTGCACAGAGACAGAGTTCAACTGGAACGCATCAGAAGGTTGGCTTGTGACTGGAAGGCCAGCGGTTACAATCCTGGACTGACAGGGGAAAACCTCAACTACAGTCAAGTTATCTGTGAGCGAGGCACTAAAGCCCCAGTTGTTCCACTGGACTTGTTCAGTAGAAGACTGTGGTTGTACTGGGCAGCTCCCGGTGTGAATAAATGAAAAAGAGCAGGAGCTCTGTCAATGTTCCCTGGATAAATAAAGGTTAAGAAAAGAATATAGATAAGAATGTAACATATTGAACACAGTGAAATTAAAAGATACAGTGTCTGCCATGGTATTACAGAGCTCTTTATCTTGCTTGTTGATTAATGATTTTCCAGGTTGACAGATGGTGCAGTTTACAGATCTATGAAATTAACTGTTCACATAATCAAGTATACAGATAAAAGTGGCATATTTAGCCTAATGTGTCTCAATATTTTTTTTTAAATGTTAACAGACAAATTACAAAAGTCAATATTGATCCCTTTAATCAAATATGTATTTGTTTTTTTATGACCCGTCCCTGACAGTGCAGATGTCAGTGGCTCCTCCTAACTGGCTGAGTCAGGAGGCATTATGCAGCTGGATGGCAGTTGACAGAAGTTAATGTCAGACACTCTGGTTCACCTTAGAGGATGAGCCAGAAGCTACAGGTAACCCACAGCTGCACTTTGTGGAGAAGTTGGGAGGTGTTGTCTTGGATGGAGTTCAGTTTAGTCCTCATCCTCCACTCTGCCTCTACCTCCAGGCCGTCCAGACTCAGCCCTATTTTTTTTCACCAGTTTGAGCCAGCCTGATGTTGCCTCCTCAGCACACAGCAGTAGTAGCAGTAATCTGTTACACATGTTCAGTGATGTCAGCCTCCTCAACAGGAGAGTCTACTGTGGAATAATTTAAGTTTTTAAATAGGGTAACACTTTACAATGTGTCTGGTAATCATTTACTAATGGTGTTCATGTTAACTAAGGTATTAATTTATACATTATTTAATAGTCATCTTTATAAACTATTAAATAATGTATAAATGAATACCTTAGTTAACATGAACACCATTAGTAAATTACACATTAGTTAACTGTTAATTAAGGGCTAGTTAATGCTTATTATGCATTAACTAACCCTTGTTAAGCATTAACTAACCCTTAACTTAGTGTACCCTTATTGTAAAATGTTACCTGAAATAGCATATTATAATTCCTGTAGAAGAAGAAACAAACAAACAAACAAACAAACAAAAAACAATGTTCATTTCCTTCTGCGTTCTCCTCTATGCTGGTTTGGAAAAGTTTCCTCCACCTTCCCTGAAAAAAAAAGAAAAAGAAAAAAGATTTCACAGAAGCCCACATTAAAAAGCATGAAGCAGCTCATTAGGGCTATTGTTTGTAAGGGTGATAGTCGTGAGTCGCAAGAATAATAATTCACTATCACATTAAATTAGCCGCAATGAATCAATGAGGAAATTATGCATGTGGTAATTTTAGAGGCGATGCCTGCTGGCTGACCAGGCTATGCTAATGTAGGCTAGTCTCTGTCATGGAGTCGCTGGGGACACTGGAGAGAGGATGACAGCACCGGTATTCTCCATTATTAATAATGTCGTCCATCGTCTCCATAACATTCTGTCATTGCAAGGGACAAGTTCAGACATTCATGGTGTGCCAGGGAGTATTTTAGGCAAATGTTTTGTGCCAACTACCTCTACAGCGCCTCTCTTCAATAACCCCCGCCAGCTGGGAAGTTGCTGAAGACCAGTTTGTCATTTAAGGTGATAATGATGTCAGTTAAGATGCTGCTGCACTCAGTGTGGCTGATGCAACCCAGAAAGTGTCTGGTTGTCACCCCAAACAACCACAAAAGTTTTACATGGCATGGTAAACAGCTTTGGAAACTGTTTTGAGTCGACACAACAAAGATATTTAGGTCCTGATTTCACAAAATGATGCAGGTAGCAGCTATGAACGACTCAACTTTCATTTTGGTTTTGGGTTTAAACATTGGTGCAGGTCTGCTGTGAATTTGTTGGTACTCAACAAGGTGCTTTTATAGTAGATCTGGAGGATGAATGGAAAAATGGTCACAGCACATACACCAATTTATTTTTTTCTCTTCCTGGTTTGCTTCCATGTTGTGCGGCCGGTGGAGAAAGTGTTGCTTAGACCCGTGACAGCTGGCCTTCTTTCACTCTGAGCTACTTGTACTTTACTTTGGTTTTTCCATTCAAGGGGACTTTCTACTTTTGCTCAACTACATTTTTAAAGGAAATATACTTGTTTTCACTCCACTAAATCTATCCGAACACAGCAGTTACTATAGTTCCTCTGAAGAAAAAGGGTTTGCAACAGCTGTTGAAAATGATTCACTTCCAAACTTCAAGCGTGGCAGCTGTAAGTGGAAGTAATCAGAGGCAGCATAATTGGACTATAAATCTTATCATAACTTTTAGAGGTTAAAGCATTCACAATTGAATGTTACAAAACATTGACATATAAAAACACAATGTAGAATGAGTACTTACTCTTTACCAATACAGTATAAGAATATCTACTTAAGGATTAAGTGTGACATTTTCAGAAGTATGAAATGTTAGGAAGCAAGTCTTTAATCAGTTTATCAATGTATACTGTATTCATCATATTTATATGAACATCACAACAAGCTCATTTAACCAGGAATGAGACCATAGGAACAAGATGAAGGCCCATAATATTATATAACATAAATAAAACTGAAGCCGTTTCTCTCATCACTTTATCTAGTCAAACAATCATCATAGTCACACTTACTGTACATCAGTGTGATTTTATTCCTTGCATGCGCTAAATCTTAGCCCTTTTGTGTAATTGTGTCTTTTTTCCTAAAAACACAGCCTGCCATCGGTGGAGGGATTAAGATCTTAAAACATGATCCATCCATGATCCAGTGTTGTGCTCCTAAGATGTCATGTTCCCATGCCAACCTCTCATCCCTCCTCTTCAGAAACTAGGAGCCTGTCTGCTTGTTTGTTAATTGTTTGTTCACTTGTCGCTACTCCATTGTTACAAGTTTCTACTGACTGTTGGCTAATGCTATAACCTCTAGTTTGTATTACAGATACAGATATTGACACTTTTGTTATTACCAGACATGTTTCCCCATGTATCTCTGGTTCCAGCAAAGTTTCTGTAAAGTGAGAGTCTATAAAATAATAATAATAATAATAAAAAAAAGACTCATGCAATTTCCCCAATAGTCTTATGTTCTTTTTGTTTGGGGCATAGCAGTCATTAAATGGACAATTTTGATGACATTAGACCAAATTCTTCTGCTTTCAGTGTGTGTGTGTGTGTGTCACTTTGTGTTGGGGAGGGGGGGTAAACAGTTTTATTATTTTATCGTAACATTTTACACCCCTACTCACAGTGTCCCTGCTCATATTGTTAAATATTATTTTGCTAAAAGTGAACCCGGCACTGTATAGAGCTGACAGACCGATCAGGCAGGGGATGCAGTGCTCCCGGCAACCTGGAGGTATGTAAAGCTCTATAGTGAAGCAAGTGATGAAAACATAATCGCAGTAGAAAAGAACCACTAAAGTAGTTTATGTATTTTGATTTAGACTGACACTTTGATTTCACTCTATGTTCGGTTGTTTTAATAATTTGTTCTTATTATCTTATGTATTTGTCTTAATCTTATCTACATCTTACTCTTGCTGCAACAGCCTAAGCGGATGATTAGTCTAATGTGATGTGGTTATTAAAATGCAAATAGTTTAATGAAATGCATATATCAGTTCTGTCAACATCTTTATATGCGTATGTGTTGTGATGGAAAGTGGCGATGCTTGCCAGTGCTTGTGACTGTTAAGAGGTGAATTTGTTATGACTTTATTGTATTGCTGCTGTCAACTCTCCAATGTTGCCATGAAATAAATAAAATACATATCTATCCATCTTTAATTCCCTACCAGTCAATTGACTGGGCTAGTCTGGATAATGGAGGCAGTCTCCTGAAAGCATTTTGGTGGATTCTGAACAGCAGATTGACAGTGATCTGCTGCTTCATGCATTAGGAATAGGCAGTGTGAGGCGACTCAGCCGGGTAAGATACAAACCATGTACTGGTAATGACCTGGGTTCAAATCTGGCACGGGACCTTTGTCACATGTCAGCCCCCTCTAGCTCCTAATCTTTCCTGTCAATATGTCAACTGCCAAACAAAGGCAAAAATGCCCCAAAAAATAAGCAGAGTAAATGACAGACTTCACTTCAAAAAGTTATTACTAGTGTTTTGCAGGCAAACCCGCTTAGCCTCTCAGAAGTTCAAGGGCGGTTAATACTGAACCCAAAAAGTCCTGACAACATCAACAGAAAACAAGAGCGGGAACGCTACCACCCATGCCGGTGGAGATGAAATGTCTGGTGTGGGTAATGTAATTCTGCAGAAAAGCAGGGGTGTTTCAGTGAATTCACACCAGCCGGGGAACAGCTTGTAGGTATGGTTTCCCTGGGATAAAGCTGACCTTTAATCGCATTAAGCCTGTGTGCGCTTGCCACTCCGGCTCGGCTGGAAGACTGCGAGGGCTGCAGATGGACCGTCTGTGTGGCCTTTCCCCGTCCGCCGCGGCTAACCTTGAAATGTAGAGAGCAGCTGTCTGGAGGCGAGGGGGGCCGGCGGGGCGAGCGGGCCCGGCCGCCGAGATCATTTTAAAGACAGTGGAGAGAGGACGGTCCTCACCTGAATCGACAGTGACAGGTTTCCTCCGGGGGAAGAGGGATGCGGTGCGGGCTGACCGGCCTTTCTTATCCGGGATTCTTAGTCATATGACATCTCCGACATGTCATCTCTCATATCTACCCTTTCCACTGTCATATTCTGCTATCTGACTTCAGGATCATGTACCTTATGTCGGGGTGAGTCGGGTTATCCTGGGCCTCAGGTGTAGCAGTTAAGTGGGTGGTTTTTTTTTTGGATTGTTACTGCTTTTTTGGATTTCATTTCATTACAAAACTTTATAGTCGTCGCCGCTGAACGCAGCAAAATAATTCCACTGTTTAATCTGTGTTTGCTTTGCATGCAATCATCTACAGGAATGCATTGTGAAATATTTATTGGTGAGCTGGTGTGGAACTATCATCGCAGAGGTGATGCATTTCCATGGGTGACATAACAGAGGTCTCTGACATATTTGCCACGCTGGGAGAGACCAATTAACAGACAGAGATAGATAGACGGAGAGAAAACAGACAGAGATAAAGGCAGGTGGAGTGCAGGTGAGCCCTGAGTTACAGTCACACTCCCACGCAGCAGCACATCACACGCACTCATCTTGCAAATGCGTTTTCAGTGACTGAACTGCTGGCCATCTCCGGTTCCACACTAGACAGACAGAGAAGCCAGACATTTCCAATTCAGACAGTAGAGCTGACAAGAGCATATTGCTTTTTGATCATCTTTTATGTGAAGCTTTGACTTCTAAACCAACTCACCAACAGGGCAAAAAAAACATTGATAGTAATTTTACCTCTGTATGTCCAGTATTTACTGCACAACAGCATATGATGACATGTCAAGATGATGATAAGCTAGCTTTTCATGGCCACTATGTAGAAACAATGTACTAAACCTTTAACATGCTCTGTAGTAAACTAAATAAACACTGTACACATGAGGGTAAAATTGCCGTCAATCTTCATGTCATCCAGTGCTTGGATGATCAAAGAGCTTATTTGCCAAAAAGTCAGTGCATTGCTTAAATACTTTGAAATTCCCCGATCAGAAAGTTATCTAGCATTCCAATAGGAAAACTCGATTGGATTGGTTCTATGATAGAACAGAATTCAATGAATAATAATGATAATAATGTCATGCTTTATTTATTCCCATGGAGAAATTCTCTTTTCGCGTGCCTCCCTTCAGGGGGGTCAGAGCGGAGGGTCAGCCGCAGCACAGCAATTGGAATTAATCACCCAACCTACAGTATAGGACCTCGGTGGGCAATAGGATTGTTACAGTCTAATAAGATTCACACAGATGTGCTACAGGGTTTATGTACAATCCCAAACCCTGTAGGATTTCTGTTTGAATCTTGAGTACTCCAGCAATCCTATTAGACGACACAATAGGACTCTAAAACATTGGTTCCGTGATACAATTGCTTATAATTGGATTCAGTTGTATTTTCCAACTATTCTTTTGACAATGCATTCCAGTTTCCCTCCATTCCAATCCAGCAGTAGGTCCCTGCTTAGTATGAAACCCTTCTGCTCTGTATTCAGTGTGGTTCTGATCAGTAGGGCTGATGTCCATCACTGCTAAGAGACCTGGAGACTGCCTGTCCTCCAAGTCTACACAGCATGGTAACTTGACGGCAAGTGAAGGTAAAATTATTTGTCTTTCCAGATCTATGAAAGCTGATGAGAGCTGAACACCCACAGCTCTTTTAATCTTTTGTCGCCACGGCAGACAGTCTGTCTCCTGTTTTCACTCTGAACTGTTTGGATGCTTTTATATTGCTCTCTGCTATTGATGGTTCTATACACTTTTGTCCTGGTGGCTCATAAGGCGCATATCATGTAACTGTGACGTCCCCAATCTTTCCTGTCTCTCTCTACTGTCCCCTGTCAAATAAAGGCAAAAATGCCCCAAATAATCTTTAACTTGATTTGATCATTTGTTTTGTTTAATGTGAATATCAAACAGCAAGCTCTCCACTAACAATAATGGCATTTAAAGAAGCACAGATGCTAAGATGATGGTTACATTTTTAGCTTATTAAAGTATATCAGCAGCATGGAGCCTGCTAAGGACAGGCGTAACATTTGTTAGGCATGTAGGATTACAGCTAATTTTACCATGTGAGAAAGTGTTCACCTACTAACATCCTGTAGGGGGAAGCAAATCAAAAGTGAAGGTTTTATTTAGCCCTTGCACAAGGGACTTTTGTTCCCTGAGTAACGACTGGAAGGCAGCTGCCTCCTCCAAGGCAGTGTGGGGAAAGTTACTTTTAAAACCAACTAGTTACTTTATTCCGTTACTTGCACTAAATAGTAATGAGTTACTTTATAAAGTTAGTCTTTATTAAAAGTAAGTACTTTCAAGTTACCCACGTAAAAAACATGCCTTTCAATCAGCTTTGTGGTGATGTCATCACTCTTATTGTATAGAAATCATCACTGAGTACACAATCTGCTGTTATGTGAAGAAAACAACCTCTGAAAGACGAGGTAGCTTTCATTTATTTGGGCACCACAAGAAATTCTATTTCCAAAGTGCTTTGCTGTCTGTTCCATTTTTAAGGTGCAACAAACTAACAAAGCTAATCAGTCCTGTGATCTAGTAGCATCATTACTGGACTGAAAAAGACAAAACAGATGTGATGGACAGGGAGCCTTACAGATAAATATAAAGCAATGAATTTTCCTTCTCGTTGTTAAAGAAGACCAGTTAAGTTATGATGTAAATCAATGGTGTGAAATTTATATCCTGCAATAAAATACAAGCAGTAAACTGTATCCAATGACTTAAGTAATGACAAAGAACAAGGGACAGAATGTGATATAAAATGTCTCCATAATTAAATGCAGACATGGCTGTGGATTGTTTTGTTTTTTTTGTTTTTTTATTTATTTTAATTTTCTAAAGACAAGCATGCTTTGTTTGTGTACAAAAAACATTTTTTTATCTTTAGGTGTTCCAAATGGGACTTAAATGATAATTTATTATACAGCCATATTCCAAGGTATTTGTATGATTGTGTAAGTGCCATTTGGGTGCCATTTAGTGTATGGATACCAAGTTTAGCAGTATTAGTAGTGAGTTGTGAGAGTTTAAAACAAGTTTGAGAGCATGAACATCAGAATGTAATCTAGTAAGTGCCTTGTTTGGAGTGGAGCCTGTCACACACAAGATGGTATCATGAGTGTAAACGTGGTGAAAAAACTTTATAACTAAATGTATATATAATGTGAATAAGAGTGGACCAAGGATAGTTCCTTGTGGAACGCCCTTATTTTGAGGTATGCATAGAACCAGTTCTAGATAAAATCATCAAAACCAATAGAGCAATTTGTTCAGTTGAACATTAAAAGTATTAGGGTCAGTAGTATCAAATGATTTTAATAGTTCAATGAATAGGGGAGCACAATGGGGTTTTTTTTCAAGGGAGTTGACAATATTATTCAACACACAGCTTGCAGCTGTTACAGTACTATGGGACTGGTCTAAACCTTGATTGCTGTGGCTGGAGGGTACTATTCACTTCTAGACAGGCATGTAGCTGAGAATTAACCAATGACTGTTGATGTGTCCCTATTGGCCCTATTGAGTACAAACATTGTAAAAAGAAATACAGTTGGAGACCTTCACAGCAACTGAGTAAGGCAGACAACAGGTGAAATGCAGTGCTTTCAAAATAATTGAAGTGGGGTTTTTTTCTGATTTGTTCTCTGATACTCATTTTTCCTGATGGCCCTATTAGTCATGCTGCAAATCGATCTTGAGCATTCCTACTTTGGAATATTTCCTGACAAAATCTTCACATCAAACATAATTTGTCCTGGTCTCATCTGTCCCACTCATCTATTAGCCAACGGCCAGGCCTGCAAGACCGTCTGGACCGGCAAAATGATGCATCTTGTCCCCCCCTGACCCTGACGCGGCACACAGCCTGACAGATCCGGGCTGCATTCAAGACCACGCAAACACTGCAAACAAGAAGCTGAGCAAAAACGGCTTGACGGTGCCGAGCCCCTTGGAGAATGTTGACAACTGATAGGGTCTTATGAACTGCCTTGTGGTGTGTGTTTGGCAACGCTATTCGGCCATATTTTGCGGAACATAACAGAATGTTGGAGCATTTGAATGCACCCCTGGATGCGGTGTACCCATCCAAGTCCTAAACTGCTGTCCAGATGGCTAGATCCCAGCTGAACTCTTTGACAGTTGCTATTCTTTCCCCCTTGCCTCGTTCATGCTTGGAGGACTGGGCAATTCATAACACAAAAGGGGGTCAGTATAATTGCAAATGTTGCCCACAGTTCATAGTGAAAAAAAGGGAAGGCTAAAATGAAACACCTTTAAAAAACAAACAAACAACAGTGTATAATTGAGTGTGATAGGGTAGAATGTCATTAATATAAACCAATAAATAATTCAGCTGACGGGAAGACCTGGGCTGTGTTGGAAGTGTCATCTTTGGTTCATATATGTTCATACAGTGATGGGTCTAACTAGACTCTCTCTTGTTTTTGAAATGTTTTGAGATTAACCTTGAACATGTTATTTTTGGACCAGGAAATACATATCACATAACAAGTCTAACAAGTCAAGATTTACATAGTTCAGTATTTCTGATGCCTCTCACCATTCACACTCTATTATGCAGTGTGGGGCAAGTCTGATTTAGTGGTCGAAGTGCGCCAGTTACTTTGTTAGCTTTAAAATCCAGCTTTGGGTGTGTCAAGGTACAGACCAGGACACAAATCAAGCTTGTTTGTTGTGTATTTTGTAGGGGGGCAAGGTCAACCACTGTCTTGTAATTGGAGTGGAACTAAAAGAATGCATTATGCATGATTTGAATCGGTCAGTCCTGGGTCTAGGTCAGAGGAAGCGAGGCAGACTCAGGACACACAATGTCAGGGTACGTGCTAGGTTTGGTTAAACTAGTGATTGATTTTCCAAATATGGAAAGACAGCAAAAATCAGCCAGCTGTGGTCTGGCGAGCTGAAACCACTAGTGCCCAGACGGACGCTTGATGCTAGCTCGGACTGACACTTAACTTGGCTTATAGCTTCATGGTTCGATGAACACAAACTACAGCTCAACTCTTCACTGTTTCCAAATCCAAAATGACTTTTTAACTGGCTTTTCAAAGATGTCGTGCTTTGCTAGAATCAGTATAATATTAAAATATTGTAAAGCAAATGTCTGTGGTGTCTCCAGTCTGCCAGCTAGTCAGTCAGTTAGTTACTGAAGTCCGGTCTTGTCAGGTTCAATTTCCCCACTGAGATTGATAAAATTGAATCTAATCTAATCTAATCTAATTTAATACAAAACAAACTTTGGCAAATCAAATCAGGAGTTACTGTATTTTATGTAAGGGGATGGCTTGACAATATTTGCTATTTAGTTTGCAACTCCGAAACGCAACTGAGTAACTGATGTTACTCAAAATTATTTGATACCACAGAAGAAGACATTTCAAGCACAGTGCAGTGCATTGTTAAAAATAAGACCCTATATCAGATGGCAGTGGTATCTGTGAAACCCTCAAGCTCTCTCATATCCTCATGACTAATTTACTGTGTCTTTCTCCTTGCCTGCTCTCTCTCTCTTCACCCCTCTCTCCTCACACACACACACACACACACACACACACTTTCCTCCCCTACTACTCTAATGTCAGCGTGCAAATAGCATCCTTCTGTATCTGTGTTCTTTGTTTCTTATAGCCACGACTGTACATAATAATTTTGTAATCAATCTCGGAGACGGCAAGACAAAATAACCTCCTCGGCGGTGAAAAGGCTTCATATACATTTAAATAAGGATGGCTTAAGGGATAGCTGGGGGTTCTGCTTTCCCCAGCAGATAAGAGTAATGAATGAGAGACTTAAAGCGCGCAAAGCCATCTCCTCTGAGATAGGCATTATGCATTTAACAAAGGACTCCCACGCTGCACTACTTGTAGGTTTTCAGTTTCTCTGCTGTTCCATGGTGCTGACTTAATGTTAAGGCCAAATAGGACAGTTCCATGCACTTTGTAGCTTATATTCAGCATGGGAAAACATTACTGTCTATGAATAATAACTGAGAGTAGAGTTAACTACTTCAAATTAGCATTTTCTAATGGTGTAACTCTGGTAAGATCAAGTGTCACGGTCCTGAAACAAATGCTATTGAAAGAAAACAAAACATTTCCAGCGATATAGAATTCTCAGCTGAGGAAGTGAAGTGTATTCTCATAATGTTGTCTGTACAATCAATGCCTACGCTAGGGAAATAAGACATTCCACGTTCCTGCTGAAATCACCGTTTGAAAATGCTGTACAATCAATGCATGAGGCAAAGAAATAAAAGTTGCATATTAGCCGTGGCAGTCAAGGACATGTGCTTGCATAAGGAGCATACCTGCTTCTTTTACTCTGCATTTTAGAGCATATACATCTGTCAGAATTGGTCACAGTAGGGCCAACTCCCCGAAGCGGTATACATATCAACTTCACAGCTTGTGAGCGTAAATATGAACCGCCTAGAGCAGGTAATCCTCTTCCCCAGGTCTGGAGGTGGTCTTTCAGTGCTGCCGCTGCAACAGCCGTAATTTCAACTAAAATCTGCCATGCATGAAATCCAACATCTACCATTAATCACCAGTAGAATCCCACCTGGCCGAGGAGGATACTGAGGGTTCAGACAGGACTACTCTGCCATCGGGTGCGTTCACGCCAAGCATGTTTGGAGTGGTTTATTTGAACTCTAGAGTGTTTACTCCTTTGGTTTGGTTTGTTTGGGCAGAGAACAATGCCACTTGAACTCAGGTGGCACCAAGAAACTGCACAAGACACCTGCAAATACGAAGACAGATGTTGATACTCATAGCCAGCAGGAACTCATGCTTGTCTAGCATAACAAAATTAACTGAGGGCAAAATGCAGATTGATGCTCATATTGAGCTATTTCTTCATGTGTTCTTACCCAGAGAAGGTGAATTACAGCAAAGAGTGCAGACAAGTCCATCATGCTTAGCTAAAGTTACAGCTAATGCCACGATAAATACATAAATATATGGGGACATTTAAAAATAAATACATGTACACATAAATACATAAATAAATAAACAAAATCTGACTACTTATTCATTTCTGTATTTATTTTCATATTTCTTTATTTCCCAATTTATTGATTTCTCTATTTAGTTCTGTGCTTATTCATCTATTTATTATTTCCTGTATTTATTTATTTTTGCATTTCTTTGTCCATGTCAGTACCCGATCCGTACCAGCTGCCCGATCCGTTCTGCACATGCGCGCGCATTGGACAGCTAGGTACGGCAACACCACTTGGACAAACTTGATACTGCATTTTTTATACACTGCCCAATCTGTTCCATGCATGCGGCGTCAAATTAGCTAGTGATACGAGATTGAGCTATGTCTGATACTGTTCTGGCTCACCAGCTGCTGTGGCTAAGTTATCAATAGTTGATTTCTAAAGTTATTTGCTTGTTTGCACCAGCCAAAGTCTTTCGGCCCAAGGTGTAACCGCAAACCGTGACCGGTTACGTGAACTCGCTGGCGGCCGTCAAGTGTTTTAACCACCGTAAAATGTTCACACATGCGTGGTACAAATCGGGCAGGAATAAGCACACGTATGTGCAGAACGGATCGGGCAGCCGGCACGTCCTGTTACATACAAAACCCCATAAAACATGCAGTATCAAGTTTGTCCAAGTGGAGTTGCTGTATCTAGCTGTCCAAGATGGCGGACCCGCTTGCGCATGCGCGCGCATGTGCAGAACGGATCGGGCAGCCGGTACGGATCGGGTACTGACAGTCCATATAGTAATACTGAGGGAGCATGGCTTTGACATCCAGGCATTAGCAATCGAACCCAGAGGAGGTGCAGGTCCAAGGTGATAGGCTTGTTTGAGATGAGCGAGTCCCACAGAACTGCTGCCTTCAGTGTCTTGAGTCATAGAGCAGTACACTTTCACACTATGGACACATTTGTTTTGTACTGCAAACACATACAGTACAGACTACATACTGTATGTCATGTTGAAAATCACAATAATGGCGATATCAAATGTTGGATAAAATGTTTTTAGATTTCACTATTTTATGCAATACTCCATAGCTCAGTAGATACAGCATGGCACTAACTGGGTTAGGCATTTGATTCCGACTGTTGCTGTCTACCCATGGTAAACATGTAGGCATTCATGGTACTACAATTGAATAGGTACCCAGGTTGAATACTAGGTTGAATGAAAGCATCCAACAGTTGCCATCGATATGTTAAGAGATATCAAGCTCAAACCACAAAATGAAGTATCCATTAGCCATATTATTATGGAATGGATCATTGGCCACAGCTTCATTAATGTGATTCCCAACATGGCAGAACTGTAGACATACCATGTATGTTTTCAGTCAGCTACAAAACAAATATATCCTGGGGAGGTGAAATGATCTGTCTGCTATGTAGTCTCAGCACAATGAGACTTCCAACCATAAAGACAAAGTTGACGTCTCAGCTCATTTTAACATACGTATCATTTAACAAGGAAATGGGTGATATTGGAATAAACACAGCTATGAAATTGTTTCCTCTGTGCATTTACACCTCAAAACTGTTACCGTTTTATAAGCCCAAAATTATGCTAATTTGATTCAGATTAAGCTGCTTGTGTTTTTGCCTGTGGTTAACACTGCACTGAACTGTACTACTATCAGTGGCATCATTAAAAGACAACTACTATACTATACATTTGTCATGTACATTTTACGACAACAAAAACTCATTATGAAACATTTCAGAGGTCAATGGATGGTTATTTATTGATAGTGAGGGACAACAGTGAGCTCTGGCTCCCTGGTGGACGCAACAGACTAATTATAGACCAGTGATTTGCACCTGTGTCTTATTGCGAGTGCCGGCAGAGACTCCAGGTAACTGATAAAAGACGGAGCCGAGCGCCGCGCCGGCCCTCTGGGAAGCGGCTCCGCTATAGCTCCGCGGCTCGGCGCTCTTCGGGGGGGGGGGGGGGGGGGGACTGCTGGCAACGATGCAAGGAGGGGAAGCGAGTCGGATAGGGACGGGGCTTCGGGAACGCACCTGCCGGGCTGCCGCTGCTCCCCGGCTCGGGCTCCTGCCGCCATCCCAACACAGCCAGCAGATTCCTTGGGGGAAAACGAGCTGGGAGAGGAGAGTTGAGTAGTAGCCCATGTTAACTGTATGTATAGCCTTGTCACATTTTTTGTCTTATTGTTTTTGTGCTTAGAGTCAGGGTTTTCATGTAGTTTGGGGAGTTTGGAGGAGGCTGTTGCCCATGGGTTGTTGTTGTCACTGGACGTTTTTCCCTAGAGGTGATATTGGGTGACAGCCTATTTATTCAATAAAGTTTAACTTATGGTGTACGTCTTGTTGCTGTGGGGTGGTTGTTCCACAGCCTCTGACACCGGACCAGGCGGGTCTACCAAAAGGTGCTGGCAGTATTTCACTACCTTGTCTAATACAGTTATTTATCACCTCTAAAGAACAAGGTTTATTACAATACTTTCATCTATCTAGGTGTCCTAAAGCACCACCGAGGCCAAGGCTCTGTGGGAGCTGCTTCTGCAGCCAGTTTGGAAGTTCCCACAGCATGAGTATAACAGATTTTCCATTTGGGGCTTTTTTGTTATTACTATAAAAATGAGATATGCGTCCTATCAAATATTGCCGACGGATAGGAATCCATACAGCTGAGTTGCCCCCTTGACTAGGCCTATTCTGCACTCTTTTCATTTAGCCTAATAAATCTGTGTGTCCCCAAGGGATTACACAGTGAATTGAACTGACTGTCTGGATATTACTTTAGATGTTTCTTGTTGATTGGTCCTAGTTATACTGTAGGAAATGGCTGCTAAATATTTCACTGCACTGGCTACTCAAGTAAACTCATAAATGAAGCGAGCTAGTTCAGGAAAACAACTCAGTTGGTGCTGGGCTCTGGATCAGCTGATGTGTCAGCTGAGCTTGCGTATTGCCATCACCAATTGGGCGGTCTGTTTAAGCTCTCCCACTCATTCTCATGCTGCTGCTCGCCCTGCTGCTACTGCTGCTGCCTATGCATCCCACACACTCCAGCACCACCCCAGCATCCACCTGTGGGCTCTGTTTCTCCATGGTGGCCCATGGGGGGTTTGCATTAATCTCACCCTGCTCTTGCTGGTTTTGAATCGCTTCACAGCGAGTGATGCTACACAGAGCCTTGATGCCAAAATTAAATCTACTGTAGGCTATATCTGCATTTATTGTGAATTAAATGTTCCCATACAATACCTGAGTTGACTGACTGAACTGTGGCCTAACATTCTTATAGGCTGCAAATGGCAGGCTATAGTTATTATTAAGTAGGCTTTGGTAAAATATCAAAAGGTGTCAAAAGTGTCTTGGCCTCGGTTTAGGCAAAAAATCTCATTTCTACCATTAGTTCCCCATATGTGCATGCTGTGTTGCTTGCAGATTTGCGATTTCCATAATTACTTATAAAACGATCAGGCCAACATATCTTTACGTGCTATTAGTCTAAGACTAACAACAGCTTAACCTGAGCAGTCATTCCACACAGTGTACACAGGCGTCAATTCACTAAACCACTAAGTCTATGGTAGAGTCTGTGCATCTGTCATTGCCACCAAAGCTTCCAAACCCATTTAAATCAACTACATTTCTGGGGGGCAAAGTGGAGCAATGACTGACAAAACGTTATTATTTGGTCAATGTGATAAATTATTAGTCATAGGCTCTGACAAGATATTATTTGCTCAGTGTGATAGATTATTAGCCGTGGGTCACCAAACTATAAGCTTAGAGGGAACGTTGGTCCTGAAGGCTCCCTTAAACTCTTTAAATTGGCTTACAATAAATTTGCCGATTTTTGTTTTATCTTTTCTCTGTATTATAATGATTAAAATCTACTAGATCAAATTTGGACTCACTTAGGCAAGGTTATCGCAAGTGCAACATTGTTATATCCAATTCAATAAACAGCTGCACAGGGTAAAGCTATCGTTTTTGTTTTGTTTGTTGTTTTTTACTACAGCTGTTTACTGTCTCCAACATCAGTGGCAACAATTCCCTGCATTACTAAAGTGATAAGAAATGATCCAAGGAAGATTGTAATGGGTAATCAGTCAGTCAGTCAATCTGATGTGAGGATGTTTTTATGGGGCATTGTTTCACAAAATAGCAGTCATTTCAGCATTAATCCAGAGTATACAGCTATCGATCTATGCACTCTGATGTTGATCAACCAATGTGAGTTAGGTGACACCATGACATACTTTGATTGACAGCCCCCTCCTTATCATATGAACAAAGAAATACAGAAACAAATAAACACTGAAATGAATAAATAGGGAAATAAATACAGAAATCAATACGGTAATGCTTTATTTTGCAGCCTGCTCATTACGGTGTAACTAGTTTGTAATTATGGGGTACAAATAATATAACAATGTTGTAGTTATAGGGTAACAAAACAAGAAGCCCAGGAATTAAGGGGTAACAATTTTGTAATTATGAGAGATTTATAAGGTAGTTATGGTGTAACTGTTGTTGTAATTACTGCATACTTAAACTAGAAATAACCGCCTCGCGGTTGTATGCCTCTGCCAACAAACTTTGTTTTATCATTGCAAGGACAGTCTTTATTTACTGAACATATATAATTAATGTGATTATTAGGTCAACTTAAAGGATTTTGGTGTCTGCAAAAGTAAGTGACAGCACTTCCACCGTTTTTGTAGAATGACCCAAGATCGTTTTCTAGGCTACAGTGGTAAGCAAAACATTATGATGTCACAGTGAATTTGACCTTTGACCTTTTGGATATAAAATGTCATCACTTCATCATTTTATCCTATTAGACATTTGTGTGAAATCTTGTCATAATTAGCGTATGAATTCTTGAGTTATTGCCAAAAACATCTTTTGTGAGGTCACAGTGACCTTGACCTTTGACTTTTGACCACCAAATTCTAATCAGTTCATCCTTGAGTCCAAGTGGACGTTTGTGCCAAATTTGAAGAAATTCCCTCAAGGCGTTCCTGAGATATCACGTTCACGAGAATGGGACGGACAGATGGACGGATGGACGGACGGACAACCTGAAAACATAATGCCTCCGGCCACGGCTGTCACCGGTGCGGAGGCATAAAAATAATTACTGGGTACAATTATGTAATTGGGGGGACTAAACAAATATTATCGGTGCTTAAAGGTTCATGCGCTGGAAAAAGGCCACTGTAAAGTGCTGCCCATGTTTCTATTAACTACATGGGTTGATGCACAGGTTGTTCTGGAAAAAATAAATTCTACACGTGAAAAGCTTAATTGAAGATTAAGAACTTTTCTTTTTATTTTCTTAAAGTATCTCCTCAGATATGACAGTAGGTAGTAGTAATAGGTAATAGTAATATATAGTAGTAATAGTAGTAGGTAGTAGTAAGATTAGAATGAGCTAACTTGTGGCTTAAAACAGTGAAAGTACAATAGGAATTAGCAATTAAATAGATGTTTTCGACATAAAAAATACGGTATCTTAATATAAGTTCCAAATATTCAGTTATGTGTTTTTTAATCATGTGTAGTTTATAAACAATGTATGAAGTGAGACATTTCTGTCATCAAAGTTTACTGGAGCCTGAGCTTCATCTGATGAATCATAATGCAGCTGGACAGAATGCAGCAGAGTTCATTGAATTTAGAATGTCAGAGTCATAAAGACAGACTGACCTGAACACAGACTCAGACTCACAGTTTCATCTCTGATCGCTGTTCACCTGCACATTGAGACAGAAAACTTGTTGCATTCATTTGGAGAAACATCAACAATATCTACCTTTTGGAAAGGAAAACATGGAGAGTGATTTCCATCTTGGTAAGCCACATGTATTTATAATTGTATTATTTAACAGGAAAAGATTAGTACAGAGGATTTTGCTGAACAGACAAACAAGAGACAGACAGTCAGGACAAACTAGTTGTTTGTGTTGAAGGATTTGTATTAGTCTGCAGTTCTTCCTTAGTTGTATTTACATTGTAAATTCAGTTAGATTTGTTGTTGAAACAAAACTATGATGAAAGGCATAAGATGAACCAACAAGAGAAATGCGTTGTTTGCTCCTTAAATCTATTTTTGCAAATGTTATAAGAAAAATAAAGATGTGAGTAAACTGGTAACAAAGTCTAACAGTGTGCGGTGGGATAATTCCTTTATATGGACTATTGTGAAGCATGTTGACCTTGAATGAAGCTACATCAGGTGGCCTCATGGTTATCTGATTATTAAGATGTTACCATTGCATTTCTTCCGGCATCCATGCAAATGGTCGCTCGACTCAATGCCCTTAATGACGATCGCCATGAAACATCAACTGCATGTTTGCGAAAGTCCTGAATAAGGAGCAGTACCTTTATGCTGAAGCCTCTAGTTTCTCTGGAGTTCCTTCTGAGCTCGACTATGATCTTTCACCTCAGTCTGCTGTTGGTCTTGGCTCCAAACCTGCTTGTGGATTTGAGAGCCTCAATATATGGGAACCAATAGCCAGCACAGCTTCATCAGCATACAAACTTCTCTTGGATATGGACAAAGGAGACCTTCCTCCCACAGAGAAAGAGTCTCCTCTCATGACCGAAGACACAGTGTTAGGTAATGCTGGAGCATCCATCCACCCAGCTCAGTATGTTGAGGCTCAATCCACCCTGCTCCGCCTTGTTGAGGCTCCATCCCATGATGCTCAAATGACTGATGACTTCAGAATTCAGAATTCAAATTCCTTGTGAGAGATCTCATCCAGAATTCCTGGCAGAGTGGCAGCAGTGACTCTCTTCCTACATTCATAGCTGTTAAGCACTTCCAGGAGGTCATCCATATCAACACAAGTGAAATCATCTAAAGCTTGACTGAGGACATCTCGCTCTTGGCAGCTCACAAACTGAAGAACGTTTGTCCTCAGGTCACTGTGCACTGCCCCCAAAAGCATCTCCTCTAGAAAAGGAGGAGCAAACTTGATAGGTAAGTACTGGCAATCTTGAAATCCTTTCAGAAGAATTTGCCCAACTGCTTTCCATGTATCAGCATTGAAATCATGCCTGAGGAAAGGCACTTTCAAAGTTGTCCAAGGGTACTGCGTTCATAGAACTCTGTCCAGAAGCTACTGTAGACATCCCTGAGAACACCTGACCCACTGCCCAATTCCTCTGAGTTGTCAGGAAGTAGACGTCTCACTGCTAACGTTTTGCTCACAATCTCAGGGTCAGAAAATGCTTCTATCATGTCACTGAAACTATTTGAGTGGTGTATGACCAATGTTACTGTCGGCAAAGGATGAAGAGGGCTTTGAGGGAACTCATCAGGTTGATAGATCAGTGTGTCACTGAGAGAGTCACTGTCCACCAGCTGCCATGCACCAAAACTGATCTCAGGGTCAGAGGTATCTACAACTAAGCCCTCTAAAACGTTTTCTAAAACATCATACTGTAGATCCACAGACAAAGAGATAGGATCACTGATGACTTTGACAATTGTGCTTGCTACATGATCTGCACTTGGAGGGTGTTCTGTGTTAAGTGAGGACTGTGTTGTTCTGAATTGATCAGAAACAATGAACACCTCTGGAAGTGTGGAAGGCTCATCTCTCTGATGTTGTTGTTGTCGGTGAATCAAGATCAGAAACATAACTAGCTTGGTCAAGTTCATCACTAGACTTCAATCAGCATTGGTTTTGGCTGAGTTGCAATGTAGAAACGCAACATGGGGAGTTTGACAGTGTCATATATCTTTTTAACAGAGATATCCTTGGGAAGAGGATTTTGCTTGAAGTCCCAAACTTCAAATTCAAAGTTGGATTCATGACCTTTGCTAGATTCTCCATCTGGAAAGAATAAGGCCTTTCCGTCTTTTAGTATCTCATCATAGCCTGTCTGAATGTTAACTGCAACCTTTCTTGTCCCTCCACCTTGCTTTGCTCTGACCTGTTTTGTTACTTTATTGTCAGTGTGAACCCATCCTATTACAATATTTCTTGTGGACTATCTTGCTCTACACCTTTTTTGGTTAGAAGTTTGTGGCTCCTCCTCACCGTTGTGTTTTTCCTTTCTAAGTTTTAGTTTCTCCCTCAGTCTTTCAAAAAGACCCTGTTTTCGCTTTGCGGAGGGTGTCTCACGCCTGCAAAAAATGAACAGAGCAATCCTGTCCCCATATGAGGGGAGGTAATTGGCCAGTTGAGCATCTTCCATAAGCAGGATGACCTCTCTGTCAATGTGTAAAAAGGGAAGAGTCAAGTGTGTTAACGTTGTATGGAAGGGAATCATAGAAAGATGTTATTACTTCATAAATGTAGATAAGTGATATGACTAAAGAAGAGGTCCAAAAGGAAAATCTGGTTATTCAAGCTTTTTAGGTCCATGCTTAATTATGACCACTGTTGAACTTAAACAGACTTAACACTCGAAGACAATTACATCCAAAATAACTTTGTGTGCTACACTTCTCAGCCTATATTTCTTTTGAATTAAACTGTACTATTACAATGTAAAGAGTAATGCAACATCTTTGTCTGCTCTGGGAGCAGATGAAAAACAAAAAAATAAACAAATAAATGATAGCATATAACATGATAATAGCCATCAAAGAGTAGCTTATCTATCAACATGCATAACACAGGAATGACTGGATGTTCATCTTATAATCATAACACTACCTTTTGCTCTTCGATCAACTGAAGAGACACCTCAATCTCTCAAGAAAGTTACAACATCTGACAGTTTCTCCACCATCATGGAACTGCAGAATAGAAGAAACAACAAAACATAATATGAATAGAAAAACCCAGAACAGAATAGAATAGAATAGAATAACCTCACAGGAATCATGGATGAGTTGAACCAGTACGGAAGAACTATAAAAAATGCGTCTGTACATAGGGTATGTATCATGACTGACAGTCACTGACATTTTTTTTGCAGAGATTTCAAAGTGCCGAAACAAAATCTGGGTTGGCTGCCATATACTAGTGTTTGTATCTTTCTGTTTTCCGTTTGGAAGCGACATGTTTATGTTGTTTATTTTTTATGAAGTGGAGCCTACAGAAGAGAGGACACACACACACTGGACATTTTCTCCTACGCACCTGTCTACACGATATAATAGGTGTGCAGGAGCCTTTACAGTGGAGATATTTAGTGGAGCTTAAAAAATGTACGGACACAGGGCCATAGACGTATTTGAATATAAAAACTATTAGAACTTGGTGTATATGGATAAACGTCCTAGCCTAGCTAGCCAGCTTCATGTTGAAAGTTTGTAGCCACACTTGCGCTTTACCTCCACATAAACTGGGTATCCTGGGTTGGGATAAGAATTGCGAAATAAAAAATTATGTATCCGATTGAACAGGTTAATTACCATTAAAGTCTAATAATTTCTTCCTTATTATATACTATAGGTTTTGTCCAGCAACGCTAGTGAGAATCCACACCATGTCTTGAGATATTTTCTTGGAGAGGAGAGGAGAGGTGAAGAGAAGAAGAGAGATATAAGAGGAGAGGAGAGGAGAGAAGAAGAAGGAGATAAGGGGAGAAGAGGAGAGCAAGATTAGATGAGAGGAGAGGAGAGGGAGATTAGAGGAGAGAAGAAGAGGGAGATAATGGGAGAGGAGAGGAGAAGAAGGAGATAAGGGGAGAGGAGGAGAGCGAGATTAGAGGAGAGGAGAGGGAGATTAGAGAGGAGAAGAAGAGGGAGATAAGGGGAGAGGAGAGGAGGAAAGGAGAAGAAGAGGGAGATGAGGGGAGAGGAGATAGAGATGAGGGGAAAGGAGAGAAGAGGGAGATAAGGGGAGAGAAGAGAAGAAGAGGGAGATATTTCTTGAAATATTTCGACTTTATTCTCGTAATATTTTGACTTTACTCTTGTAATATTTAGACTTTTTTTCTCGAAATTATGACATTATTCTCGTAAGATTATGACTTTATTCTCAAAATTATGACTTTATTCTTGTAAGATTATGACTTTATTCTCGTAAGATTATGACTTTATTCTCGAAATCGTATATTTATATTTTTTTTTACAGTGGCTCTAAAACGGCATCGTACTTTGCGCATTTCTTCAAAACACACCTATATTCCTGCAGTTATGGGTAACCTGTAGCCTAAAACAGTGAAAGTGTAATGGAATTAGTAAATATATGTTTTCTATACCTCTATTACTAACAATATAATCAATATTTATTCTAAATGTGCCTGTTTTTTCACTGAGAGTCTTTTAATATAATTATATTCTGTAAAAAAAAAAAAAAAACCCATCAAATTATTATTATAAGTAAGTACAAGGTGTGCGGCTGTAAAATAAAGCAGTGCTTGTTCCCCTCCCCTCTTCAGTAATTTTTGGTTAAGTACAAGGTTGCCCCACAGTAAATACAGGTTAACAGAAAGTCACATACGTCCATCTGGTAATCGATGTTAGGAGAGCAGACCCTAGACCAGCTGTTTGGTGACATTTCTATAACAATATAGCATACACAAAAACTATGGAACTTCAACACACAGTAACAGAACATACAATTTTATAGTATAAAATTTAAAATAAAAACCTTCATAATCCATTTATAAAACAATTTAGGGTCTAAATACTTACTCCATAACTACTGGGAACAAGCACCGATAACATTTGTTTTAGGTCATGGTAATTTCTTTTGAAGTATGCAGTAATTACAAAAACAGTTACACCATAACTACCTTATAAACCTCTCATAATTACAAAATTGTTACCCGTTAATTCCCTCACTTCTTGTTTTGTTACCCTGTAACTACAGCATTGTTATTTTATTAGCACCCCATAATTACAAACTAGTTACACCGTAATTAGCGGGCTGTAAAATAATAAATTGGGAAATAAATAAATAAATGTGGAAATAATTAGGGATATGAATAAATAGGGAAATGAATAAATACAGGGACATTTTATTTATTCATGTCTGTGTACATGTACTTACACATGTATTTATGTATGTACTTATTTATCAAGGCATTTATTTATTTTTGATATTGGCTGATGTGGTCCTCCATACAATCGCACCATTAGCAGCATCTCTAAAGTGAGAGCTGAGGCTCTGTGCAGGATGACTGGGCAAAATAAGCCTGTTAAATTGCGAGGCTATAGATTGCCTGGTGTCAGCATCCCTGAGCATTCCATCATCATCCCTTTTAATCTCATCAATAGTTTTGATTGGAGGCCCGTCAAGGCCCAGATTGCGTCTAACTGGGTTTAATTAAGATGTTGTTATTTTCTGTGTGCTACAGCCAACTGCTACAGTGGATGGAGAATAGCCCGAACCGCTGCACAGAGGGCTGTTGCCATCAGCAGAAGTGCTTTTAAAAATAGATTGCTATTGATCTGGCTCCTCCAAAACAACATTACGGTGCAGATGTGCACTGATCTGTCAGAAATGCAGCATGAAAAGAGCCATACAGCTCATAACATCTTGTTCCATCGCTAACGTAATCGTCACCATCTCAAGTACGCTCCTGCGATCGGTCTTCAGAAAGTTGTGGTGCGTTCACAAAAGCAAGTTTTCCTCTTGGTACTTGAAAAGATTTTTTGTTATTATGCCCTCTTGCCATGTTGTGATATTTGTGCTTATTATGTGCTTTAATTCATTATGCGCTATGAGTAAGGTTTAATTCAACATGAAGCAAAAAATACTTCTCAGACTTAGTAAGTGTTGCCAAAAAACACTTCTGACATAAGTGTCACCGTGACTGACAATTAGGACCAAAAAGTTCCTGAGGGAATGTAGTTTTGAATTATTCTTTAAGCTTTCTTAAACAGAATGTATTGGATGTGAATTTGAAACATGGCACCCGCTTTCTTGCAAAACAACTTTCAAGAGGGTGACAGTCATGAGAGCGAATGTTGCCACAGCAAAGTGGGGAAAGGTATCATTAGTTCTCTGAGCTCCCACTTTAGCGATCTACATTATTATTTCCCGGATTTGCGTCTGCTGGCACAGATTGTAGCCATGTCTTGTTTGTGACAGGGAGGGTGTCGCAGCGCAGATACTGGCATGTCATTCCAGGTCAGAATCAAACATCACAACACGACACACTCCCATTTACATTCACCTAACAAACAGTTCAAACTTCTACTAAAGCAAAGGAAATGCATCTAAACTGCATTTCTCTCAAGGACTATCATGATATAGTCACTCCTTCCTCTACAGGTACAATGAAACAATACTATTAGTTTGATCATTTGCATCCTATAATCTAGCGAGTGTCAAACAACTAAAACATTTGAGATGGAGCCTGTAGGAAAAGCTGATATGTCTGTAATTAGCAGCAAGGTGTATAGAACCCCTGTTGCTTTTGCTGGGATTTGTATTATTATGCTTTTTTTTTTGTATTTCTGCTATTTGATCAGTTTTCACCTATGGCAAAAATGAATAGAATTTTTGCACCCTGTTGTTCTTAAAATGGGTGATATAATGCAAGTAGAAATGACATGATGAAGTTATTACATAGGCTATTTTAACTTCACTGAAAATAACTTGACTAAAACTATTTCGCTAACAACGAACAAAGCCATGAACTGCTGGAATGCTAAGCAAAGTATGCCTACTGAAAGCAAAAATAATCAATATTAGTTTTGGACGTAGTTCAAAATAATGGCTCTCTCTTCCAGGATCATCTGTACATTCACGACAAGGAGACCACCATCGCAGCACGCTTTGCCCCAAATATGAAAATATATTTCTTGGACTATGGGAGGAGCAGTATTCCATCACCAATACCTTTTTATATATAAAGGCTGTGTGCTGGGGCTGCTACATTAATGATGTGATCTGTTTTATCTCTGCCTCTGAAAAACAGATTTCGTTTCATGAACAATAGTTCTGCCTGGCGAGTGCAAAATGGATGAGAAGTTGATACCAGCCATTTAAAGCCTCCCAGTTCTCTAAAAGAGACTACAGGAAAAAAATATCTCAAAACGGTGCTTGGAGACTGGTTGCATCCATCGTTGGCATCAATGGAAGTTCTTAAGTAATTTTATTGATGTTTTTCTTCATTTTTCATTAATGCTACCTAATTAGCACTTGCTATTAACTCATCAAAACGATGTAACTTTATGAAAGGGAATACCAAAGCAGGAAAATACATGATTTGCTCAGAACTTTTGAACTTTTGTAACTGTTGTAGCTGCATGAGACAACTAACTGGATGCAATTGGAAACTCTGCATCGTTGGCATGAATAGAGCAACCCATCAACCAAGTTGCTTGCAGTGTGAAGGCACTGTCAGTTTTAGTACCTTAGTGTGCCAGGAGGAGAGTAATGGCTGATATTCTAATCATCAGCCTGTAGCTACAACAACTGCAAAACACTGTACTTACATACTATATCCACATCTCCACCCAGGTGGAAGCAAACAGCTGCATCCCAAGAACAGGCAATATGTTTTCCTGACAATTACTCACCTCTGAAAATGCAAGACGGACATTGGTTTGACGCCGGCACACTTGAGATGCACTTGTTCACTTGTTAGCTGTCTCAATAACTAGCTCATGATATATCATATGGAATCTGTCGTCTTACTTTGTTGGCAGCTAATCAGATCTTATCTGAATATAAAATTGTTTTTGATGGAACCCCCCAGTGAGATCATTCCCCCCATTCAGTTTACCTTGCAGCACCTGGCAGGTGGTCACCTTTTCATCTGCAATACATTTCAACTTATTCCGGAGAGAACCGGCCAGCTAACAAAGATACTATTCCCCCATGAGCCTGAAGCAACATCAAAGTCCAATTAAGGTTTACTGGGCGTAATGTTAGGTCTCTGTGGAGCTGTCAGTTCTATTCTTAGAGACCCTCCTCATTGGTTCCATTCTCTTGTGTTCTTTCTCATTATTCTCCGATGAATGGTGGAGGTGTTTTGAGGTCGCTTCTCCAAGGTGGGTCATGTAAAGGTTCCACAGCAGGTGGTCTGCTACCTTGCCTTTGGTTATAGAGCGGTAATTAACTCGGAGTTAGGTGTGAGGCGAATGCAGGAAACTGTAGGAACTCATTCAAGCTTGCTTTAAGGATAGGAATGGAACTAAACTGAATCCTAACTGAATCATAACTGTTCTTTGTCGAGTGAATCATAACTGAATCATAAAACTAGACAAGGCACAATTTCTATACTTTTAAAGGTGCAATAAGTACATTTTTTACTGCCCCATAGCACATAATGATCATAATATATCTGCGGGGGGTTGATGGGGTTGTTGATCATTGCCAACGACTCAATGATTACTTGGCCAGGTGCTGACATTTCTGGCTTTCAAAACTCACTTTCCGGCCTGTACTCTGTTTTGGAACAGCCAAAGCCAAAAAAGCAAATGACAAAGCAGTATTATCAGGGGTTAAATTGGACTAGAACTGGAACGGTGTTCTGGCACCCGTGGTTGAAAAAACAAAGTTTGACCCATATAAATAAATATGATTCACTCTGAAGTTTGTTGGCGACACAGTGACAGCAATATTGCAGCAAATATCTTCAGACCAGAAGCAGAACGGACGCATTTCAAGATTTACGAGCTTGTCCTGGGTCGTTTTTTGGGGGGAACGACCCCATGGGTCGTTTTGGCTTATTACAACCTATAGTTACGTTTTAAAGTTAAGCGACCTCTAGCGGTCGTGTAAATAACAACAATGTGCTACGTCGGTCTGTTTCCACGTCACATGACTGTCAAGTTTCTCTCTCAACATTGAAATAGCATGGTGGAAAGTAAGGGCGTTGTGGTCGGGGATGGTGGATGGGAGTATACGTTTGCCTTCGATGTCGGCGACCGGGGTTCGATTCCCAGCGTTTCCAAAGGACATACAACCGTGAGTCACATTTTAATGTTTTTTAATTTAACCAGGACCAAACCATTTTCCTAACCTTAACCAAGTTAATTTAGTTGCCTAACCATAACACAAGTTGTTTTATTTGCCTAAACGTTACCATAACCTTAACCCTAACCTTAACCAAACTTGTTTTACTTGCCTAAATTTAACCAAAGTGGTTTTAATTAC